>NC_092047.1:102557881-102872568 GCF_003086295.3 Arachis hypogaea
TTTTTCTGGGCCCACTTGGTGTGTGCTTGGTCTGAGCATTGAAGCTTCCATGTGTAGAGACTTTTCTTGAAGTTAAACGCCAGCTTTTGTGCCAGTTTGGGTGTTTAACTCCAGCTTTTGTGCCAGTTCTGGCGTTAAACGCCAGAATTCTTGAGCTGACTTGGAACACCTGTTTGGGCCATCAAATCTCGAGAAAAGTATGAACTATTATATATTTCTGAAAAGCCCAAGATATCTACTTTCCAACACAATTGAGAGAGCGCCAATTAGGCCTTTGTAGCTCCAGAAAATCCACTTCGAGTGCAGGGAGGTCAGAATCCAACAGCATCTGCAGTCCTTTTTCAGCCTCTGAATCAGATTTTTGCTCAGGTCCCTTAATTTCAGCCAGAAAATACCTGAAATCACAGAAAAATACACAAACTCATAGTAAAGTCTAGAAGAGTGATTTTTATTTAAAAACTAATAAAAATATAATAAAAACTAATTAAAATATACTAAAAACATACTAAAAACAATGCCAAAAAGCGTATAAATTATCCGCTCATCAATGTGCTTTCATGCAGAAAGGAATGATGGACTTATTGATGTGTACTTTGAGCATGGGGTGTCCACACCGAAGTTGCTTGTAGGGAAGGAGGTTGTGATATGGCTTGATAATGGAGAAGAATATCCTGGTAAGGAAGACTTGGTGAGCAAGAATAATACAAGTGAGGGTCCCAAAGTTGATTCTAACACCTCCAACCCAACTACAGAACCAAATCCAAAATCTGTTTCATTCTCCAACCCTAGCCATATTGATACAAATGCAAATCCAATCCCTATCCCCAATCCTACTCCAAACCCACCTGAAACCAACCCTGACCCTTCTAAATCCTATTGATGCTAACACAACCCCTAATTCAAATCCTGCTAAAACTCATGTCAAACCTATTTTTAAGTCTAAATCAAACCTGAAGGCCAAGCCTAAGTCAAAATCCAACCCTACATCCATCTCCAAACCCAAACTTGCCCAAAAGCTCATTCAGAAGCGCAATCTAAACTTGAAGCCCAAACTGAAAGAGACTACCAAAGCTAGCTCCATACCGAAGGGCAGAGGCAAATCAAACTTGAAATCCAAACTTCAGTTCTTACCTAGGAGGATTACAAGATCTCAAGCTGTTGGAACATATAGAAGGTTTGCTAATAAGGACAAGAAAATTCTTCATGTTGATTTAACTGTGAATAATGACTCTAGATATGATGATAGTTCAGAAGATAGTTCATTTAAGCCAATACAATGATGATAGTTCAGAGGATAGTTCATTTAAGTCAATGCAAGAAGACAACTCTAGTATTGAAGATAGTGCAAATGTTTCCAAACCAACAAATAAGAAGCTTAGAAATAGCAAGAAAAAATGTATCTGTTATGGCTAAGAAAAAAGAGAAAATAATGCAACTAGATGATGCTTTGGTTGAGGATGTGTCAGATGGAGAGGTGGATTTGGGGTTTGTGGAAAATCCAAGAATTATTGATGTGTATGAAGCACTTGACCCAGGTGCAGAATCTGATGGTGCTAATTCCTGACACTCAGAAGAAATGAAGACTCCTCCTAATTCTGAGGATGAGCTACAATCTGAAGAAGACTCAGATGAATTCCCAATCTTTAGAAATGGTGCAAGATTTGGTGAGCTACAACTCCAAGTAGGAATGAAGTTCAACACCAAGTATGACTTTTAGAGAGGCTGTAAGAGAGTATACTATCTAAGAGGGCAAGAGAATTAAATTCAAGAAAAATAATAACATTATATGCAGGGCTGTTTGTAAGGTGATAGAGTGTGCTTTGGTTGTCTATGCCTCAAGGGATTGTGACAACACATGTTGCCAAATCAAAACTTTCAAAGAGGATCATACATGTGCGAGGGAGAACACCAATTGGGAAGAAAATAGGGCTTGGCTGGCTAGTAAATTAGTCAAAAAGGTAAGAAAATACCCTAATTTCAAGCAATGTAAGGCTGCTGCATGCTTCAGGACAACGTGTGATCTTATACTGAATAGAAATTCCATTGTAAGGGCCTTGGCAGATGGAAGGAATGTTGTATACGGGGATGAGAAGGCACAGTATGCGATGCTTAAAGACTATGCTGAAACTTTACTGAAAACCAATCCTGGATATACAATGCATTTCTGAAGACCTAATTTAGAGGTCAGATATTGTCCGCTGTGGCGCAAAATGCCAATCATTACAGCCTGGGTTATAGTTGAAATTGAAAATACAGACACTTGGAAGTGATTCTTGGAGCTGCTTCATGCTGATCTTGGAGACTACAAGACCCACGGATGGTACTTTATTTCAAATAATCCTCCTGTTGATAATCCTCCTGATTCTGCACCTGTTGATAATCCTCCTGCTATGGAGATTGAGCTATCACAACCAAATTATGAAGGATCATAGGTGATGCACTTCTTTTTGTTACAACATAACTCCATTAAAATTTGGTAACAATAGACTCATCTTGGATTGAAATTTTTTCTATTGTAGGACATAGCAGGAGCAGCTGCACCAGCACCATTAAGACTAGAGAAGTTACCCACCAAAATGAAGAGCTCACCACCACCTCAATCTATTGGTGTGGATCCAATGCAAGGAGCCAGTGCAGGAACATCTTTAAGATTGGCCAATTTTTTGAAGTTTGTTCCAACTCCCGGTTTTAAAGCACCAAGAAAAAAGAACAATTGATGTTTGATGCAATGCTACTTACTCCATCAGGGTGTTTAGGACAATATTTCTTTGTTTTGTGAATGACAGTTACGTTGGAGTTGCTTTGTTTAGGACAATAGCCCAAATTTTTGTGTTGCCAGACTTCATTTCTTTTGTATTGCACTTCTTTTAGGCATTTTAATGTTTGCTACTCAATCATGTTTATCAGTTTCAGTAATTATGCATTATGCATTCTACTATTATGAAGTTAGATGAGTTTTAATTATTTTCCTTTATGGTAACTACTCTGTCAAAATAGGGCACATTACTTAAAAAAAAGTAACTCTATCTTACTTTCATTCATCCATTAACATATTACATACAACATTGTCAAAAATTTAAATTTGTAACTAACACAACAACTACAGGAAAGAAAAAGATCAGTGTGCCTAAGAATTGGATTATACATTTTTGGGTCCTCAATTTAGCTTCTAATTTTTCAATCCTTCAGGCTAAATTGACCCTCACATGTTCATTGTCATTTGCAGTAGAATCCAGTCTTCCTTTATGTTCCTCTTCTTCTTCTTCTACATCATCAATCCAGAGAAAAAATTCACACCATATTTTGCCCCTAGTCTGTGTATGAAATATGGTTAGGACTAAAGAACATAAAACCACTTAGCAATTTCTCTTAACAAAAACTCACATTGTAATTGGGACAATCAAAGAAAGGTTTATCTGGGTTGGTATTTGTTCCGGACCACCAAAGCACAGGGCAGTAGATGCACCCACAATGCTTTGGCACCTGGGACGGTCTGCTCCGACTTCGAGTTCTCGTCGTTGATTGTGTAGAGCTTCCTTGACCTCGGCTCGCACATCCAATAATGATTTTCGTTTCAGTTTCAAAGAGTAACAAAAAAAGAAGCAGGAGAAGAACGTTCATGAGTAAAGAGAAGAAGATGAAGAGCGATAACGATGACATACTAGACATTAAAGTTAAAAATAGGTAGAGGGACCACAATGGATCAAATAGTTTTATAATTGCCTCCTCAGCTAGCCGTTATATACGCCAGCGTGGTATCTCAGTGCCATGTCACTACCGACGGCAGGTAAACTGGCTGGAGATGTGGAGAAGGACGACCATGGTGCATTTTTAATAAAGTCGGAGACATAAATAGTCCAATTAGTAAGTCAGGGACCAAATTGGTGCAATCTGTGAATCTCAAAGACCACTTTGAAATTTAACTCAAAAATTATACATCTCTTTTGTGAGTCTGATACTTTATATAAGTAGCTCCAGATTATAATCATTGATTGGTTATGATTATAACAATAATTGCACATGAGAATTGTAACAGAAAAATTAATGTTATATTTTTTGGGAAAGTATGAGGAGCCAATAGAATATTTGTACAATGTGTACAATGGAGGTTTAGGGAGTATTAGAGATATAACCATTAGTGTTATCTTTTTCCATCAGCTGAAGCTTTTGGGATGAGTGGTATCATGACATGATATTAGAGAGCTAGATCCGAAAGGTCAAGAGTTCGATCCTTGGTGAACCTCAAAATCAGTTTAAGCTTTTGAGAAGATGTTTATTTTCCCTAGTACTCGGATGGTTATTCTAGATAGTATGGGGATGTTCATTTTGTAACTCAATAGCCCATTGTACACATTGTACAAATAGTCCATTGTCTCCCTAGCGGAACTCATATTTTTTTGATAAACATAGGTCCAAACGGCCTAGGAAACAAAAGAAAGCTAAATTAGGACATTTTTTACTTAAATAAATTAAAAAAAATTTAAAATTTTTAGATTCTTCTAAATCAATTTTTGCTATGTAAATTTTCTTTTTTTATTATTATAAAAATCGTCCTATGACTTTATATTTTAAATTTGAACGTTAAATATCATAGGATGGGACAAATTTATGTTTAAATTTCACTAAATGAGTGTAAATCTTCTCAGGCTAAGCAAATTTACATATTTTTAGCATAAAATATAGTAGGCAGGAACAATTTATTCACAATGAGTAAAACTCAAAAGCCTACTACGATTAATATGAAATATCAAAGGCATAATACATTTTTAAGTTACATTTCGCAAAGCGCCATCATTGTAACGGTGATAAAATTTTGTGAGACAAAAAAAAAATTGAAAAGAAGACAATATAGCTTATAAAGAAGAATCAGTGGGGGATATATATTCTTTAATTATTTTTATTTATACATATTTTTTACGGAATTTTTTGTTATTTTTTAATTTGGCTTTGTATAATTTTCATTGTATGTTCTTGAATTAGTATGTACTTTGTTTATTATTATTATTTTTTTATAATATAAATTATTTATTATATTAGAAAGATCAAATTAAATAAAAGAATATTAAATTTTAACACATAAATTTAAGTTTTTTTAAAAAAAAAAAAACCAACAAGTGTTAAAAAATATATAGTTTTGAGTAATATAAATTAATTTCTTTTTTAGTAATTTAAATTCATGTGCTTTTTACTTAAATTTATATTACTCAAAAAGACATGTATATTGTAACACTCCAAATTTTTAAAAATTAAATAATTAGTTATTTATAAGTTAATATATTTGTTGAGATTTTATTTTAAAAAAAATTATTTTACTAAAAATAATTAACTAAAATTTTATGATTATTAAAATTTAATTTAATTATAAATTATTCTATTAGTTTGTATTATTATTAAAAACTATTTTAATAAAAAAATTAAATTTATTATTATTATTATTATTATTATTATTATTATTATTATTATTATTATTATTATTATTATTATTATTATTATTCGGCCAAGATATACGTAAATATAATGGTTAGAGTAATGTTAGGGGATCAGCAACTTTTGTGATTGGTAGCCATCAAATAGCTATCAATGATGATTTAATGGTGTGAGATTGGTGTAAAATTTCATCTAATGACTCACATTTCTCTGCTGGTTACATACTGGCCAAAATTCAATAAAATTGCTGGCCCCTAGACTTTTCCTAATGATTATATGTTCCTTTACTTAATAATTGTGATACCTTGTCACCATTCATTATCCTTCACCATCTAATATTCATTCTTTTCTCTTGGAACCGAACCAATATTAAAAGAAAAGAGAGAGAGAAACGACCGTGGGATAGAGAGAAAGGAAATCGTGAAACCCTCAAAACTTTCGACTTCAATTTCTTACCATCCGTAATTTTGATAAAAAATTTAATCTGATAAAAGTGTTTGTATCCTCTTCCTCTACACGTTGACATCACTTTTGTTTGGTAGAAGTTGACGGTGATGTAATTCCTTTTTCTCTTAAGTTCAGCTAATTGGAGTTCTAGGAGGTACAGACGATTCCTGACGCTTTGTTCTTCAGCAGCTCGGTCAGAAAGCTTTTCCAAAAATTTCGTTGTTATGATTTATGTACGGAGGTAGGATTTGGTAACTATATAATAATTAAATATGAATTTGATAAGTGAATGTTGATTTGGTTGATTATTATTTGAGTTTGAATGAGTTTATGTTGAATTATTGTTGTTGCTTGTGATTTGCTGGTTTGGCTATGAAGAACAGCTCAGCTATGGTTGTTTTAAAGGTTTTGGGATTATTGTGATGTGGTATTTTGAGGAAATTGAAGAGATTTAGAAGTTGAAAGATTAAATTAAAAGCTGTGAAGAATCAGTAACCGAAAATCTCGAAAACAGATTAAAATACAAGTAATATTTTAAAAGGAAAGGGGCTTTCAGTTTTGGAATAAGAAGATTAATATTTAAACTTTATTTTCAAAGGATAAAATTATATTTGTATACAAAAATCGAGGTACAATTTGTAATTATATAAGTTTTCAGGTATTTTAGATAATACATAAAATATAGAGGATAAAAATAGGTATTTTATAAAAAATACAGGATTATTTTTATAAATATAAAAATACGTGAGGGTTCCAAATGTAATTTTATAAAATATTAAGGTTAAAAATAGAATATTAAAAAGTTCGTGATTTAGAAAGTAATTAATAAAAGTTTAAAAATAGGATTTTATAAACTAAGTTTTAAGAAAATATATATATATATATATATATATATATATATATATATATATTATTTTTTACTATTTAAATTATTCTATTTTTATTGTTGTTAACATTTCATTATGAATATTAACTAGTAGAAATATTATTAATATTATTATAAGTTAGAGAAGAGCAAACAGAGTAATCTTAAAAGTTTTAGAGAATGCAGACTTAATTAAAGTACTTTATAATTCTTTTCTATTAGACACTTAAGGAAAGGTGAGGGAATAATGCGAAGATAAATTATATTGTGAAATGATAAGAAAGAAAAGAAAGAACGAAAAGAAAATGAGATAAGTAAAGATATGGTAGTGAGTCCACTGAGATTCGCTTTCCAGAGATACATCAGCCACTCCAGGGGATGGTCGCACCTGTAAGACAGAGGTTGCTTACAGAGGTTGTTAATACATACATTGGCTAGAGAGAGCCTCACCTGTAAGGCAGAGGTTGCTTACAGAGGTTATGTTTGCATACATCGGCTCAAGAGAGGCGCAGCTGTAAGATAGAAGTTGTTTACAGAGGTTATGACACTGGAAGCCAAACTCAGACAAAGGTTGTTGAGTTAAGTGAAAATATAATTCAATAAATAACAGAGAACAAAAGAATTAAAGGAATTAAAGAATGTATTAAGTAAAGGGATCTCTACGGTAGTAGAGTAGAGAGCAAAGATTGAAAAGAAATTGAGTGCTGTTTGGGCCTTAGTGCCAAGTGTCTAGTGGGGACAGCGATACATAACACTCACTCGATACTATAAGGGCGGCTCAGTGAGGACGGCGATACGTAACGCTCATTGGAGACCGGAAGGAAGGTTTCCCTATGAGGACGGTGATGCGTAACACTCATGGAGGGGACGTTGGCTGAGATAAGGTCGGCGGTACGAAACGCTTATCTCAGGACCAGTGTCGGGAATCGGGCAACAAACCGACACATGAGCTCATAGCCTATATAGGACTAGACATGCATCATATTTATTTGCGCATACTTGTTGTGATTATGTTTTTATGATTGTGTGTGCTTGTGATTGGATTCTATGTTCTGTAATTGCTCTCTGATTTATGTTTGTCTTGCATTATTTGTGCCTATGATTGATTCTGTTTTGTGATTGAGTTTTAATGGTGATTTGTGTTGAATTGGGCCGTAGAAGCCGAGTTGATTTGATTTGGGTCAAAGGCCGTGACTGAAAGGATTAGTGGTAAGCTTTGGTTAAAATGGTTTCTTAGTAAGTGGTGAAATATATGAAATGTCATTTTGCGTGAAATTTTTATAAGGAAAATATGAGTTTCAAATTTAAATAATGAACTTAACCCCGACTCTACTAAGAACTCCCCAGTTCTTACCCCCTATCTCCACCCATTTCAGCTACAGGTGCGAAGGTTTAGTGCGGAGCTACACGAGTATAGAAGATTATTTTCACAAGTTGAGTTGTTAGAATTTATTTTCCCCTCGTCATTTATTATTTTGGTTTTTAGACGGGGTAGGACTTGTATTAAGGATCTTTGAAATAAGTCTATGTATATAAAGTTATGTGAATATATATACTTTTATGATTAAATAGTTTAAAACAAAGTCTCCTTTTGTTTTCTTAATAAGAGTTTATGTTCGTATTCACGAAAGCTCAATATTAAATAAACATAATATATAATTAAAGGAATAGAGGTAAGTAGCACTCAAACTTTTAGTACGATTATGAGGTGCTAAAAGTTACGATGTTACACGTATATATTAGACAAAACTACATTTTTTTCAAACACTCTTTTGGCTCTCATTTCTTTAAAAAATTTAAATTTATGAATTAAAATTTAGTACTCTTTTTTATCATTTTTTAATACTTTTTATTTAATATGATCTTTTTAATGGAATAAATAATTTATACTATCAAACAATAATAGTAAGCAAATTATATATTAATTTAAAAAATATTAACTCAAAAAATACATGGTGAAAATTATACAAAGCCAAATAAAAAAGTATAACAAAAATTTCCATAAAATATACGTATAAAAAAATAATTAAAAATATATAGACCCTACTGATTCTTTTTCCTCAACTGCACAAACCTGTTTTCTTTCCCAATTTTTCTTGTTTCAAAAAATTTCGTCGCAGTTACAATGGTGGCTCTCTGCGAAACGTAACTCTTGAAAATGTATTGTGCCTTTGATTTTCTACATAAATTATTCCAAGATTTTATGTATTAGATTTTGTACATAAATTGTGGTAGGCTACTGAGTGTTACTCATTGCGAGTAAATCATCCCTGCCTACTGTATTTTATGCTAAAAATACATAAATTTGCTTAGTCCGGGACAATTTACACTCATTTGGTGAAGCACAATATTCTAGGACGATTTACATATTTTTGGATTACGAAATTTAAACATAAATCGTCGCAGCCTGTGATGTTTAACGTCCAAACTTAAAGCACAAAACCCTCGGACGATTTATATAATAATAGGAAGAGGAGATTCACGTAGCAAAAATTGATTTAGGAGAATTTGGTAATTTTAAATTCTCTTTAATTTATTTAAGTAAAAAAAGTCCTAAATTAAGAAAGAGCGAGAGAACCTAAATTCTTTCTTATCAGCTTTTAGATGGGGAACCAAGAACTTAGGGGCTTCGACAAAACAATGGAGACTCTCAATGGCACCATGAGTGTTCTTAGCAACAGCATCAACTACAAAATTCGCCTCCCTCAGAATGTGTCTAACTAAAAAATTTTCAGGATTTGTAAGCAAGAGCTTGATAGCTCGAATCAACGAAGTTGAAGCGTGGCGTTGCCCATGATGGTGATGGAGGAGTTAGATGACACACATAGAGTTGGTCTTGATCTCTAGATTTTGAAGGTTAAGGTCTAAGGCAAGCTTCAATCCAATATATAGCCCCTAAATTTCAGCCATAGTGATGAAATTATTACCGATTCTTAGCATGAATCCTGCAACTAGTCTTCCATGATGGTCCCAGATCAATCCGCCGCAAGTGTCGACACTTGTAGAGAAAGAGAAAGAGCCATCCATGTTCAACTTATACCACCCCGCCACAGGATCAACCCAACCTATATATTGCATTGTTGGTGAGGTATGGGTTCTTTTACTTGCTTCTAAAAAGGATATAATTTCTTCATAAGTTCTTGCTATTTGATAATGAGTAGAATAGTTTTGCACTCGAGATACTTCCTTGATTGAAGATGTAACATCCTAACTATCAAAATGTCACGCTTTCGGCTACGCCTCTGATAGCTCGGGTATTATGACGACCTCTTATAATATTTAATACTAAAATATGAGCCTGTTTAAAACTTAAACCGAATTTTTCGAAAACATACATTCATACTTACAATATAAATTACAACGCTCATAGGAAATACATATTATATATATATATACATATTAATTTACGAGCATCTCATATCAAAATCCTATCCCTCTTACAAAACTTGCAGAGTTAAAGGCAAGGAAAACATAAATACTAAAACAATACAGAAACATCGTCTAACAGAAAAGAAATAAACTCTTCCGAACTTCGTCGTTCGTAACCTGAAAAAAAAAGACCTGTAGGGGAGTGAGAACATCATTACAGAATTACTATAATAGGATACACGAGATAAAATCATTACAATGATTAATAACCACCTTATGCATCTTTTCAAAAGCAAAAGTTTACTATAAAGAAAAATCTGAAATCTTTTCTGAAAAAAGAAACTGTTCTTTTCTCAAAAATTCAAAAGCATTTCAAAAGGTTTATCTATGCTGAACCAGATTAGTTTTTCATACTTTTCTGAACCAAAAACATCAACCAAACATAGCCTTCGGCCCGCCTCATGATCAACCACGGCCCTAGGCCCAAACAGTCCAAACAACAACCTATCATCACGGTCCAACAGAATCCTAGTCGCAAACACAAGTAGGAAAGTTCAAGCAAAAACAAACAATTACTTCAAGTAGAACAATTAGCAGTTAACCACAATTAATCACAAAGGCAAACCAAGTACAATATGCACACTCAAACAATGTCACATAGATGCATATGATGAATGCTTGTCCTAGTGGCTGATGATATCATCTGTCGGTTATAAAGCCAACCCGACAAGACCTAGTAGATAACCATTGGACTGTCCCTCTGTCGTGCATCCCCAACTTGAGTTATTCACAGTCATAATCATAATTCATATCCAGCACCCTCACTGGTGTATATTCACGGGGACGAACTCATCCGGAACTTTCACAGTGTCCGGCCACGCTTACGACATAGGGTCAGCAGAGTATCGAGTCTCAACCTGGAGCACGTGGTGGCTAGCCACTGCTTCTACCCAGGGAAACTCGTATCTTAGATAATTGGAAGTGCAACAATCACTTTATCAATTCAATAACCATTCATATTCATACTCAGCCATCCGGATCATAACATATTTCACAACCAACTATGATTCATTATCATATACAGCCATTCCGACTCATAACATATTACACAAACAGTCATAATTCGTTATCATATATAGCCATTCCGGCTCATAACAAAATAGCACTTCCACCATCCAACATCATCAAACTCATAAAGTCATCATTCAAGCCATAAATCACTGCTTCTCAATTCACTTCACTTTGAAATAAAAAAATCAGTTCTTTTCAGCCTTGGCTTTAAAATTCTCATTCCTCAAATCATTTCAGGCTCATAAGCCACTTTTACTCAAAATAGGTTCCCTTTTTAAAACAAGGCCACCCTCGGCATCCTCTTTCCAAAACTTCCAAAACCATTGCAAATTAAAGAACTCTTCTGAAATATTCAAAATCATCCATCCAAAAATAGGATTTTGTAAAAAAGTTTCTTGGCAGAGTCTCAAGTCTTTAGGGGAGCATAACATAATTCATTTCCTCAAATTCATTCAAAATCTGTAAAACCTTAATTTTCTTGATTTGAATAAATGAAAATAAGAATAGAATTTAAGCCAAACCAAGTCGTGTAATCAGTTACTCCAACCACATTTTCAAAATCATTCCTTTTACTTAAACTAAAACAAATTTCAATACCATGCTAAAAATTTGAAACGTTTCCAACGGCTCGGAAATCATTTTAGTTTTGCTAAACCAGAACTCAAAGAATACTTTAAACCTTCCCTAAAACGTCAAAAATTACAATTTGTAAATCGAAATCCAAGTTCTTTCAAAGTCACTAAAACTTCTATAACTGAAATCTTTAAGTCAAATTCAAACAACATAAATCATGTTTCAGTCAAATCCAAGGAAACCTAAACTCCTTCCACCTCTTAAACAGCCTTAAAAACATAATTCTCTTCCAAATGACTTGCACCCAAAAATATAGTACTTCTCTTAGGAAACCAAGCTAAGACATAATCCTCTTTTCCAAGATTCTTTTCAAAACATAATTTTATCACTTTCAGAAATAATCCAAGTGAAGAAAATAAAAGTCTTAAATTCACAATTCTCCAAGTGAAATAGTAAAGGCCTTAAATTCATAATTTTACGAATAACATTTCCAATTAAAGTCCCGAATTTTATAGAAATTTCGACAGCACCTCCCCTAAAACTTGGACTTTGCCACCCTTTCCGGGTCCCAACTTAACCATTCCGCAACCCTCTTCAATGGGTTCAAAACCAAATCAATTCAAAATCAAGCTGTTTTCAAGGGTGCATCATGTTTAGATTTCAAGATCACCAAATTAAGTTCAAATCAATTTCTAAGAGGATGAACTCGATTTCAAAGCTTTTACAAATTAACTTTAAAGAAGCATTTCAAGAATTGTCCGTTTCACGAAACCGAACAATAACCCAGCCAATCAAGCATTCATATTCATCCAAGACAACCAACAACTACATAAGACTTATACAATCACTCAAAGATACATTTTCTCATGTCAATATCCATATATAATAATTCTATTTCACAAAATGTGGTTTCTGAAAAGGCCCCTACCTCGACAAATTGAAACTATAGTCCAAACGCCTCTCAAAAATCCTTTTGACTCGACCCAAAATCAACGTCAGCTTCAAATCACAGCCCCACACATTTTTGCGGCAGCATAAACAGCTCTAAATCACAACAATCAACCTCGGTTACTAAATCCTAAGAACATTAATATCGTAAAGGATTTAATACAATATAGAACACTAACGCGGGGCTTTCGAAATAGAAATACTTACTGAACTAGCGAAATGAAATAGTGTCGGGCTCTGAACCAGTTCGACGACATCCCGGTAGCCACCTCAAGCGGTAGCGGCGACCTGAACAACATGCAACGACAATGAGATTCCCAGAAACTCAACGGAAAGAAGAATCAATTTAAAACCCTTACCGACAAAATTTTTTGGCGACGGCAGCAGGGTCTCAAGCGGCAAAAGCGGCCAGAAATTTCGGCGATGGTTCCGCAACAACCGCGCCACACCCGGTGAGCAGAACGGCAGAAACAGCGATGTAGTCGCTCCGAATGGCAAGCAACGGCGACGGACAACATCAGCGGTGGTGAAAAACAGTGGAGACGGTGAGGAATCTAAGGCAGGGAGGCACGGCTGCACGAACAGAAACCCTCCCTCTGCCGATCTCTCTCTCTCTCCTCGAGCTTCTCTCTCTTTTGAATCTTGCCGGTGGTTGCCATGGGAGCTCGACGGCGGCGATAGCACACGGCAGCGTAGCGAGTCGCGCTCCTCGCGTCACTAGCCCGTGTCCTCCTCCCTCATTGTCGCGCAGTCTCTCTCCTTTGGGCTCTCTCCTCCGCAACGTCAATGGTGGGGACATCACGAGCTCCTCACGCACAGCAGTCCGGCGGCAGCTCCACAGGACGGCGACGACAAGGACTACAGCGGTGGCGCGACGCGGTGAGTGCGACGGCGACGCGGTGAGCTTTGGCCGTGACGAGGAACGGTGCCGTTCTTCTCCTCTGGCTCCCTCCTCCGCGTCACACCAGCGACGATGGCGGTGAGTGGCGAGCAGCTTGGCGGTGGCGACGAGGCCCACCAGCGTTGGCTCATCCCTCTCTTCCTCTCCTGCCGCAGCTCTCTGACTCTCTCTTCCTTTCTGCTTCGTTTTTCTTTCTTATTGCAGCGTTGCTGCTACTGGGTGTTGGGGGAGGGTTTTGGTGGCTGTTAGGGTTAGAGGGGATTAGGGTTTTGAGTAAAATTAGGGTTAAGGGTAGTTTTGTAATTTCAAATAAATGTAGGGATAATACAGTAATTAGAAATAAATTTTAATCCAATAATAATAATGTATAAAAATACTATTTGTTCATCAACTTTACAAATTATTTTCAATAAAATGTTCAAAATTCAAAAATTAAAAATAATATAATTAATTTCTTTATTTTCCAAAACAGCAGTATTAATATTTTAACATATTAATTATTTATTCCAAATCATATAAAATTTTTATTATTTCATAACTACCAACTTTATAATTTAAATATAGAAAATAATCCAATAATTTTAAAATTGGATAATAATCTTAATTTATTTCAAATTCAATTAATCAAAACTTACTTTAATTATCTTTAATAGAATAATTTCTAAAATTAAGATTGTAAATAACTATATGATTTGAGACTTGATCATAATAAGACTTTTCAAAAGTCCTGCGTCTTACAAAAGATTAACTCGTTCCTGTTTCTTCTAGTAGAGTTTCCGGTTGTGAAAAAGAAAATGTTCCAAGAAGTCACATAAGAATTGCGAGTCCCTAAACTCAGATTGCTCTCCAGCCAGCTTTACATGTCTTGGTTGAAGAACTCGATGTGATTAGTATTATTGACATTTTTGACCCAAATGCTACGGATGTAAGGACAGTCCCAGAGCACATGGAGCAGGGTCTCTTCATGGTTATGGCACCTTAGGTAGCTTACATCATTGGTAAGACCTCTTCTCTGCGTTCTAGAATTTGTGAGTAAAGCTTTATGTTTTAGAAGCCAAACAAAAGTTTTTAGACATTGAAGAAGTTTAAGTTTCCAAATTTGTTTGAAATTGATGTCTGGAATATCATCATTGTCATAGTATTTCTCATAGGCAGACTTTATATTGAACTCCCCATTAGGGATAGGGAGTCAGGCAATAGAATCAGGCCTTAATTCCTCTTGTGGAGCTTTGATTACCTTGATAAGTTCTAAGATTTCTTCTGGAAGGAATTGAGTCACTTTTTCCCAATCCCATCTTCCATCTTGATTAGCAAAGCTTTTTAGTCTTTCCTCCTTGCTATCTTCGTCGAGATTAACCAGGGCAAAGTTCCAAAGAGTATCAATATCCGATATCTAATGGTCATCCCAAAATCTAACAGAATTTCCATCACCGATCCTCCAAATAATGTTCCTTTTAAAAATGTTCTAGATTTTGACTATCCCTCTCCAAGCATTTGAGCAACTGGTTTTCCCGACAACCTTAGGAATCATCTCACTACCACATCTATATTTAGCCCTCATGACCTTAACCCAAAGAGACTGAGAATTGGTGATTAGTCCCCAGGCCAATTTCACGAGATACAAATTATTTGGTTCTTGTGCCTTTCTCAATCCAAGACCTCATTTATTTTTTCGTTCGTAAACTGCATCACAATTAAGCAAATGGATTTTGGATTCTCTGTCACTGGAACCCCAAAAAAAATGTCGATAAATTTTATCAATTTGGTTACAAGTTTCCTTTGGGATCTTCATAATTTATATCACATGCATATGGATAGAAGAAAGAACTAACTACACTTTCCTGCGTGAGAGAGAGAGACTTCATATTCCAACTAGAAAGTTTATTAGTCATCTTGTCAATGATGAATTGAAATTGTTGCTTGTTACATCTCTCATGCATGAGGGGCACACCGAAATATTTACCCAAATTTTTGGTGAGGTTTATACTAAGGTGGCCATTGATTTCTTGATGAATAGAGTGATGCACATTCCTTGAGAAGTAGACACATGATTTCTGGAAACTCACTTTTTGACCTGAGCTTTTGCGAAACTTAGATAGCGCCTCCTTTATCACCAAAATTTGTTCTTTATTAGCTTGAACAAACAGGATTAAATCATCTGTAAAACAGAGGTGAAAGAGATTAGAATTGCCTCTAGAAAGCTTAATAGGTTTCCACTTTCGTTCCCTTACGAGGGAATAAATTAAGTGAGAAAGTCTCTCGATATAAAGCACAAGGAGGTAAGGTAAGAGAGGATCTCCCTGTCTAATACCTCTAGTATGATGGAAATCTTCGGATTGAAAATTCCAGAGAAGGTTCATAGTAGAAATCTTTGAGTATCCACTATGAAATTCCAACTTAATCTATTGTAGGTATTTTCAAGATTAATCTTGATGGCCATAAATCCTTTGCCACTCTTCTTAATCCTATAGTGTGAATGACCTCTTGAACCACAAAAATATTATCAGCGCTAATTCTACCTAGAATAAAGCTTGCTTGATAATTAGCAATAAGATCAGGTATATAGATTTTTAGTCTTTCAGCAATAATTTTAGTAATATTATAGCATATATTACACAAGCTAATAAGTCTAAAATGAGTAAAATTTTCAGGTGCTTAAGTTTTAGGAATAATATTAATAAACGTCTAATTTACATCCCTAATCTGTCCAAGATCCTTAAGTATTTTTAATCCAAAAACATAAAGATGCTTTGATAGTATCCCAAGAAAATTGGAAAAACTTGGCTGAAAGACTATCTTTTTTAGGGGCTTTCCATTTGAAGATAGCACTTCTAATTTCTTGAAGAGATACCTCCTCCCCAAGTTTAGCATATCCTGCTCAGCAATTATAGGAAAAGCATCAGAAATAGAAAAAGAAGAATAAATTATGTCATAAGTATATAATGATTTAAAAAAGGATACACCCATCGCTTTAAAGATATTAGGATTATCAATCCACTCCCTATTGCTATCCTTAAGTGAAGTGATTTTGTTTCTTTTTCTTGAATCACAATCGCTTCATATTCTTTCCATAAGTTCTTTTGCAGCTTGTCTAAGAATGGAGTAATGTCACAAGATAGCATGCAATTTACGCCTTCCATCTTAAGAAGCAAACGGTTCTTCTTCTTAAAGATATGATCAAAGACATCTTTGTTTCAAATTTTTGCCTTTCCAACAAAAGTGCTGATATTATGAATTAGCTTTACTTCTTTCTCCCAACTCCACTCCATGAGGGCCTTATAGTCATTGTGGAGTATCCAAGGAGCAAGCAACTTGAATGGCCTATCTTCTCTTTTCATATTGGCTTGACTTGTAAGACCCAGAATTGTTTGAAAAATCTTATTATTATGAACTAATTTCAATTTGTTTATTCATTAAAGGCTTTAATTTTAGAATTTTTTATCAAAGATAATTATAGCAAGTTTTGATAAATTGAATTTGAAATAAACTAAGGTTTTTATCTCACTTTACAATTATTGAGTATTTTTTTATTTACAATTTAAAATTTTAGAAATTTAAAAATAATGAGGTTTTGACTATTTAAATTAGAATTTTTATCTAATTTTATAATTATTGAATAATTTTTTATATTTAAATTATAAATTTTAGCAGTGGTAAAATAATAATAATTTTATACGATTTGATGTAAATAATTGATATTTTAGAATTTAATATCTTAAGTTTTATGAATAAAGAAAATTAATTACATCATCTTATATTTTTAAATAAGAATACTTGATTGAAACCCAAATAGTAAATTGATACAATAAATAATATTTTTAAAATAATTTTAAGGAATTAAATTATATTTCAAATTAATACTCTATACTCTAATTTTATTAAAATTATCCTACCCTAATTAACCTAAAAATCCCCAAAGTGAAACCCTAACCCTAACTTTATTTCATATTCTCACACAAACCCTAACTAAACACAACACACACTTTCCCCCAACCCTAGCTGCCAACCCCCTTCCCTAAACACTACATACAACAACAACAGAAAACAAAAGAAAGAAAGAAAGGAGAGAAGGGAGTGGGAGAAGAAGAGAAGGAGGAGGGAGGAGTTATTGCCTGTCACCACCATAGAGCCGATAGGAGTCACCGTCGCCAAGTTCAGGGGCCGTCACTGAAGGAAGCCCGAGACGGAAATGAGGGAGAGACGAACCAAAAACCACGATGAGGAAGGAGTAGGAGGCCGTAAGGCAGACATGCATCATTTGTATTTGTGTGTATTATTTGGGTGTGCATCTTGTATTTGGTTTGTCTAATTGAATAATTGTATCTATCTGCTATTTGACCTAATTACTCTATCTGTACTCTTTTTGTGTATGCTTTGTATTATTTTATCTGTGTTTGAAAACTAACAGATCTCTCATGCTGGCGGTGGTGATGTTGGGGGTTGTTCCTGATGTGGTGATGGAGGTTGAGGTAGATTGGACTTGGTATTGCCCCGATACTTTAGATTATGTACTGGATGGATAAGAATCAGCGATGTAAGTTGGTTGGGTAGGAAGTCCTTAGGCATGCCCTTGGTCTCTTCGCTTTTAAATGATTTACTTTAGAAATTTGTAAACTAAAGAAGATTCTTTACGATATTTCCGAAGTAAGATTTCTTATAAAACTTTTTCAAAGTGTATTTTAAAAAGAAACTGTTTTTATAATGGGATTTTTCTATTTACAAGTATTTCTTTGCTTTGATGGTATTTCTTTTCCTACTGAGAACCTGTGAGGACGATGTTCTCACCCCCTACAGATTTTCTACAAAGCTATATGTATTTGTATTTTCTGTTTTTGGTTTAGTTGAGATTTTTTCCCTCGTCATTTGTCATTTTGGTTACAGAGGGGTAGGACCTATATTTGAGAATTTTTGAAATAAGTCTATGTATATAATGCTATGTGAATATACTTATGTTATTAAGTGGTTTAAAGTAAAGGCTTTTCGCTTTTATAATTAAAAATTTACTTGTATTTCGCAGAGGCTCAATATTAAATAAATAAAGTACTAAATAAAAAAGATTAGAGGTAGGTAACGCCTGGACTTTTAATGCAATCATGAGGTACTAAAAGTTAGGATGTTACATGATTGAATTCGAGCAAGATGGGTAAATGATTTGAAGTCAAGGTTGTACAAAAATCTGTCCAGCCTTCTTGTCGTATTGCCTCTCTGCCAAGTAAAAGGTGGACCCGAAAATCCAAGATCGCTAACACCACAAAGATGGGTACAAGATAAAAATCTATTATGATCTTTAGATAGGTTTGAGTTGTCTCCAGTATCATCAAAAGACAAAATAGAGTTGAAGTCACCCCCAATGCATCATGGTCCTTGTGCATTATCAGCTAAAGCCTCCAATCTACCCTAAAGACTCCTTCTAATCTGTGTATGAGGATTGTCATAGACTGCTGTAAACCACCAAAAATTATTTTGAGAATCACTAATCTTTAGATGAATAAGCTGGCGCTCAATAGATATAGGCTCAGTCTTCCAAAAAGCTTTATTTCATAAGCACCAAATGCCCCCAAAAAATCCATCGACTTCACTAATACACCAAGAATCAAAGTTCAATTTTTTTATTATTTTTATCTATTTTATTATCTAACATGAGTTTTCAATAACACAAAAACATTAGCATTATATCTATAAGACATATCTTCAATAATATGAGAGAGCATTTTAACAATAACTCCTTTACAATTCCAAATTAATAAATTCATGAATAAAAAAAAGATAAGGATAAAAAAATCTTCTTGAGAATAGGCCTTGGGCTTGAAGGAGATTCCTCCTTTTCCAAATTCTGGTCATCAAGAATGACCATATCATCGGTGATTAAACTTTCATTTGTGTCACCTGGGTCAGGAAGATTATTTGTCGTGCTTCCATCTCCTTGGTCGAAATTAGCTCCACCCATGTACCTTGAAATGAGGGCCATGATAGTGGTATCTGCTGCATCGGAATAGAAATAAATTTCCCATTTTGTTGTTGTCTAGCTAGCCGTTTCTATAGCATGCTAAAACTCCTCCAATATTCTTGATGATCTCTTTGACTTTCTCTTTGTCTTTAGATTTCTCCAAATTCTGCACCTGAGCTTGAGGCATAGCTTTTACAACACATTGATTGTTACTTGATTTGGGTTGATTTTGAATCAGGATCTTCTTTCTATTTTGGTTAGCATTTTGTCTTTCAAAATAAAATTTGATACTTTAGATTTTTGTTGATTTTTCTAAACTGATGAGAAGTTGTTAGACTTTGACATGTTCTGTCCAAGCCTTCCTTGATTTTCTGCTTCAGATTTTCTATAATAATTTTTTTCCTTTTCAACATTTATGTCTTGATTTTTTTCATTTGTAGATTCTAGATCATCTTCAGATAAAACTTGGTACCTTGAAGTATAAAAACTTTCCGTTTTTTCTTTGGAAATATCCTCAGGTCTTGCTTTATTCGTTCTAGAGTATTTTTAACCAGCATCCATGGCCCAAATGGGTTGTCATTATTGCTAATATGATTCCTTCCAAGATTGTTTGTAATCTAATTTTTTTGAGATTTTTTCCTAATTTTGCGCCACTTGAGAATCCTTTCTGTTTTGGTGCTCTTTCTCCAACGATTCTGTTTTTCCCCCATGCCTTGTTGTCCTCCCCTTTTCTGGTGGTTTTGGCCGCCTCGGTGGCTGAATTAACCATATGGCAGATTATCTCTCCAAGTGCTTATTATACAGTTCCGCTGGAAGATTTAAAATTTTGATTCATACAGCCACCTTACGAAAATCTAACTCCTAAGGAAGAAAGAAGGGCCTCCAAATTTGTACGAATAAATAGTGATTTGCAATCATTCATGGTCTTTCAAACAGTGCATAAGCATAGTATTCTTGATTAAAGAAACTAACCAAGAAAAAATTTTCTTCATGGTCCATGATTTTGACTACATCCTTTCTAGCCCATCACTTGAGGACCCATCTTTCCATGGCTTGAAGGTTGAGAGACTTGCCTAAAGGCTAAATAACCAGAAAAATTTTCTATGGTCTACACTAATCTTTATATTCCTCTAGAGAAACATAGATGATGGGCTTTGGATTGAAGGGAGTCTTAAGTTATCCACCATATCCATAGATTCTTTTTCAAGAATTATGCCACTAGTAGTCGTGGTAGTACCTTCTGCCATGTTTTTAGGTTGATGTTGATCCCCTCGGCATCCATCTTTGCCTTCATGTGAGTAGTATAAGCAATAGAATTCTCTATCATGTCTTCAGATTGGGGCTGATCCCCCACATTGTCCATCTTCACCTTTTTAGTACTTCTAACCACCAGATCTTCTTCCTCCATTGATCGCTTGTCGAGATCTGTTGAAAGAATATCAGAACTTGTGTTTTTTATATTGTTATTATTCAATTATCCAGTATTCCCATTATCGTTATATTTTTGAGATATAAATAATCAATTTTTAACAATTACAACTGAGTTATAACAAGTATATCATTATGAATCATTATTTAATTACACAGCATTTAAAATCAATTCAATATGTACGTAAGTAATTTTTTTTAAATAAATGAAAAAGACTAGACACACTAATTAAGAGAATTTGCCAAAATTGCATTGAACAGTACAAGAAAAATACCTATCCAACTACACTTGAAAAGTGTAGTTAAAAATGAAAAAAAATTATGCCTTTGGCTAAGACTACGCTTTTTTTACTTTGGAGATGCTTTAGTGGGGGATGCCTATTCGGCCGTTGCATATTCTCAAAGACTACCCTTTTCTGTATCAAAAGCTACACTTTTTGCGTTCAAGAATAGGGTGTGCTTTTCAAGTAATGCTACTCATGACCAAAAGCTACGCTTTTCAGCTTTCATGCTTACTAGAATAGGCTACACTTATCTTTACTACTGAATTATCTTTAAAACGTAGCCACATTGTATACCATAGGTCCATAGCTATTCTATATAAGTGTAGCCTTATGTCCCTCAAACAGTGCGTAAGCATAATCTTCTTGATTAAAAAACCAAGAAGAAATTTTTTTCATGATCCATGATATTGACCACATGCATCCTTTCTAGCCCATCACTTGAGGACCCATCCTTTTTCCATGGTTTAAAGGTTGAGAGACTTGCCTAAAGGTTTAATAACCAGGGAAATTTTCTATAGTCTGCAGTAGTCTTCATATTCCTTTAAAAAAAACCTGGATGTTGAGCTTTGGAGTAAAGGGAGTCTTAAGTTATCCACTATATTCATAAATTCTATTTCTATTCTTCTGCAACCAAATCAGCTATTTCTTTAGGATTTAGATTTTCAAAACCATTATCAACCATCATATCCCAATAAAAAATCTTTCAGATAGTATTGTCACTCATTTTTTTCTCCTTTTTATTCTCCTCTTAGGGGTGAGGAAGATTTATGCCAGTAGTAGTCATGATAGTATTTTCTACCACGTTTTCAAGTTGATGTTGATCCCCTCTCCATCCATCTTGCCTTCATATGAGTAGTACTAGTAATAGAATTCTCTATCATGTCTTCAGATTGGGGCTAATTTCCCACAGCGTCCATCTTCACTTTTTTAGTACTTGTAGCGATCAGATTTTCTTCTTCCAGTGATCGTTTGTCGAGATCAGTTGAGAGAATATCAAAACTCATGCTTTTTATATTGTTATTTTTCAGTTATTCAGTATTCTCGTTATCGTTATATATTTTAGATATAAATAATCGATTTTTATCAATTACAATCAAATTATAACAATATATCATTATGAATATAATTATAATTTAATTACACAGTATTTAAAATTAATTCAATATGTACATGAATATTTTTTTTTTAATAAATAAAAAAGACTAGACACACTAATTAAAAGAATTCGCCAAAATTAAAGTGGCCAGTAGTAACCGGTGAAGTACAAGTCTTTTCTCCTCATGCATGAACATACTAATATTTAACGTTTAACACATGAAAAAGATTAAATGTTACGTATAAATTTGTTCATACTAAGAAGACAAAATTGAATTGGTCGGTTTGTGGTACCTAGGTTAAAATAGATAGTACGATGCTTCGGCGAATTTCATGAACATGAATTTACGTCCAAAGTGATCTTTCCTTCGTTCAAAGTGGTATTTCCTAGAAAGACCACATAATATAATCACATGTCTTATAACATCCATATATCTTCGTGCTCTGTGGCCTTTAATGCTTTCCTAATCCCCGTGCTTTAATTTGCTCAATCATTTAACTATGTCAAATCAACATCTTAATTAATTAGACCAACATGATTCTTGTATTTAAATGTGAGTCTTAGTCTAAAGTTATCTTTGACTATATATATACTAAATAATTAAACATATCAAAATGAAGAGCGGAGTGGGGGGTGGGGCGATATTATTCATGATAATTTGTAATATATAATTGATGATTTTGTTCGAAGACTTGAATTTGTATGGCTGCTAAACTTTAGCTATTGTTTCGTTTGGATTTTTTTTTTTTTTAATTTTGACAGAAAATGTTAATTAAGTTTGTATCAATGATCCCAATTTAAAAAATAGATTTAACTTTTTTTATATATTAATCTTAAGATTTAGAAATTCTTCTAATAGAATATAAAAACTAACAATTATAAAAAATAAAAAATAAAAAAAATAAGTGCAAAATTTAAAGAATTAAAAATTACAAAACGTACATTAAAATATACAGAAATTAACAAATACTTGAATAAAAATAATAGAAATTAAATCATGAAAGAAAAAAAAATAGAATTAAAACTACTGGAAAAAAATGGAGTCTGCCAATATATTTATATGGGTTGGTGACTCATATTTATGCACGTTAGTGTAATTAAAAAGTTTTAGAGTGAGTATGTGAATGAATGAAAACTCCCTAAACTTATTAAATTTAATCCTATATATTTATAGAAAAAAAATTCTAAGCTTAATTGGTATAACTTTAAACTTCAAGTAAATTTGTATTTTAAGTACGGACTTAGTTACAAAATTTGATATGGTATAGAGAACTAATTAAAAAAAAATTTAAAAATCTAATTAAAAATTTTGTAAAATTACAGAGACTAAAAAAATAATTAAACCTATATTTTATGTTTATGATTCAAATGTCAATGTCTCAAAATCTGTCTTAATACATACACAAATCAAACATACAACCTCATAATTCACACGCATTATGGTGTGATCATGGTGTCTACATTTACTAACAACCACCAAAGCCGTTAATATATAACATTTTTCCTTAAAAAAATAATAAAATCTCTATTTTAGCGATGACCTTTTAACTTATTGACAATCTGGCCGTAGCTAACTCTCGATTCCAAACATGCCGTCGACAACAAGCGTCTAGCTAGTAGTGTCGAAATATGGCCAAGTCAAACTCAATATTTAGAAAATAAAAATGACTTTACCTAGTATATTTAGCTGTAAACGAATAAATCTTAAAAATCTGAAATATAATTCATTGGATATTATTCATACTCTAACTCCAAATAAAGCTAGACCCAAAAAGAATAGAGACCTACACAAGAGGTTAGGCCTCCTCTACGCCTACCCAATCTCATAGAGGTCACACGCAATTAGAGATGTACAAAGTCCTACTTATTTAAAAAAATAACTACTTTTCAAGATATTTCATATCCATCTAGAAGGAAGATCTCAACAACTTCTCTATCAAAAGGGAATGGCTATCTACCATCAAAGGTATAACTACTCTAAAAAGGTGGTTAGCTATTCTACTATAAATACACTAATATATTCAGGTATATTCAGGACCCAATCTACTTAAAAACTGCCTAATGCCTTTGCTAACTTAAGCATCGAAGTCTTTTGCAGGTACCACCCCTACCTCCTCACAAGGAATTCGAACGGTAGCACCTTGGCAACAACACAAGTCGAATGCTGCCTCAGAAGGAATCTAGATCTCACATTCAGGCCCAAATCACCATTTCAAGTAACCCTTGGAACATTAGTGCATTTCCGGAGACCTAGAAGTCTACACTCACCATGGTGGATGAACAATTTGAAGACGAGCGTACTGCATCTGAGTCCGAACCAAGGCCTTATACGACGATCGAGCCCTTGTGATGCCCCACGACAAGAAGTTGCAAGTAACCCTAATGGAAAAGGAGCATCACGAAACCCTCACACCCGACGACTACAGTCAGGGGTACATTCACATGAGAACAAAGAGCCCTACACTCAACTGATGGGACTCGTACATGGACATCATGGACGGTTGGAGCAATTCGAACAAGAGATCGAGCAACAAAGAAAAGCCGAAAGAGATCTACGAAGGGAGGTACAATGTAGAAGGGAACTTGAGGAAAAGCTTCTAAAATTAGAGGCTGATTTGCAAAATCGGACCAATAACATTGAACGAGAAGAAAACTCTTTTGGGAGAGAAGATCCATTCATAGAAGAGATCATGCAGACTAGGATTCCAAGAAATTTTAAAAGTCCCGACATGAATCTCTATGATGGCACGACCGATCCAAGACATTATCTCAGTAGTTTCAAGAGTAGGATGTATCTAAACGACACGTCTGATGTGACTCATTGCAAGGCTTTTTTGACAACATTAACCAAAGCAGCAATGAAGTGGTTTGATAGCTTACCACCCAGGTTGGTGACATGCTTTGATGACCTGGTAAGAAAGTTTCTTACCTCATTTTTAATTTAGAAGGACAAAGTTAAATATGCTCCAAGTCTCTTAGGAGTAAAACAAGAAGTTGGAGAGATCCTCTAAGCATATATAAAAAGGTTCAACAAAGCTTGCTTAGAAATACAGAAATCGCCTCCCGAAGCAGTAATAATGGGGTTAGTTAATGGCCTTAGAGAAGGGTCATTTTCTCAATCCATATCAAAGCGGCATCTGACCTTTTTATATGAAGTACAAAAATAGGTAGAGAAGTATAGTAACGTGGAGGAGAATTTTTTACTTAGAGATCCGGTCACAAGGCCAAATCCTCCTTATTAAGCTCAGGATAAGGATAATGAGACAAAGAAAAAAAAAGAAATATAGCTCGAAAAAGCCTCAGAGATACCACAACTATGCTCTGCTTCGACTTTCTCTTGTTAATATCTACAAGGAGATCTGTCATACTGAAAAACTTCCACCTTCTCGTCCTATTAAGCACAAAAAAACTGGAAGTCGGGCGAAATATTGCAAGTATCACAAATTATATGGGCATTCTACCAATGATTGTTACAATCTGAAAAACGTTATAGAAAAGTTGGCCAAAGAAGGTCGGTTAGAAAGATACCTCATTGAAAGGTCGAACGACCCAGGAAAAAGGAAGAGAGGTGATGAAGATGGAAGTCGGCGAGATTGGCACCACAAACCTCTGATAGGAACATACACATGATAAATGGAGGATTTGTAGGAGGAGGAGTTACTAAGTTCTCACGCAAAAGACATCTTAAGGAAGTATATCAAGTCGGGAAAAACAGCGGAGTTTCCCGATCTACCCACAATCTCATTCACCAAAGTGGATGCACAAGGGGTGACACCAGCTCGGGACAACCCTGTGCTAATTACAATGATCCTCGCTAATGCAAACCTTCATAGAAATTTAGTGGACCAAGGAAGTTTAGCTGACATACTATTCAAACCCACTTTTGACAAACTTGGGTTAGAAGACAAGGACCTAAAAGCTTATACAGACAACCTTTTTGAGTTAGGAGATACGCCGGTCTGACCTCTTGATTTCATCTTGTTATATGCCACTTTCGGTAAATGCATGAAATCAAGGACCTTAAGCATTGACTACATTTTAGTCAATGTGGCATCAACCTACAACGCTTTGATAGGTCAAACAACCTTGAACTGATTAGATGCAGTCATTTTTACACCGCACCTAAGCATGAAATTCCCAACTGCAGAGGGAATTGCTACTATAAAAGGAGATCAGAAGCTAGCAAGAAAGTGTTACAACGAAAGACTCAACTAAAGGGGCATTACAAAAGGTAAGGAAGTCAACACTATAAAAATCGGTGGTGTCCGAGCATGAGAAGAGTTGCGTCCACAACCTGAAGAGAAGGTCGAAAAGGTTCAAATCGAAGATTAAGTAGAAAAGACAACGAGTATAGGGGCCAACCTGGATGAAAACTTAAAGGCAAATCTCGTTAAGCTCTTACAGAAAAACTCCGATCTCTTCGCTTGGAAAGCCTCTAATATGCCTGGCATTGACCCTAACCTCATGAGTCACAAACTCGCCGTTCATCTAAGCTTCTTACTTGTTTAGCAAAAGTGGCAAAAACTCAGTCCTGAAAGAACATAAGTCGTAGAAGAACAAGTGTAAGCCTTACTAGAAGCCGAGTTCATAAGGGAGGTAAAATATTCTTTATGGCTGGCTAATGTGGTCCTTGTGAAAAAGAAAAATAGAAAATAGAATATGTGTGTTGATCACATCGACCTCAACAAAGCTTGTTTCGAGGGTTCATATCCTCTTCCAAGCATTGATGCCTTAGTTGATTCAGCTTTAGGGTATAGATATCTATCTTTTATGGATGCATACTTAGGATACAATCAAATTTCGATGTACAAGCCGGACTAGGAGAAGATCTCTTTCATCACTTCAAAAACTAACTATTATTATGTAGTAATTCCATTTCAATTGAAAAATGATGGGGCCACATATCAACGATTAAGGAACAAGGTATTTTTATCTCACCTTAGAAAATTGATGGAAGTGTATGTGGATGACATGCTTGTCATGACCAGAGATGACCTCAATCTCTTGTCCAACCTAGCCAAGGTATTTACCACAATAAGTAAGGACGGGATGAGACTTAATCCTTCAAAGTTCACCTTTGAAGTGGAGGCCAAAAAGTTCTTAGGCTTCATGTTCATCCAAAGAGGTAGTGAGGCCAACCCGAGCAAATGCACAGTAGTATTAGAGATAAAAAGTCTGACTTGCCTCAAGAAAGTCCAACAACTAAATAGAAGGTTGATAGCTTTATCTAGGTTCTTAGTAGGATTAGCCTTGAAGTCTCTACCCTTGTTTTCGATACTCAAAAAAGGAAACCAATTTGAATGGACTCAGAAATGCGAACAAGTCTTCCGAAACTTTAAAACATTTATGAGCCAACCTCCAATTCCTACCTGACCTGTCCCAAGGGAGGAGCTTATTCTCTACCCAGCAGTTGCAAGCCGAGCTATAGCCTCAGCCTTAGTCTGAGAAGATGAACACAAACAACAACCCATCTACTTTGTAAGCAAAGCTCTCCAGGGGACAGAACTAAACTATCAAAAGATAGAGAAGTTCGCATATGCCCTTATCATCACTTCTAGAAGGCTCCGACCTTATTTCCAAGCTCACACTATAAAGGTCCGAACTAATCAATCCATGAAGCATATTCTACAGAAGACGAACATTGCAGGAAGGATGCTACAATAGGCCATAGATTATCTGAATTCGACTTAAGATATGAAACCTGGACAACAATCAAATCCCAGTATCTAGCCGACTTTGTGGCTGAATACACTAAAGACCAAGAAAATCTTACAACCTGGATTCTATATGTGGATGGATCATCCAATAAAGCTAGAAGTGGAGCAGGAGCTATCCTAAAAAATGAAGAAGAAAATGATTGAACTATCATTAAAGTTCGAGTTTTCTACTTCTAACAACCAATATGAAGCCTTACTTGCTAGCTCGAGCTAATTGTGTTTACTGATCCATGAAATTATCCATACACCATCAATAGTAAAGGAAGACAACAGGTCAGACACAATGGCAATATCCAATTAAAGCATAGGATGGATGAACCCCATAATCGAATATCTTAAATTCAATGTCATTCTTGGAAAAGAAAGGGAAGCAAGGAGGCTCATATGGGATAGTGATTTAGGATATTTAGTGACTTTCAAAAGATTTGAATGCTGTGTTGTTAATGAAAAAACAAATGAAGTAATGTTTGTTGCCAAGCGTTTCAATAATATGTATGGACTTACTCTTAATGAATTAAAGGATCAAAATATAGCTTGTCTTCACTCTAAAGAATCTGAAAAGTGGTTATGGCACAAGAGATTAGACCATGCAAGTATGTTTCAAATAAACAAACGTGTAAAGAAAGAATTAGTAAGAGGCCTTCCTTTGATAAAGTTTGACAAAGACATCACTTGTGATGCTTGCCAAATGGAAAAACAAACAAAAAGTTTTTTTAAACCAAAGGAAGACATCTCTACTAAAAGATCACTTGAGTTGCTTCACATTGATTTATTTGGTCCAACAAGGACTCAAAGCCTAGGTGGTAAACATTATGGTTTAGTAATTGTGGATGACTATACTAGGTTTGGTTGGGTTTTGTTTCTTGCACACAAAAATGAAGCCTTTCGGGCCTTTGAACCTTTTTGCAAGAAAATTCAAAATGAAAAGGATTTAAAAATCTCTTCTATAAGAAGTGATCATGGAACTGAATTTAAAAATAATTTATTTGAATTCTTCTGTGAGGAATTTGGAATATCTCACAACTTCTCTTGTCCAAGAACACCACAACAAAATGGTGTTGTGGAAAGAAGAAATAGAAGCTTACAAGAGATGACAAGAGCTATGCTTTGTGAGAGCAATGTTCCAAAATTCCTTTGGGCTGAAGCGGTTAACACGGCTTGCCACATTTTGAATAGAACAATCATAAGGAAATTTTTGAAGAAAATCCCTTATGAACTTTGGAAAGGCTACCCACCAAACTTAGATTACTTGCACATCTTTGGCTGCAAATGTTTTGTTTTAAATAACAAAGAAAATTTGGGTAAGTTTAATCCAAAGGCGTATAAGTGTTTGTTTGTAGGATATTCCACAACTAGTAAAGCCTATAGGGTTTATCATCAAGATGCTAGGATTATTGAGGAGTCTATACATGTTACATTTTGTGATACTAATATGGTGCAAAGCATTTTGGAAGATTGTGATGCAGGAGATCAAGCTCAAAAAGAAGATGAAACCACTCAAAATCATGAAAAGAAAAAGTCTGGTCAAATTGAACTAGAAACTGCAACTGCTGAAAATTCAAGAGACAATTCCATTTTGTCTCATGAATCTGAGGGAAATCCTGAAGCCAGCAGCACCCAGAATCCCTTGGTATCTGAATCTGCCTCCAAATCTACCAGACCTCGTGAATGGAGATTCTTAAAGAATTATCCTGAGGAATTTGTCATTGGAGATGTTTCTCATGGAGTGCAAACACGGTCTTCCACTAGAAAAGCAAATGAAGGATCAAACATTGCCCTTCTTTCACAAATAGAGCCTCAAAATGTCAAGGAAGCCCTTAGTGACCCTTCTTGGGTTAAAGCTATGGAGGATGAGCTTCTTGAGTTTGAAAAGAACTAAGTGTGGACTTTGGTTCCAAGGCCAAGTGGAAAGAAAGTGACCGGCACCAAGTGGATATTTCTGAACAAGTTGGGAGAAGATGGTAGCATTGCAAGAAACAAGGCAAGACTAGTGGCACAAGGATATGACCAAGAAGAAGGAATAGACTTTCATGAATCCTTTGCCCCTGTTGCCCGAATGGAAGCCATAAGACTTCTCTTAGCTTATGCTGCATTTTGTGGTTTTAAATTATATCAAATGGATGTGAAATGTGCATTTTTAAATGGTGTGATAGATAGAGAAGTGTATGTGGAGCAGCCTCCTGGTTTTGAAAATAAAGAGCACTCTAATCATGTTTTCAAACTATCTAAAGCTCTCTATGGTTTAAGACAAGCTCCTAGAGCTTGGTATGAGAGACTTAGCTCTTTTCTCTTGAAAAATAATTTTCAAAGAGGCACCACTGACACAACTCTATTTATCAAGAACTCTAATGATTCTTTTATTCTAGTCCAAATATATGTTGATGACATTATTTTTGGTTCAGCCAATGAATCCCTTTGTTCTGAATTTGAAAAACTCATGACAAGTGAATTTGACATGAGTATGATGGGTGAACTTAATTTTTTCCTTGGGCTGCAAATTAAATAAACTGAAAATGGTATTTTCATTCATCAAGAGAAGTATGCCAAAGAATTAGTTAAGAAATTTGGTATGGAAAATTCCAAACCCATGGGTACTCCCATGCATCCTAATTCAAATTTAGATAAGGGAGAAACTGAGAAAGATGTTGATGAGACTAGGTATAGAGGAATGATTGGTTCTCTTATGTACTTAACTTCCTCTAGACCCGATATTGTGCAAAGTGTTGGATTGTGTTCTAGGTTCCAATCCAAACCAAAAGAGTCACATCTTTCTGCAGTTAAGAGAATCATTAGATATGTTCATGGCACATCCAATTTTGGTCTTTAGTATCCTAAGATTGATGATTTTTCTGCAGTTGGTTATTGTGATGCAGATTTTGCTGGTGATAGAGTTGATAGAAGGAGTACTTCAGGCCTATGTTGCTTCCTTGGAAAGTCATTGAATGTTTGGTCAAGTAAAAAGCAACCAACAGTGGCCTTATCCACTGCTGAGGCTAAGTATATTGCTGCTTCTTCTTGTTGTTCTCAGCTTTTATGGTTAAAAACACAGCTTGCCGATTACAAATTAAATGCTGAAAATATTTCCTTGATGTGTGATAATGTGAGTGCCATTAATATTTCTAAAAATCCAGTTTTGCACTCTAGGACTAAGCATATTAAAGTGAAATTTCACTCAATAAGAGAACATATCCCAAAGGGGGATATTAGCATTCAATTTGTTAAATCAGAGGAGCAATTAGCAGATATTTTCACAAAACCATTAGCTGAGGACAGATTCTGCATGCTTAGGACTAGTCTAGGAATTTTGAGTTATGATTCTTTGTTTGATAATTGCTAATGAATTTGCTGGAGCTTTTTGTCTCATAAACAGGTATGAGACAATTCTGGGCAGAAGATGAACGTTCCCCTTAATCAGCGTGTTCTGGGCTTGTTGCAAGTAAGAAATGAATTGGGCCAACCTCATAAATCAGATTCAGAGTGGTCCTATATGTTTCTTTAAATCCAACCATCTCTGGGCCCAAATATGGATGTTACAAGTTTTGTTTGGTTGTTAATTTTTTTGTTGGGCTGTGTGTTTAAAATATCTTTTGAAAGGATTTTTATTTTTTTCAAAAGGATATTCAGTTTGATTTTATTTTTTGTTTTTCAAAATTTAAAATAAATTTCTAGTTTTATTTTAAAATCAAATTAAATCTTTCTTTAATGAGGTCATGTCTTTTCAAGTCAAATCAGTGGTGATGCAGTTGCATGGTTTGAGAAACTTTCTTTTGGGTACGGTTACCAACACTCCTTCTCTTCCCTCCATAACTTCTCCTCAAACTCTTCAGTTTCTTCCCACTCTATTTACTGCTTCTCTTCCCTCAAAAGCCTAAATATTACCAAATGAAGAAGAAAACCATTGCTAAAAGGCCTCCTTGTGAGAAAATCCTCAAGCGGTCCTCCAAGCCATCAACTCGCTCCCAAGACCAAACCTTCACACCCTCTCCTTCTCCTCCTACCTCTCCTCCTCATTGTGACCCCATGGCTCGTACCAAAAACACTCCCAGATTCCCTACCTCTACCAAACCAACGCCACCACCGAAGGTGACTCCTTCCAAGCCAGGCTCCTCAAAACCTGGTTCTTCAAAGCCTAGCTCCTCCAAAGGCAAACGTCCGGCGGCTGAGGAACCTTTCCAAACCAACACAACTAAAATTCTGGTCGATTCCTGTGCGCTCTCAACGAGGTAAAACTCGAGTCCCTCTCAAAAATGTTAAAGAACTAGACATTGGACCTTTTGATCACAAAGCTCATTTTTTGACCTCTCATTCGAACTATAACCCCTATAGATTCAAATCTGCCATGAATAATAACTTTTATGCGGGGGTTATCCAGTATCGTACCCTGTGTCCATCTTTTCTCGCTGATTTACCATCTTTGAAAAGAAAAGGTTTTCCATTTGTTGATAACTTGATTTTTCTGGACTGGAATCATCTTTTTGATATCAAAAAGCCTGTTTACCCCTTATTGGTCAAAGAATTTTATGCCAACATGACTTATCATGAAGGCACTGCTCACTCATATGTAAAGGGCCGAGACATAGTTTTAAACAATGAAACTATCAGTGATGCTTTGAAGTATACTGATGTTAGGCCTTGTGCTTACACTTCGGTTAAGTGGGATGAAGGTGTTGAAATTTTTTATCATGATGCATTGGCTCACATTTGTGAACATGTTTCTTTAATTGATGGTATTACACCCACTCACAAAGCCTTAGGATATGAGTGTGCTCAGTTGCATTGAATGGTCAACCACATTATACTTCCTCAAAGTGGCTCATATCAAAGGGTTTTCTACACTGATACTCTTATTTTATATGCCCTTCTCACCAAAACTGAAATTTCATTTGCATACTTGATGGTTAGATATATGTTTGACTCTGTTAGGAATGAAAAGACAAAGCACTTCCTTGTGGCATATTTCTAACTTGCATATTTGAGTATTTTGGTGTTGACTTGACCAATAAGGAATATCAAAATAGACATTTATACCTAAAAGGGGGTGGTTCAGTGAAACAGCCCAAAGGACCTACTCGATCTGAAAGGGTGGTCTTAGATGATGAAGATGATGACTTTGTTCATGAGGAATCTCCTTCTCTTTCCACTGAGGGTACATCCATCTCTACTGGAAAGAAATCTGCCTTGCTGAATGTGGTCAAAGATGTTGTTCAGGAGTTCATTTCTCAATCAAATCACTTGATTGCTATGAGCAAAGAACAAAGGAAAATGGCTAGCAAGCATGAGAATTTCCTAAAGAAATCAAGGGATAGAGTGGCTGTGTTCATGACTTTCATTGATAACCTTCAAAAGGATGAAGACCCTGCCACTGATGTTGAAGAGGAAGCTGACTCGGAGGGAAATGCTTCTAATGCCTAGGATTTGTCTCATGAAAACTGCTGCTACTGATCTCCTTTTTGTCTCATGAACTCTGTTTTCTTTTGCTTCTTTTTAACTATTTTATTTTGGATGACTGTAATAACTCTAAATACTGTTGCACTGTGAACTGACTCTTTTCTGCAGGATTCAAGACATCATTTTTGTTGATCATGCTTATTGTCCGCCCTTGATGACAAAAGGGGGAGTAATAGCAACAGAATGGTAAATGTGTCCTGTAAAAGTGTCCTAGGAATTTTTTGGCATTGCTGCAGCTACTAGTATTTCTTTTGGAATTTTTTATCTGATTGCTGCATTAAAAATTACTTTCACTTATTAAGTTTTTGTGCTGCTGATATTAGTTTGATGTTGGGCTAATTATGTGGTGTTGTTTGTTGGAAATCCCTTAGACAAGATAAATGTGTATAGCTCTCTATTGTGTTCTCTTTAAGTACAATGTAAATCAGGTACAAAGAGGAAAGCATAAATCTAGGGGGAGCTAATCTTGAAAAGAAAAGGGGGAGCAACATAAAAACAAATGACAAAAATCAAAGGGAGTTCCTAAACCTTACTCAAATTAATTTCCTTTTGATTATTGCTTAAATCATGTTTGTCATCAAGGGGGAGATTGTTGAGTTAAGAAATTAACTAAATTAATTAGTGATGACAAACATTATTTTTGGGCAAAATAAATAATTAGTGTTGATCAATTATAATTACTTATTACTAATTGTTTATTGTTGCAGGCCAAAATCTAATAGCCCAAATGGAATAAAAAGCAAACTGCAAGAATATCGGGCTGAAAGAAAAATCAGAAGCCCAAGGAATCAAAACTGAAGAAATCAAAACGGGCCAAGCATATCTCTACCCGATCCAAGCCCGATTTTATTTCAGCAAGCAAATCCCTCTCTTTTGCCTTACCAAAAGCAACGTTTACTTCTGAACCTTGGTCAGAAACTCAGAAAAGTGAGAAAGAGAAAGAGAGAGCTTCTTCACTAAGCCATTTGACAAAGAAGCAAGAAAGAGAAAGATTAAGCTTGAAAGGCAAATGTCAAATCACCAAGTTCAAACCAAATCAAGCTTAGGTTAAAGGTAACCCATTTCCTCTTGCATGCATCAGATCTTCTTCTCTTCTTCCAAACTCTCTGCAAGTCCAAAAATGGCATACAAGGAAAAGTTGTTTTCTGCCCTAATCTGCTGTATATCTACGGTCACAAGTGATTCTTGGGGACCAAGTAGCTTCTCAATGGCTCAGATTAAGTTGACCATTGAAAGATTTTTGTGGTTGCTGTTTTATGGCTTTCGGTCAAGATGAGGAAGTCAGAAGCAAAGTTTATACTCTAAGGTTTAATGGTAAAAAGTGAATCTGTGGGTTGGTGAAGCTCAAGGCTCAAGGTGTTGACCTTGGAAGAAGAACCTAGCAACATGCAAGGAGATAAAAGATGACTTTCTGCTTATTCAGAGGTAAGAAGAGAAAACCAGAGTTTGTGAGTTGTGTTCTGAAGAAGTTCCTCTACTTGGATAATACTTTCTTTCAAAGAAGCATTCGGCCAATACTAAAGAACTGTATCTGAGGTTTGCGAATCTGATTTTGCACATAGCAAAGAGGCTGCTGATGAAGTCAATCTCCTTCATGTTTTACTGATTGTAATGTACTTTTCTATGTTTATCTTTCTGTAATTTCTTGTGAGAAAAGGCATTGTGAGAAAGCTTAAGAAAAAGCCATGAGTGGAAAAAGGCTGAGAGAAACACTTGAGAGAAACGCCTAGAGTTATTTTTTGATTTCTTTAGGTTGGTTAAGTGTCTTGTATCTTGTACCTGTAAGGTATCCCTTTCTTAGTTGGGTTAGCACTAAGAGTGAATAGTTAGGTATTAGCATAGCCAATGTCAAGTTAGGTTAGAACTTGAGTGTGAAAGGATTGGGTCAATCCTGTGTAATTGGTGTATGTAATACTGTTAACTATAGTGAAAACTCTTCCACTGTTGTGGAGGAGACTGGATGTAGGTTGCATAGCACAAGGCAACCGAACCAGGATACATGCTGGTGTTAGCTTCTCTCTTCTCTGCTGTGTTCTGTTTTCTGATATTCATGAGACAAAAATAAATTGTCTCATAAATTTCTGCTGCTGAGTACAAACAGAATCAGAATTGAAAGTTTGTTTAAAAAGGGTAAAAAAAGCAACTAAAAGGCAGGTATAGATTCAACCCCCCTTCTCTAAGCCTACCACAACCTTAAAAATCAAATGAACAATAAAGGAGCATGAATCATAAATTGCATTAAAGGAAAATGGAAGAACAAAAATGCATCAACATAAAAGTAAAGAATTACAAGAATTAAATGCTAAACTAGAGAGAAGAGATGTAGAAGAATAAGAAATTGCAAAGGAAAAGTAAATCAAAGCATGAAATTAACCTAGATCTAAGAATTCCTAATCTAGATCTAACCTACTCCTAATTCTAGAGAGAAGAGAGAGCTTCTCTCTCTAGAAACTAACTAAAGCATGATAAAACTCAAACAAAACTCACTAACTAACTAGGTGCCTCATCCCTCTTCAATCCTTGGGTTAAATAGCATCAGAAATGAGTTGGATTGGGCCCAAAATGCCTTAGAATTCACTGGCCACGAGTTGCATTAAGTGAAGCATGTGTAACCATCGGCGCGTACGCGTACCGTGCGCATGCGCGCCCCAGTGCGCAATGTAACTATGGAAAATCTTATATCATTTTGAATCCCCGGATGTTAGCTTTCCAACGCAACTAGAACCGCATCATTTGAACCTATGTAGCTCAAGTTATGATCAATTAAGTGCAAAGAGGTCGGCTTGACAGCTTTTGCGATTCCTTCATTTCTTCATGAGTTCTCCATTTTTACATGCTTTTCCTTCATTCCCTTGATCCAATCTTTGCCTCCTAAATCTGAAATCACTTAACAAACATATCAAGGCATCTAATGGAATCAAGGTGAATTAAATTTGGCTATTCTAAGACCTAAAAAGCATGTTTTCACTCTTAAGCACAATTAAAGGAGAATTTACAAAACCATGCTATTTCATTGAATAAATGTGGGAGAAGGCGATAAAATCCTCTAAATTCAACACAAGATAAACCCTCCAAATGGGGTTTATCACCGACCTGAATGGTTGGTAAGATGAAGCGACGAGGTACAAATTAGTATAAGAAATTATGTCAGCGGTTCGTGGTCCAACCTAAAAGAGTCGGGCCTAAAACGAAATGCAAGAATAACTTGATAAACCCGACTACTGAAAGTCAAAGTGTAAACAATTAAGGGAAAGTTAAGTCTACAAGCAAAAGGTCCAAAAAATGGCCGAATTACTTTATCGACGTCTTTTTCCACTTAATAAAAATATTTACCAAGATTTTAAAGGTAGCATCTAAAGCTACCAAAATGATTTACAACTAAGTCATAAAAGGAAAAAATAACTACCACTAAATAATGATGATAAGGAAATACTTATTCATGCAAAAGAACCTCCACACATTCGAGTAGTGGAAAAAGGTCTTTAAGTAAGGAAAAAATAAAATATTCAAATTACGACTATTACAAAACAAAAAAATTGTTCATAAAGACCCACAAGTCGGGCCACTCAAAGCAACGAATTATAGCGGAAGGATTTGTTCGCCAGTAGTAGCGTCTTCAAGCTAAGTAGAGGAGGTCGGAATAGCTTCAGAAGAAGTGGGGAGTTCCTCATGAGGTATGATGGGCTCGTCTTCCATCTGAGTTGGAAAGCTCTGAGAAGCTCCCTCAACTCAGACTTCTGAGGACTTTGGATCAGGCATGGGAGTGTCCTCATTGTCTTCGGGCGTAGGAACAATCTTCCCATCAACCATAATATTTTCAGGGGTTGATAAGGGAGAGGTCTGCCTCAGGAGCAACAACTCGGAACTGAGCCTTCAGGTTCTCCACTATCTCATCTATACCTTCAGCTCTGCATATTTCTCTCTGGACTTGGCAACCTCATCTACCAAGTTAAGTTTCTCCCAGAAGACCCTAGTATAACTCTCCTCGAACTTCTTTTTTAGCCCTCCACCATAGCTAAGGCTGCCTCCGCCTATTTCACCCTCTCCTGAGATTTGACAAGATCGTACAAAAGTGATTTCTTCTCACCCTCTAATTCTTTCTTTGTCTGCCTCAAGGATGCCACTTCAGTTTGAAGATTAGACAAAGTACGCTAAATGGTACCAAGAGGAGTCTTTTCCAATTTCTTCAACAATGATGCACATACTCCTACTGTCTGAAATCCACCACGGGCAAGTACTTAGAGATGGTTTTTTATAGAAACATCATCCATACCAATAAAACCATTTGGAAGGATGTGTTGTTTGGCCCAAGCTATGTCATCAAAACCTTGTTCATAGACTTCCACCGATTCGGTAGTCTTGCGTTTCTTAGGCTTCAGCTTAGGATTAGGGGGTGGAAAAGGAATTGTTTGTTTTTTCAGGTTGGAAGGAGAAGGAGCACGATCAGAAATAATTTTTATAGGAGCAGATGCACCCGAGTCCGACTTAGAAGGTAGGAGAGCTCGCCAGATTCGCCAACCTCTTTTAATTGTATACTTTGTGCAACAACATTCTTTCTGGCAATCTGAAGTGTTTTTATAGCAGCCGACTTAGGAGACATTTTATCTGCACGACATCAAAGTTGGGTTACATTAAGGCAAATTGATAAAAACAGAGTTATAAAATTAAAAAGAAGACTACCTACCTTGGATTGAATTTGGATAGGATTTCCTAAAAGCTTCTTGGTGTTCAAATGAAAAACTCAATCCCAATACTCTTGGAATAGAGCAACTATACTCTCATCAACCGCATCCAAGTTGTCCAATCCTAGTATAAAGAAAAAAGGGCCCATCTCTCTCATTCAAGAAGAAAAGACGGACATCCTCAACAGAGCGGAGTTTAAAAAAGTAATTTTTATAGTCGTGAAAGGAATCATAAAAAATGACAAAGACCTTCCTTCCCCGAACAACTTGGAAAGAGGATTAGCCTTGTTTCTTGGGACTAAAGGGCTTTGTAAGAATAAAAAAGTAAATGAATACTCTAACAGAAGGAAGAACGTCAAGTGCATGGCACAGAAATTGATAAATTTTTTAAAAATATCAAGAGTTGGGATATAGTTGAGAAGGGGCGACATTACAAAGCTTGAGGACCTCAGACTCAAAATCAGAGAAAAGAATCCTAACTCCTAGTTTAGTAAAAAAGCAATCGTATACGTAGATAAAGTGACGTTCCGACCTATCTAATCGGTAGAAACAAACTCTCTCTTCGTGGTCAGCCATTACAATCTCATAGTTTCTTTCATCCTCCCTACTTAATCATAGCATATGATATCTATGAAAAGTCTCGTCCTACTCTTTATCAATAATGGGGATGAGGATAAGCACAGATATATCTATCCAAGTTAGGTCGGAAGGTACTTTAGAGGACATGTGAATTATTGAACGAGACATCAAAAACTATACCTACAACAAACAAACAAAAATTGTCACAACAAGTTGGATAGTCGGGTAATAAAATATCCACAAATTCATATAAAGTCGGATCAACATCAACAGTACCAAAAAGTTATAGCTTTTTCAAAATGCCTATAAACACAACCAAACCACTACATTTTCAAATACAGAAATGTTTCCACTTAATCTATTAAAGATAATGCCATTTAGGTGCAATCCAGCAATCGCTCATATTTCTAAACAGCAAAGTTCAAGGTCAGACAAACAAAGTAACATCTCAGACAAACAATATTTCATAAACACCACCGTTACATACACAACGGTTATTGCCAAGGAGAAAAAATGCTACCCAGAATGCCAAAATATAGAAAAAAAATTTAAAGGGATAAAAGACCAACCTTAAAGGATTACGAAATGAAAAAAGAGCACAATAACAGCAAACCACATATGATCCAACACCTTCAACAAACGAGCAAAGATTCCCAGTAATCTAAAATAAAAAATCTTAAAGAAGTTTTATGAAAAAATATCAAAGAAATTCTGAAAAAAGAAGAAAAAAGAAACATTTCGAGGGGGCCAAAAAGAGGAAAGAGAAATGAGTTTGAATATTAATAAAGTACTAAGTGCAAAAAGTTAATTTCATGCCCTCATTAATGACGTCTGTGATTCTCAAGATAAACTGCAAAAGTAACATCCGGTGCCATAAAGGAATGCAACATTTCAAAATGACTGAAAACACATGGAGTATCTGACTTACCAAAGGCGATATACCCGACGTGGGAGGCTCAATCCACGAATGCTCGAGTCCGACCTTATAAAAGCTCAGGTTCAAGCAGGGGTACTGTTCATACACTGGCCTAAAATAAAGCCAAACCCAAAAAGAATAAAGACAGACAAGAGGTTAGGCCTCCTCTACGCCTACCCGACCTCATAGAGGTCGGGCGCAACAACAGGCTCAACGATAGCTATACAAAGCCCTACTTATATAAATAAGTAACTACTTCCCAAGATATCTCCTATCCATCTAGAAGGGAGATCTCAACAACTTTCCGATCAAAGACGGAACTACTCTAAAAAGGTGGTTAGCTATTCTACTATAAATATATTGGTATACTCAGGTATATTCAGGATCCAATAAACTAAAAACTTGCCTAAAGCCTTTGCTAACTTTAGCATCGGAGTCTCTTGTAGGTACCACCCCTCACCTCCTCACAAGGAACTCGAACAGCACTACCTCAGCACTAGCACAAGTCGGACGCTGCCTCAGAAGGAATCTGAATCTCACGTTCAGGCCAAAATAATCGTTTCAAGTAATTTTCGAAATAGATATGATACAATTTATTATTAAAATATTTTAATATTAAAAACATAATTATGTACTGTAAACAATCAGTTGGAGTTTTAAAGTTTACCAATTTACTACTGGTTTTGCTTTCCAGAAAAATACCATTTTTATTTGTTAACGAAATATAGGAATTTGGGCAAAGTTGTACTAACTTGAAGTGTAACCTTAATAGTTAATACAACCTAAAATATGCTTTGTTTTTTTTTTTGGGGGGGGGGGGGTTATTGAGTGAAATTCGCAAACTTGGGCCAAAAAACTTTAAGGCGGATCAAATTTGAGTCAAATCAAGTACTAAACAGTAAACACCCTATAAATCTTTTACAACAACCAATGTTTATTCACAAGGACATGTGGAAAAAAACATCAAGTATGTGTATTATTCATCATTAATTAATGTTTGAAAGAAGGATTTAATTTTAGAGTATAATAATAAAAAAATTAATTTTTTATATATTTAATTCATTGATAAAAATATAAAAAATATTTTAGAATATATTTTTTATACTATTTTTAATTAAACACACTAACATATTAGTAAGTCTTAAAATAGTTACACTAGAATGGAATACAATTTAATTAAATTGCAATGAAAAAAATATTTAGTTAACATATGTTTTTAGATACATGATAAATTTATTATTAATAAAAATTTAAAATTTTTTATTTAATAAATTAAAATAAATATATTAAAATTTAAATTTTTTATATTTTAATAAAAAGTTTTAAATTTATAATATTAATAATTTAATATGTGTCTTTAGAATATAAGATAAATCTTACGATAAAGACAATCCCAAACTACGAAAATAACATGTTTCTTCCCGATGTGCACAGTCTCTAGGTCAACGTGTCCTCTTTTAACTATGGCTTCCTGCTACCTCAGCACATTCTAATCATTCTCTAATCTCATTTACCTTTTCCCATGAAACAATTCAAAATAAAAAATAAACCGGTTCGTTATTAATGTTTTAAAAATTATTGAAAATTTAATATCTTTGCCGTTTTTATAATCCAGAAAATCTTAAGAATAGCAATTTTGACTAACAATTAACTAATATAAATATTAAATATTTTTAATAAATAAATTTTATTAATTTAAAAATACCAATTTTGATAAATATAAGTATAATTATATTAATTTATGTATATAAATTTTAATAAATAAAAATATAAATTATGTTTTTTATATAAACAAATTTTTATAAATATAAGTATAAATTATTATGATCAAATATTAATATAAATTAATAATATTTATTAGTTATATAATATTAATATTTATAATTTGCTTTTTTTGTGTGTATTTTTAATAAATGTTACAAAAATAAAAAATATACAAAAAACATTTGAAAATATAATATAATTTAACAATAATGTCTCATTAAAAATTATTAAAGAGATATTTTTATTTTTTAGCGTATAAAATACAAGACAAAAAAAAAATTACCAAATTTTCAACATAACTTTCTCAGAAATGTCCCTAAAAAATTTTTTTATCTCCCAAAATTTAATTCAGTATATACTTTTAACTATTTAATTAATTTAGAAATAATTACAGTAGAATGTAATAGAGATTTACAACATTTTGGTTGACGGAAATTATTATTATTATTATTATTTTATTACTTAACGTTTTCTCTAACTAATGTTACATATTGATTTAATAAAATTAGAAACTCTATTTTTAATAATTAAAGAGTAAATATCTTTTTTGTCTCTTATCTTTTTTAAAATTTGATTACCCGCTTCCTAATTTTTATAAAATATCAAATTGGTTCCTGTTCATGTATTCTGTGAGATCAATAAATTTTTTTGTAGGTGTCTCCATTCATAGTCGTCGAAAAAAGCTGCGTGTGACATGGTCTGGACACATCTTACATGGAACGCTATGAGTTCGTTGGGACCATTAAACCCCTATACAGTCAGCAAAACATGGTCCTACGCTAGGATGTATCCAGACTATGTCACACACTGCACGTTACACATCAGCTTTTTTCGACGACTATGAACGGAAATACCTATGGAAAGATTTATTGGTCTCACGGAATACATGGACAGGAGCCAATTTGATATTTTATAAAAGTTAGGGGGTGGATAGTCAAATTTTAAAAAGGACAGAGGTCGAAAAGGATATTTACTCATAATTAAAAAGAAAGAAAACATTGATATTAGCTAGTGTATGTCTGTCACTAGATTTTTGTTAGGTGCTCTGCTAGGATCTTTTGAGAAGAATTCTAATTTTGTTATTCTCACCAAGTGAGGCATTCAATTTGGTAGAAACCATTGTTCTAAGACTGAAAAACAACTCTGTGATCAAAACTGAAGAACAAGTAGTACAGTTTGTTGATGATAATATAAAGTAAGTGGTTAAAAAGTGCTTTCGAAGCTTAGTTGGAAGGCTACTGGCTGACCAAGGGTTCAGCGCAGGCACACTTGAGCAGCGTTCTTCGCAATTTGGAGGCAACTAGAGGGTTTTAAGGTGGTTGATCTTGTGGATAATCTATTTCAATTTTTTTTTACAATAAAATGGATCTCTTTAGAATTGAGAAAGGTGTCTCGTGATTGTACAAGAACTATATTCTCAATTTGAGAAGATTGAATGAAGACACAACCATCAAAGAGAAAGATTTTGTCCACATTCCCATATGGTTACAGTTTTGGGGACTCTCCAAACACTGTAAAATTAAAACCTTGGGATGAAAGAGAGAAAGAGCATTGGAGGAAGTCATAGACTCAGATCTACTCGTAATGAAGGAAAAAGAGGAGAAAGTGCTGAAAATCCAAGTGGTGATGGATATAACAAAACCACTGCGAAGGTCTCTCAAAATTGCCGGCAGTAATGGCAAAGTCATTGATCTTCAGATCAAATATGAGCGCATTGAAAAGTTTTGCCACTACTATAGTCGTGTGGGACATGAAATTAGAGCCTATAGTTTGCATTTGGAGGATTCGGTCAAAGGTACTGATATAGGGGAGCAGTGGGGCTCATGGTTAAGAGCTGAGATGATGTTATATCAGCCGTAATGGGAGAGAGTGCCACCCAAAAAGAGAAATCTAAGGAAGCATAAAGATGCTGATGTGAAACTTTTGGTATTTAAAAAAATTTCTGACAATTCACAACATCAAAAGAATTGGTAAATCTCATTCTCCCAAGGTATTATTCCTTTGTGAAACCAAGAACAATACCTTGATTGTGGAGGGTGTGATGAATAAGGTGTGTTTTTAGAATAGAGAAATAGTAAACCTAGTGGGGATGGCAGGAGGGCTTGTAATGGCATAGAAAGAAGGGGATAATGTGCAGATTCTATATTAGGAATGCTTTTAAATCAATTTCAAATATTCCAATTCATGACTTGGGCAGCAATGGGAAGCGTTAGGGGTTTATTTGAGTACAGAGAAAAGGAGAAAAGAATGTCAATTTGCTAAACCTTTACATATTCTAGAGCGGGTCAACAACAAATTCATTGTTTTTAGAGACTTTAACGCGATCAGAGATAATCTAAAAAAGGAAGGAGGTAGGATAAAAACTTTTAACTCTATCTAATCCTTTAACGATTTTATCAACTAGGGTAGGTTGATTGATTTGGGCTCTGAATGAGATAAATTTATATGGTGTAATAGCAATTTGGAGGTAATTTGATAAAAGAAAGACTTGATTGGGTGCTGGCTTCAAATGATTGGAAGGAAGAGTTTCATATGCGTTTATTTCTCACTTGCATGACCATGGGTCTGACCATAGTCCCTTACTGTTATGTACGGAAAGACAAGAAAGAAGAGCAAAAAGGAGGTTTTGATTCCAAGAACGATAGTGTGAGAAACTGGAAGTGGTTAATCTGATTAAGAGCTACTGGAATTCCATGATAGAGGAATCTCTTATGTTCAAATTAGCTGAAAAATTAAAGCTATGCAGACACATGTTGGTGCAGTGGCAGCAAAATACCACCGTGAATTTGCAAATCAGAATTATGGAATTAAAAGAACAATTAGCTACTAAAATTGATAGAGATGAATACGCTAATTCAGTTACTATTCGGTGTTTGGATGCAGAGATAGAAGATGAGTATGAAAAGAAGGAAAGATATTGAAAGAAAAAGTTACAACTTCAATGGCTCAGATGGGGTGACTGGGAATACAATTTTTCCATTCAAATTTTAAAACAAAAAGTAGGAAAAACAACATTCACCTGTTAGAAGATGAGGAAGGGAACTCGACCTCGGATGCAGAGGGAATCGCTTCAATTGCCCAGAACTATTTTGCTAAGCTCTTCTCCTCTAGCGATCCAAGAGATCCTACTGAAGAACTATAAGAAATTCCTACTAAGATTGCCACCGCTACAAATCGCAAGCTAATCCGTCCAGTTATTGAGCAAGAGGTCAAGTCAGCGATTTTTTCTATTAATCCTTTTTCGGTCCCTGGTGATGATGAATTCACAGCTAAATTTTTTCTATCTTTTTGGGAAACAATCAAGACAGATGTGGTGGAGGTGGTAATGAGATTTTTTGCAGGAGGTAAAATTTTAAAAGTTTTTAATCATACACATATTTGTCATATTTTCGAAGATTGTTAATGCTACTTCAATGTCTCAAATTTGACCTATAAGCCTTAGTAGTATTTTTTACAAGATTATTTTCAAGATTCTGGTGTACATATTACATTTTCTAATGAACAGGGTTATTAGTGATGCTCAAAGTGTGTTCATCAAGTACATGTTAATTAGCGATAATGTATTATCCGAGACCACTTTTTTAATGCTCTTTTAGTGCCTCATGTCGGGAACCAGAATAAATAGTTAGGGCTACCAGCAGTGGTGCAGAGGTCTAAACTAGCTACTTTTAATTATATAAAGAATAAGATCAACAATAAATTGCAGCAGTGGAAGAGATCGCTTCTTTCAACCTCAGGAAGAGAAATTCTTATCAAAGCAGTGGTAATGGCTATTTCGATTTACATTTTAAGCTATTTCAAGCTACCTAAAACTTTAATTGATGATATTCAAAGAGCAATAATACAATTTTGGTGGGTTAAAAAAAGGTCAGAAAGAAGGATGCATTAAGTTGGTTGACAAATCACATGTAGATCGAAAGATTTAAAAGGGGGTTTCAATTTCAAAGATTTAAAAGCTTTCAGCCTTGCGATGTTAGCAAAGCAAAGTTGGAGACTGTTAACTCACCCACATTCTTTAATAAACAAGGTGCTGAAAAATAAATATTTTAAGTATACTAGTTTTCTAACAATGGAGGTTGGAACTAACCCCTCTTAGGAAGGAAGGAGCATCATCGAAGGAAGAAAGTTTCTAAAAAAAGGAGTATTATGAAAAATCGAGAGAGGCAATCTAATCAGAATTAAAGAGGATTCTTGGGTGAAAGAATTCACAACTGTTACCCCAACCCCTATCCCTAACACAGATTATGTTTTAGTATGGGTTTCTGAATTAATTCAGTCCAATAGTGAATGGAATCAGCAACTCATCACAGACATTTTCACACTAGTAGTAGCACACAAGTATTCAGAAGGGATGGACAGAGTAACTTGGATAATGGAGCGAAGTGGACACTATTCTGTTGCATCCAACTACTGAACAACATTCTAAGTTAAAGCCATCTGGTCAGTATTTGAAAGATGAATAACCAATCTAAAATAAGAAATTTTTTGTAGAATATAATGCACAATACGTTACCTGTAAAAAAGAAAATCAATTCCAAAAATTCTTATTGTGAGTTCAGACTATGCTAAGTGTGGTGAGACAGAAAATAATTTACCATCGCATTTGGTTTTGTCTAGACCCCGTGAAAGCTTGGAGTTCGATAGAGACGCTCATTCCAAGCGCGAATGTTGAACCTTTGTGATGCTGGATGGAAATCCTTGATAAGATGAAAAAGAACAGAGATGGCAAAAGTCAAATAGAGGTGATTGCGAACCTCATGTGGATGAATGAAAATTTTGATGAATAGGATTACCTAGACAATGGAGCTAAGTGGGCACTATTCTGTTGCATTCAGCTACTGAACAATATTCTAAGTTAAAATCTTTTGGTCCAATTTCTGAAAGCTGAAGAACCAATCCAAAATAAGAAATTTTTCCTAGAAGACAATGCACAACGCGTTATCTGTAAAAAAAATCAATTCTAAAAATCTTGATTGTGAGTTCAGACTGTATCCTAAGTGTGGTGAGACAGAAAAAATAATTTATCATCGTAGTTAATTTTATCTAAATTTTATAAAAATTTAGAGTTTAATAGAAATGTTCATCCTAAGTGCAAATGTTAATTTTTGTGATGCTGGATGGAAATCTTTTCAGATGAAAAAGAATAGAGATGACAAAGATCAAACACAAATAATTGCGAAGCTCATGCGGATGAATGAAGGTTCTGAAGTTTGAAGGATGATGATAGAGAGAAATGGAAAGTTTTATTTTTGTATATTGGATTATGAGTGGTGAAGTCTTTAAAAATGATCTAAATTAGGTGTTAAACATTGTTGTGGGTATTTACAAAACGTCAATGATATTTTCTCTTTATATAATTAAAATAATATTTTTTTTACAAAACGTCACTGACATTTTCTCATTTTATAACTAAAATAATATTTTTTTACAAAACGTCAGTGACATTTTATTTTTTTATAATTAAAATTTTTTTTTACAAAACGTTGGTGACATTTTGTCTTTTATATTTAAAAATTTTTTTTTAATAAAACGTCAGTGACATTTTGTACTCTTATCATAATAGTGTAAAATACCAAAATAAATAAATATTGTTGTATTTTACATTAAAATTATCCATATCTAAAAATTTTAGCCGAAAAATGGAAGTGGTGTTTTCCCTAATTTAAAAACTTAGATTCTGAATGTTTTGTTAGATTTTTTATGGTAGAGTTTTTTTTTTTTTTTTTTTGACCTTTTTGCATGTTGTCCTATTGGACTATCATTTTCATTAATGAAATAACTACCTTTGATTAAAAAAAAAAATGAAAAAAGCTGACAGGGCAAAGGCAACAGGACAACAAACATACACTGGCAGACTATATAGTACACAACAGACACGTCACTATCCCAGTTTCTCCCCCGTCCGTCCACCCACCTCCACCCTATAAAATCCCCTTCGCACCCTCCACTTCCAAACCCACATACACAATTCACTCACACTAGTACTTACTTACTCACTTACCCTCTCTCTAAAGAAACCCAACCAAACCAACAAAAAATGCCTTCTTCATCCACAAGCATAATTTCAAAATGCACAATCTATCCAGACCAAAAATCCACCCTCAAACCCTTACACCTCTCTGTCTCTGACCTCCCCATGCTTTCTTGCCACTACATCCAAAAGGGAGTCCTCCTCTCTTCTCCCCCTCAACCCTTTCAAGACCTCATCGACTCCCTCAAGCTCTCTCTCTCCACCACACTCTCTCTCTTCCCCGCCCTTGCCGGCCGCTTCTCCACCGACTCCGCCGGCCATGTTCACATCGTTTGCAACGACGCCGGAGTTGATTTTATCCACGCCAATGCCAAGCATCTCACCCTCGCCACCCTCCTCTCGCCGCCAGCCAATTTTCCCGATGTCCATCCTTCCTTCAAGGAGTTCTTTGCTTACGATATGACTATTTCTTACTCTGGCCACCACCTTCCCCTCGCCGCCGTCCAGGTCACCGAGCTTGCCGATGGCGTCTTCGTCGGCATCACCGCCAACCACGCTGTCACCGACGGTACCTCCTTCTGGCACTTCTTCAACACATTCGCCGCCGTCACCAAGGCTGCCGGCTCCGGCGCCAAAAAGAAGATAGCTAGCTACCCGGACTTCACTCGCGACACCGTCTTCAACTCCGCCGTCGTCCTCCCCGTCCCAGCCAGCGGTCCCACCGTGACGTTCGCCGCCGACGAGCCTCTCCGGGAGCGAGTCTTTCATTTCTCCAGGGAAGACATCCAGAGACTGAAAAAGCAAGCTAACAGTAACCGCCACAACAACGACGGTTGGAAAAACGCTGGAGTTAACGGTAACGTAAACTGTAATGGAAACGGTAGGGTAGCGACTGTTAATGTGAGGAACAACGACGAGATCTCGTCGTTTCAATCTTTATCTGCTCAGCTTTGGCGATCCGTGACACGTGCCAGGAAATTAGACGCTTCGAAAACGTCGACGTTTAGGATGGCCGTTAATTGCCGTCACCGTTTGGAACCAAAGATGGATCCGTTTTACTTTGGGAACGCGATTCAGAGCATCCCAACGGTCGCAACGGTTGGGGATATTGTTTCCAACGAGGTCGGCTTTTGCGCCGAACTGCTGCACCGTAACGTCATCGCGCACGATGATTCTACGGTGCGGCGTGGCATAGAAGACTGGGAAAAGGCCCCGAGACTGTTCCCTCTCGGTAACTTCGACGGAGCCATGATTACTATGGGGAGTTCGCCGCGTTTTCCAATGTACGACAATGATTTCGGGTGGGGAAAGCCGTTGGCGATTCGGAGCGGGAAGGCAAACAAGTTCGACGGCAAGATCTCAGCGTTTCCCGGTAGGGAAGGAAACGGCAGCGTTGATCTTGAAGTCGTTTTGGCACCAGAAACGATGGTGGGACTTGAAAACGACATGGAATTTATGCAGTACGTGACGTCATTCGAATAAGTGATTTCTGCCGTTTTAAGACTAAGCGGAATGAAACGCAGGGGACTCGGCGGTGAAATTTTAGTAAACGACGGTGGAAAGGTTGATATGTATCAATGTATGCATATATTGATCAGTAGACGACAATATTTGGGTGTCGTTTTGGTTGGTCAACGTTTTAGGATGGGTGGGATCAAAGTATTGTAACTTTGTAAGGCAGTCTTTGGGTGGGTGTTTGGCCCTACCAGATGTAATGATTTTTGTGTAAGTTGGTTTGTGGGCAGTTTTCTGTTTTCACTTTTCTTTCTCCTTTTTTTTTCTAAGTGAAAAAGGGAGAGAGTAATAATATTTATTAATGATAAATTAAAAAAATTTAAAAAAGTGAAATATTATATAAAAATTATTATGCGTATTAAAAAAAATTAATAAATTAATTTATTTTTAATATATATTTTATATTTTAATATATATTTTATATTAATAATTAATTTTGATGAATAATTTTAATGTAGGAGGATATGGACCCCAAACTCTAAATGGGGTGACCGGGTGAGTGGAGTTTCTGTTCTTTCTGTGAGGAAGCTTTGCGGCCCCTTTATTGTAGTACTTAACGTTATTTCCAAGAATTAACAGAAGATCAGAGCATAAATTGGTTGGAATTCTGTGGATAGAGTTGTGGATAGAAAATGAATGATAAATAAGCGGGTTCTTGAAGTAACAGACTTAGAGCAGTGTGCCATAGAGTATAGACAAGCATTGCAATTCTGTTGAGGTTACACATGCATTGGTCTTTCGAAATAAAACTACATTTATACAATTCTTTTTACAAGTAAATTTCAAGCTCAAAACAAGAGGAATAAGACACACACAGTCTTACAACATCTCTAAACCAAATTACAACCAGGACACTCTGACATTGCCATCAACAGAGTTTAGTAACAACCAAACGTACTTTTGACAATTATACTACGTTGCTCTGCTTAATACTCTTTTTTCCCACATTAGTGTCTTAACCATGCTTGTCATAGGTCAAAATTTGATATCATCATGTTATCTGTAAAAAGCAATTCCTTCACCCACACTTTAATCCACCCTGCTAAGCTTAATCTCATATTCACATTTTCAAGTATCCAATTTGCTTTGTATCCCTCACAGAATTTTATTTCTTGATTTCCGAATATTTCATACAATTGCAAAATACTCTTTCCGCCCAGAACTTTTTCTCCAACCCAAAAATCACTTTAATTTTTTCATTTAACATGAACCCTGCAAATTTTGATCAAGAAATCTCTTTAATCATTCATGATTCAGTTATCTGAGCCATTAATTTTCTTTTCTAAAAATGTAGCGTATATAATTTTAAAAGAACCAAATTATTAAAAAGCTAGTTGTATCTTGTATGTGTTCTTATCTTCATGCTTTGATGTGTAGGATTATTATTAGGATGTGAAATTAGACGTTAGAGGGGCCACCAAGAGTTTGAGATGTCCCATATTATTATACATGTTGTGTGATACATTAATTAGTTGTTGTGATAATTGCCAACATGTATCCAATATCTGAGGTGTTAAGTTTGTTCTATAAATGTCTTTGATGACACAAAATTATTGAAGAAAAAGAAAAAGAAAAACAGAAAGGAAGGAAGAAAGATAGTTAGGCAAGTTCTGGAGTTGGTAACTTGCATAATAATTTGTAAATGATTTCCTTTTTATTAGTAATAATGCAAGTTTTTAAAGGGAGAAAAAATAGATGATTGCTATAGTGCCTAAAAAGTGATGTTTAACTTAAAAAAAAATTAAAAATTAATATTTAATTTAAAAGATATAAAAATAAATTATTTTTAAAATTTAAAATTTATTATAAAAATAAATTATACAAAATTTAGATACCAACTCATACACACTGTAGAATTAGTCGAAAAAATATATCTCACTAGAAGATTGAAGAATATCGAGTTTAGTTTGTTGGCCAAAATTCTAAAATGCAAAGTTGAGATAATTTTGTTTTCTGCTTAGAAGATTTGTTAACCATGTGAGTACTATTCATCAATATTTGGAGTTGGATATACTCTATAGTCTATACATCACCACATATGTGTTGGAATATTTAAAAGAGAATAAAGGACAAATAATTATTGGTACGAGAATCGGATCAGTCGAATTACTGAGTTATTAAATAATTGATTGAACCTATTCATTCCATCACAATTAAATAAATATATAAAATTATAATAAAATTATGTTTTAAATAATAAAATAAAATGAAAATAAATGAAAATTCAACTATATTAAAATATTTTGTGATAAAATGTAGAATTAATTCAAATTTTTATTTATAAATTAATTAAATGTAAAATATAACTAATATTATTATTAAATAATAAAAACAATATATCACATTACTTAAATTTAATTAAATGAATAATGAATTACAATATTAATGTAAAAATTCATATGTAGTTGTTAGTCTCAAATAAATTATGTTCGAAGATTGAAGTGATTCAAGAATATTGGTAAAGCCTTGGAGTGGGAGCAGGGATCGAAGGTCATGTATTTGAAGGCATCGAGTTGGAAGTTATTTGGTACAGGTTCGATTGACACGATGAATCGAATAGTTTGTCGAATGAAACAAATCAAAGGTTTTCAAATTAAAAAGATTCGAAAACTGCCCCACATTTGATCAAAAGAGCGGGAATAGTTACCTTAATCTTCGCACACAAAGGGGCACCAGTTCTGTACTTTTACAGTTATGGAAATGGGTTATAAATATTAAAAAGCTTTAAGAAATTAGGGTTGGAACTTTTCTCTAGAAATACACTCAAGCACACTCATATTCCAGCAAATTTCTGAGTCTGCATTCGAGTTCGATTTCTGTAGGGTTCCTTTCATGTCTTTATCTTTTAATTTACAATTTCAACAAAACTTTACTTTTCTTGTTGAATTTACTTTTCAAGTAATGCTTAATTTCTTTGCCTACTTTATATTCCAGTATCTTTAAATTTCCATGTCAAGCCCTTTGATTCACTCGAAAGCATTTTTATCGCTTTATTTAAATTCATTGCAAACCTTTTTTTTTATTTTTTAATTTCTGCCTTATCTTTCAAAAATCTTGTTTTACACCTTTTGAATCTTTTACTTTTCTAAATACTCGTCTAATTCGAGGACCTTTGATGCACTTATAGAAAAACTGGTACCTGTAAAAGAGGAGTAGGTTTCACTCTCAGATCATTAGAATCGAACCACCATCGATTTGTTAAAAAATTGACAAAACAAATTAGCACGTCCGGTGGGACAGTTTGAAACTGAAGTGCGTCAAATGTTTTTGGTGTCATTTGCTGTATGCGATTAAAAAGTGGAAGAGTTATTCACATGGCAGATGAAATGTCGAATGTGAATGGTGGTTCGTCCACCAATGACAGTATACCAGTAACTGTACATCCTTCGAACGTTACTTCACGTTCAGAAGGCATGATTGTAAGTGAAAGCATAGTAGTTACTAGTGTTCACACTGAAAATAATGGACGTAATATTCGTCAACGTGGTAATCTACCAGCAATACATGCTCCAGTAACTACTCGTTGGCCTCCTTATGGCCTTCCTCCTGGTTATACTCCACCAGTGAGTGGTTTTGTTCCTCCTATCCATGTTGGAAGTATGATTGGAGTAAATAATTCTCAAAATCTACAACAACACTCCGGGTACTCTCGTGATTATAATGTGGGCTCTACATCGAATGCTTCTAATTCGATGGCAGTATTTCGACAACAGTTCGAAGAAAGTCATCATGATTTGGTTAACTTATTGACTCAGCAGATGACCAAAATTTTGAATCCTATGATGGCTGATCACGAATCCAAGTTCGAACGTCTTGCAAGGCAAGTCGAGCGAATCGCTTGAATCGTTGATTAAGATGAAGGAGAAAGGCATGATGCCATAGGGAATTATAAGGGTTTCGAAAATATATTTCAAAATGAAAATAACGTTTTAAGAAACAGAGAAAATCCTCAGATAATTCCCCATGGTCAAAATGCAGATGACGTTTTGGCCCGATTACGTGCTAATCATGGTGGAGAACGTTATCAAGTTACCAGAATTGTAGAAGATGTGCTCAATAGAGTCGGTTTGAATGTTGGGTTCATGAATCGACCTCATTTTGTATCTACTTTCCCTCAAGTTGTTCAAATGACCGAAGTGCCAAGAGGTGTGGAAAATCCAAAAATAATCACAAAATTTGCGGGAAAAGTTAGAGAATCGACCACTGAATATTTTGCTCGATATTTGGCTGAGAATGGGAATCTAGCCAATGATGAGAATTTGAAAATAAAGTTTTTTCCTTCTTCGTTAACGAAGAATGCATTTACTTGGTTTTTGAATCTCAGACCAAATTCGATAACAACTTGGACTCAATTGGAAACTACTTTTCATGCCCAATTTTATCGAGGAGAATTGAACGTAGCAGTTACTGATCTAATATCTTTGAAATGATAAGATGGTGAAAACATTGATGACTATATGATACGTTTCAAAAATGCTAGAAGTAGATGTTATGTGTCATTTCCTGAGAGTGAAGTGGTGAAAATAGCAATTATGAGGTTAGGATTTTATATGCATCAAAAACTGCTTAATGTGTATATTCCTGATTTAGCCCATTTAGCCAAAAGGGTTCGTCAGGTTGAACTTTTGAAGAAGGAAAAAGAGAAATATGAGAATGAAAGAAGGTTAAAGAGTAGATCCTTTACTCGAAAGGAAAAAGTTGCTTATGTGGCCATGGAATCCTCAGAAGAGGAATCCGAGTTAGAGGCAGAGGTTGATCTGGCCGAACTTAAGAAAGGTCCTCCTTATGTTTGTTCTTTGCTTAAAAAGCTCCCTGGTAATGAAAAGTCGAGTGATTCAAAATTGAAAAGTGGAAAAAAGATACAGTTTTGATATTTCAAAATATTATTAGATTTTTTATGTGTTGCTTAAAGATAAACATTTAATTTTTCCTGAGGGCAGAACTTTACTTCCGGTGAAAGATTTGAAAGGGAAACCTTATTGTAAGTTTCACCAACCAACAAGTCATTCGACTAACAACTGTGTTCGTTTTAGGGACCTTATACAGGAGGCTATTATGGAAGCGCGTTTGAAGTTTGATGATGGGAAAAAGGAGATGAAGGTCGATTCTGATCCTTTTGATGTTGAAGCTAGTTTCGCTGAGCCATGTTTCAGTGTGAATATGGTAGGAATGTCTTATGATTTTGATGTGGCTTTGGGTGATTTTGAATCGGAAGTTCGATCTATATGCCCTCGTGTGGGGGATGGTCTATTGGATTTCTTGGTGCAGCAAAAGCTCAAAGATCAGGACGTATCTTTGTGTCCTCGATGTAATGCTGTGTTTGACGCTGAGGCTACAACGATCTTCGAAAAAGAAAGGATGAAAAAAGAATTGGCTCATGGAGAGGAGCAGGTTCGTCAGAAGCAACCAATTCGACGAGCGAATGGACAAAGCTCTAAGGCACCTCAAAATATGACCACACCAATAAGTCGTTCTCAAGCTATAGAAGTTCAATGGATTCGAAATTGGCAGGAGTTCCAGAATCGAGATGCTCAGTATAGGTGAAACCCACAGTGGGGACATCGAAGACCTCTTCGAGGCCAGTATCCCTATTATCGTGGCCGAGCTACAAGATACCCAAGGGATAGAGGAAGAAGGAATCAGCAGCAAACAAAGAAGCCTCAAAATGATAAAGGCAAAGAGGCAACACCTTCAGTGCATTCTCGAATTGTTTTTCCATCTGATGGAGAAACTTGTCCAAAGGGTATTCCTTCCCTTGCAAGGTTAGATGATGGCAAAGCAGTAGTTAGTATTTCAGGTGTTGACAAAGACAAGGATGCTGACTTAAATGAGAAATATTTTGAAGAAGGAGATGATGAGATGGTTGGGATTATTTCAGTTATCCCAACTAAATATTTAGGTGAGTATGAAGGTGACCCTAAAGATGATTATGATGTGGATGATGAAGAGGTTTTTTCATTCATCCGTTATGAAGATAAACCAAGGTATTTTTTTGAGACCTTCTGAAAAAAAATCTCATCTCCGCCCACTTCATATTACTGCAACCATGAGTGGGATTCAGGTAAACAAAGTTTTAATCAATAGTGGAGCAGCAATAAGTCTTTTGCCGGAGAGGATGCTGATGAAGGTTGGCAAGCATCCTAATGATTTGGTTCCCACTAATATTGTCGTAACAGACTTTAGTGGTACCTCTACTCCTGCTAAAGGTTTGGTTACTCTAGGGTACGAGTGGGATCTTTTAATCGAAACACTATTTTCGTGGTGGTGCCTTCGAAAGCAAGTTATAATGCCTTATTAGGCCAGGACTGGATTCACGGGGTTAGGGCTGTACCATCTACTGAAAATGGCAAACCTGAAATTGTTAAGGCTGATTCAAATTTGTATGTCAAACAGCTACATGTTGATTTCAGAGTATACAATCCAAAACTGAGGCCTTTAAATGTTGACAGGGTGTTAAATTCTTATAATTGTGAGGGCTGCTATTTGTCTTCAGAATGTTTAACGGTGAAATTGTGTCATCCACATCTCACTGTACCCCCAACTGGCTGGGACTGTTCGTCTTACAAAGGATTTGAGGCATTGCTCGATGGAACATGCACAAGATGTCTTGGATTACCTGGTAACTTTAAATAAATGTATAAGTAATTTCCTTTCAGTAGAAAATAAAAATGATTCTTCTGATGAAGTTGAATCGCTTAAGAATGTAATTCCTCCTTCTTTTCATAGTAAAAATTCGATGTCTTTAATTGAATTTAGTCATGGTTTAAGTTTTTCTTTTTCTTGTAATACAAATGATGTTATTAGTCACACTGCTGATGTAATAGTAGAAGTTCATTGTATTGAAAATGAAGCTATTCTTAATCCAGCAAGTGATCAAGTTCGTTTCATTCTTAATGAATCTATTGATTTCTCTTTTTATTGCATCTATGATTTAGAACCTTTGGGTTTTGAGAAACATTCAGCAAAAGATGATGAATTTGCAAAGGGTTTTGAGTCCCAAGATCCCCTACAAGAAATTAATTTGGGATCTGCTAGTGATGTTCGAATTACTTATATTTGTAAGGATCTACCAGATCCTTTTCGAACTGAATTGTTCCGTCTTTTACACGAGTTTAAGGATTGTTTTGCCTGGTCTTAATCGTTCTCTTGTAGAACATCGATTAGCATTAAATTCAAATGCTCGACCTGTGAAGCAAACCCCTCGGTGCTTTGCTCCAGAAATCAATCAAAAGATTAAGGAGAAAATAGAACGGTTAATTAAAGCAAAATTTATTCGAACCACACGCTATGTTGAATGAGTTTCGAATATTGTTCCTGTAATGAAGAAGAATGGGAAGTTAAGGGTGTGTATTGACTTCAGAGATCTGAACAATGCTACCCCAAAGGATGAATATTTTATGCCCAGAGCAGACATTTTTATTAATTCTGCAGCGGGGAATGAAATTTTAAGTTTTATGGACGGTTACTCAAGATATAACCAAATCTTCATCGCGGAGGATGACGTGTCCAAAACTACTTTTCGTTGCTCTGGGGCTTTAGGCACTTATGAATGGGTGGCAGGGACGGATCCACTCATGTGGGTGTGGGGGCAAGCGCCCCCACTATAATTTGGAATTTTATTGAGTAGTATATAATAATAATATTTGTTTGCCCCCACTAAATTATTAAATTTGACCCCACAATAATTTTTTATTTAACTTTCGATATTTGATAGCCAATTTGAGAACTTCATATTAGATGTCCATTATAATGATCAATTTTCAAATTTAAATAAGATTTGTGTTCTTTCTTAGAAATTGACTCGAAAGAATATTATCTATCCATTTGTGTTTCTTCTTTTAAAATTAGCTTTAGTTTTTCATAATAACTAAACTAATTGAATGAACTTTTTCAACTATGAATATCATCAAGAGCTAATTTGTATGAAAATTGAGTTTTAAATGATTGTTTAACGACATATACAAAAGAAAAGACATTTTAATTATATTTTCAAGGTTTCAAAATATGAAATATAAAAAATTAAATTTTAAATTATATGTTATTATTTAAATTACTATTTTAGTATTTTAATTTGTAATTAGATATTTTGAAACTTAATCATATTTTATAATAATAAAATATAATTATAATAATAATAATTATGCTACGTATACATAAAATAATCACTTGTACAGAATAAATCTTAAAATATAAATTTGAAATACAAAATACATATTAAAAATAAGTTAAATATTATATGTATTTATATAATAGATAATTTGATAGCTAATTTTTTATGTAAACGTAATATTTTTATTATAAAAATTATTATAATGTTATATATATTTCGCCCCCACTATCAAAATTTTCTGGATCCGTCACTGATGAGTGGTTATGCCATTCGGTTTGAAAAATTCTAGTGTAACTTACCAACAGGCAATGAATGCCATATTCCATGAGTATATTGGAAGATTTATGGAGGTATATATTGATGATGTCATGGTCAAGTCGAATTCGGTGAATCAACATATTGATCATTTGAGAAAGGCGTTTATTACTATGCGAAGGAAAGGATTAAAGATGAATCATTTGAAATGTGCCTTTGGAGTGTCAGTAGGGAACTTCCTGGGTTTTATTGTTCATAAAAAGGAGATTGCAATCGATAAGAGTAAGGCTGATGCGATTTTAGCATTATCTTCTCCTAAGTCGAAAAAAGAAGTACAGTCGTTCCTGGGGAAGGTGAATTACCTTCGAAGGTTCATATCGAATCTCTCTGGCCGAACTCGAGTGTTTGAACCTTTAGTAAAACTAAAGAATGATTCATAGTTTGAATGGACAAATGAGCATCAACAAGCCTTCGAGTCAATAAAAGCTTATTTGTTGAAAGCCCCGATAATGGCGAATGTTCGCCCACAAGAGCCTTTAAAACTGTACATTGCTGCATCTACAAATACGATTGGGTGTATGTTAGCCCAAGATGATGAGAATGGTCATGAACGAGCCATTTATTACCTCAATCGAGTATTGATTGATATTGAGACAAGGTATTCGCCATTCGAAAGATTGTGTTTGTCTTTATATTATGCGTGTATGAAATTAAAGTGTTACATGGTGGCCAAGCCTGTGAAGGTCATTGCACAAACTGACCTTGTCAAATATATGTTGAGCTCTCCAATGTTACAAGGTCGTTTGGGGAAATGGATACAAGCTTTGACAGAATTCGATTTACAGTATGTTCCAGCAAAGGCTGTAAAAGGCCAGGTCATTGCAGATTTTTTTAGTTGATAATTCAAAAAAACTGAATGACCAGGGGAAAATATGCTCGACATTAAAGTCAATTATTGGAAGTTATATTTCGATGGATCGAAGCACAAAGATGGTGCAGGGGTAGGAATTCTCATTATTTCACCAGAAGGAATACCATCGGAATTTATGTTTGAGCTAAAATATCCTTGCTCGAATAATATGGAAGAATATAAAGCATTGATTTTAGGTCTCAAGATTTTGATTGGGAAAGGTGCTTCGGAAGTTCAAATTTTTGGGGATTCTCAGTTAGTGTTGAAACAACTATCAAAAGAGTTTAAGTGTAACAATGAGAAGTTACAGAAATATTTGGCAACAGTGTGGGAGTTGTTAACTTCTTTTTGAAAAGTTTCACTAGTTCATATCCCAAGTATCCAAAATGAAATTGATAATGAGTTAGTCTAGATTGCTTCGAGATATAAGATAGGCCCCGAAACATTGAAAAAATTGGCATAAATTCGCCAAATTTTAGTGCCTATAGATGAAAGAGAAGTTTTATGCTTGGATGAATGGGGAGATGATGATTGGAGAAAACCTATTGCTGAGTATTTAAGGAACCCTAGCATTCAAGTTGACAGGAGGATAAAATTAAAAGCAATGAATTTTGTTTTAATGGCTGATGAGTTATATAAGAAAGGGATCGATGGGAGCCTTTCGAGATGTGTAAGTCAAGATGATAAAGACATTGCTTTAGGAGAAGTCCATAAAGGTAGATGTGGTGCTCATCAGGCTGGGATGAAAATGAAATGGGTTTTATATCGAAATCATGTTTATTGGCCCTCTATGATTAAAGATTGTATTGATTATGCGAAGGCTTGTCAAGATTGTCAACGCCATCGAGCGGTGCAACAGATTCCAACATCTGAATTGCATGCAATTATTAAGCCTTTGCTATTTCGAGGTTGGGTTTTAGACCTAATTGGATTGATACATCCTCCCTCATCGAAAAACCATAAATTTATTTTGGTGGCAATAGATTATTTCACGAAGTGGGTTGAAGCGGTTCATCTGATAGAGGTTGGACAAAATGAAATAATAGATTTTATCGAGGAACATATAATTCATTGATTTGGGATTCCCCAAACATTAAGTACTGACCAAAGAACTATATTTACTGGTCAGTGAATAAAGAATTTTGCAGCTTCAAGAAACATTAATATGGTTACTTTAACCCCTTATTATGCACAGGCCAATGGACATGTTGAGGCAACAAATAGAATTTTGATCAATTTGATTAAAAAGTAAATCGAAAATAGACCTCGAACTTGGTATGAAACTTTGAGCCAAGTACTGTAGGCTTAACGAAACTCTCCAAGAGGATCAACAGGTACTTCTCCTTATAAACTGGTATATGGGCACGATGTCGTTTTACCATTAGAAATTAATCTTAATACTTTGAGAATATTAAAGCAAAATGATTTGCCTGTTAATAATTATTGGAACGCAATGTTCGATGAGTTAAATGATTTAGACTCAGAGCGGATATTGGCGCTTGAAAATATGATCCGACAAAAAGAAAGCATTGCTCGAAGTTATAATCGTCGAGTAAGGGAGAAATGTTTCAGTATTGGGAGTTAGTTTTGAAGGTTATTTTGCCTATGAAAAAGAAATCGAGGTTTCTCGGCAAATGGTCTCATACGTGGGAAGGACCTTTTGAAATTATAGAATTATATTCTGGAAATGCGTATCGAATCAAGGATATCGAGTCTGGAAATATATTTAATTCAGTAAATGGAAAATACCTGAAGCAATATCATTGTTTGTCAAACCAAAGTTAAAGATTCAAATTCATGAGTCTAAAGAACAAAGGACATGATTACAAGTACCGATACCCTAAGGTGGAGAAATGTAAGGTGCCATAAGCTTTGCTAAGTGTGAGTGTAGTTTAATCCTTTCACTGTCTAGAGCCAAAAGGGTTTCGGTTTGCTCATACTCCTCATACTGGGCCTTGTCAAGTTGCTTCTCACATTCCTCTTGCTTGGCCTTAATAGAGCAGATTTCTTGTACAAGTTTTTGTTGTTTGTGTTGAACAATCGCTAAAGGTATTGCTATATCAGCCTTCCTCTTTCGAACCTTAGCAAGACTCTCATTAATTTGAGCCAGCTCTGCTTCAAGCGCTTTTTCCTGTTTATCGTAGTAAGCTTGAGCGGAAAAAGTTTGAGAGATTCTTAGGTCAAATTCTTCACGAGAAGCTTTAATTGGTTGAAGAGCTGTAGAATAGACTTTTGATTCGGTCCGAATCTTAGCCACTTTTTCTTTGATCTCTTGTAACTTGTCATGGACAGTTACACATCTGTTGGCAACTTTTATGAATTGGTCAACTATAGCAGAGTAAAGGGACAGAACCTGAAGTTCAAAAGATGAGCTTAAGACATCAGACAGAAGTGGGTTTAGGACTGCATTGTTTGTCCATTCAGTAGGTGGATGCCCCAAGAGTCCGAGAAGGGTCAGTAGTAGATCTCAAGCATTCTTGTCTAGCTCGGAAGGGAGAATAGATATAGAAGGATCTGCAGTGGTAGGAGTGGAAATAGGCACCTTATCCTCTTGAATGGCTCGGTTCAAGATAGTAACCAACTCAATTAAATCAGCATCCGCAAACTTTGAAGTCGTTCCCAGACTTTCAGGTTCCGAACTAAGAGGAATTTGAAATTCAGAACTCTTAGGTGGACTTGAAGTTCTCTGGGGTGAAGGGTTGGTTTCTGGAAGTCGGGATGGAAAGTCGGGGTCAGGGGCAATAGTTTCAAGGACCCGAGAGGGGGAGTCAGAGTCAGGAGCCACCTGGAACCCAGTAGAGGTTTCAATTTGGTTTGGTGGAAAAGAATGTTCAATATTGGCAGTTTGTATTGGAGAATGATGGGCATGATCTTCTGTCAAATTAACCACTTGGGTCTCAGTTAAATTTGGAAGAGCTACTTGGAGAGGTTTAGCAGACGCAATAATTTGAATTGATGAGTGAGATGCTTGCTGCCCTAACTCTTGTTGATGCTGTTGAGATGGTTGGTTAGGCGCAAGAAAGGGAGTGATTGATTGAGCAGCAGTGACAGGCTGAAATAATAATATACATTAGTTGGAGTTTACTTCGGTTGAATTAATATATTCGAAGACAATATAAGGTTACCGGAACGGGTTTTCTTCTTCGAATCAATTGAGAGTTCGGGTTTGATTTAATTTCATCTTCCGAGTGCGAAGATACATTGAAAATATTTTGAATGGATGGTTCATTGTCATCAGAAGAACTCTCGCTGAATGGTTGCAGTTGTAACTAAAGAAAGATCGAAATCAAGGGAAGTTTAAGTAAATATAGTTGTTGAGGAATTTAAAAAAAAAATAAATAGATACCCTTCTGGAAGTCCTCGAAGAAGTCTGTCGACTTCTCTTTGGTGGTTATCTTGAAGAAGTTGTGGTTTTGGCTTTCCTCTTTGGAGGCTTCTTGGGAAAAGCCTTAGCAGCAAGAACTATTCGGGTGACAGTGTTTTTTATTTCTTCGAAAGTGCGACTGTACTTAGAATAGTAAGTAGTCCACCAGTCGAAGCAAGATTTTGTAATGAATGAACTACGATCATAAACAATATGATTATGGCCCGTTCTTTGTTGTTGGTTCTTCAAGAGACAAATATCGAGCTCTTTCTTTGAAGCCAAAGTAACATGGCAAAAGGGTTTGTTGTTCTTGGGGAGTGGAGTTGGGATAGCTTGTGAGAAGCCGAGTTGTCTGGCCGCATAGTGAGGGGGCATAAAGAGTGTCTTTAAAGTGCTCTTTCTTGTATAGAGGTAGCCCAGTGGAAATCCCTTGCACAACTAGTAGGCTTGCCCAACTCCTATTGGCAATCTCATTCTCTTCGGTATCATTAGGGAAGAGGAGATGTTCAAGCCAAGTGGGACCACAATCTTGACAAAAAAAAGGAGTGAAATTGAGGTCACCATTATGGAAGTTTTTACAAGAGAAGAAAAGAGAAAAAACAGCCCAAAATCAATCTTCGTTCGATTGCGCTTCTGGAAAATATGGCTTGAAATTAGCTAATCGAAAGCTCTCAATATGCTGTTTGTCTGAAACGCTATCTCCAGGCTTTATCATATTTTTCGAAAGTAGCATTTAGCCATAGTTGGAGAAGCCAGAGAGGACCTCCCTTGCTAATCAAGAAATTATTTCAAAGACAATTGACAAACTGCCAAGTTCTTCAAAAATGTGCCCTAGAAGTAACTTGGCCAAGTTAAAGTTGTTTCCTTCATAAAGGAGGGCAGCAAGGGGGTAAAAAAGCTGAACACTTTGAGAGCAGAAGATTATGGCATTTAACCAATAAAATAAAAATGCCACATGTTCATTGTCTGTTACAAGATCATTTTCTGCACCCATATGGTGAGCAATGAATTCACTATAAGAGGTCATGGAAGCTATGTTGTATTGTCGCTTAGGCTGCATGTCAGAGATAAAATTTGGGAGCCCAATTGGGAGAGTTATGGCTCCAATCATCTAAGAATGTGTTGAAGGAGTAAAGTGAGAAAGTCAAAGAAGATTTTGAATCCCAAGAGCACCCCAGGCAGCGTTCTTCTCTGGAGTAAGACGCCTATGCCAGGCCATAAAATCAGTTCTACGAGGGGTGATTTTAGGGTTGTTCCTGAAGGATTTTTGGGGATTGGTAAAAAAGAATATGTCAAGGTTCTGATTAATCAATAAATCTTCTTCTTGAGCATTGGGAAAGTAGGGGAGTCGTTCGTTTGCTCTTTCTAAACTCTGAATGGGACAGATGAAACAATGGGTGTCATAACCTATGGTGAAGGTGATAAGAATTTTGGGATCATCGAGTTGAAGCTGTAGGTCATCAATGATCTCATCATTGTTTTGGTTCAGGATGTGCAGGGATGGAGGAGCTGGTTGTTGCGCCATAGGACGTTTGCCTTTGTCCTGAGTAGCGACATGAGATGAAGAAGTAGCCATTGATGAGAAAAGAAAAGATGAAAAACAAAAATTGTAAAAGCAGAAAAATGTAAGAGATTTTTGAGAGAGTAAGGATTCAAGAAATGTGAGCAACGATGAGAAGTTTGAATTTAAAGGGGTTTTCCAGCTTAACCGTTATTACAGAAAGAATTCAAAGAGAAAAGAGGTAGCTTTGCGAGGAAGGCGAAGTGGTAAAGAGAGAGTGTAAGTTGTGGGAGACGTGTCAAACGGGTCAAATTGTTGGCGGAAGTAAATGGCATTAATGGTCAGTTAAGGTAATTTACCATTAAACCATGATTGAAATATAAGTCAGGATTAAGTGTTTGATCTTCCGAGGCATAATTTCAAAAACTAAACACATTAATCCTAGGAAATAATTTGTTAACCACAAATAAATTGTGTTCGAAGATTGAAGTGATTCAAGAATATTTGTAAAGCCTTGGAGTGGTAGCAGGGATCGAAGGTCATGTATTTGAAGGCATCAAGTTGAAAGTTATTTGGTACGGGTTCGATTGACATGATGAATCGAACAGTTTGTCGAATGAACCAAATCGAAGGTTTTCAAATTAAAAAGATTCGGAAACTGCCCCACATTTGATCAAAAGAGCGTGAACAGTTACCTTAATCTTCGCACACAAAATGGCACCAGTTCTGTACTTTTACTGTTATGGAAATGGGTTATAAATATTAGAAATCTATAAGAAATTAGGGTTGAAACTTTTCTCCAGAAATACACTCAAGCACACTCATATCCTAGCGAATTTCAAAGTCTGCATTCAAGTTCGATTTTTGTAGGGTTCCTTCTATATCTTTATCTTTTAATTTACAATTTTAGCAAACTTTACTTTTCAAGTAATGTTTAATTTCTTTGCCTATTTTATATTCCAGTATCTTTAAATTTCCATGTCAAGCCCTTTGATTTACTTGAAGGCATTTTTATCACTTTATTTAAATTCATTGCAAACCTTTTTTTTTGTATTTTTCGATTTCTGCCTTATCTTTCGAAAATCTTGTTGTACACCTTTTGAACTTTTTACTTTTCTAAATACTTTTCTAATTTGAGGACATTTGATACACTTATAGAAAAATTGGTACCTGCAAAAGAGGAATAGGTTTCACTCTCAAACCATTAGAATCGAACCATCATCGATTTGTTAAAAAATCGACAAAACCATAGTTTAATGTAAAGTTATTTGTCGAAAATTATTATATAACAACTTAATCAAATATATTAAATTATTTAATAATTTTTTATTATCAATTTTAGATAAAGAAAACTACATATGAGACTCCACTTATAATTAGTTCTTTTAACAAATATATTTAATTATTAGAATATAATATCACAATATATAGGAATGGATTCAACTTTCACCCCACTTCAATTTCGGAAATAAATTCCAACATTCCAGCGGCCAGGTTTTTTTTAATAATAAAAAATTTATGAATATTTAATTCGAATGTAGTTTTGTAGAAAGAAATTAAGAAAAGATATTAAGAATAAATAAATTTGTAAAAAAATAATTTTTTAATTGGCAAACAAATAATACAAAAATTAAAGATGTAAGATGATAATGAAAAATAAATATTGAGGCCTTCATTAGATAAATAATTTTTTTAAAATGAAAGAAAAATAGGTAGAATTTATTAATGGATGTTGCGATAGAACACTAAAAACTAACTTTACAAGTTCTCTTATTTTAATTGATAAAAATGGAGAATATATAATAGAAGGAACTAAAGAAGAATACAACAAGTGAAGAAGATAGTGTCAAGAGGTCTTAGAAAATCTTAAATGAGACTATAAGAGGAACTTTACCCTCTCTTTATTTTATCATATTTTGGTTCATCATATAATTATTATTTACAAACAATAAAATTATAATTTTAATATGTACTCAATATTTAATTTTGATTAGAAACTAATGCATCTTTACATAAAAGGGATTTTTTTTAAAATAAATAATTTAATTATTTTATTTATCCAAATATATAATTTGTAGCGCATTTATCAATTTATATTGTAGCGTATTTATCAATTTATATCATATTGATTTATCTTGTTTACACGATAAACAAAATATATGAAATATGAAGAAATATACATATCTCATTTATAGTGTAAACAAGATATGTGTATTATTATAAAAAAGATTATGATTGAAATGATATTAATTTTTTTAAAAACCAACTCATTTGAATTAGTATTCAAAAGAGTACGTAAAAAATAGATCGAATTGGATTGATTTAAATTAAAAAAAAGTTTTACGGGATAAAAAATGACTAAGTCCCCAAAATGGTCCCTCAGATTGGGCCCTTGTACCAATTTCATCCCTGAGTTTTCGATTGCACCATTTTAGTCCTCAAGATTGAACTCTTGGATCCATAAAAGTCTCCAATTCTATTTCCGTCCTGAGTCAGCTAATCGGAGTGCTGATCTGGCACGTGGCTGCTATGGTGGATATTCCATACGGCGTCGTTTAGGGTTTTGGCGCCTAAGGAGAGTAAAACGTCACCGTTTTACATGAATGAAGAAAACAAAATGTTAAAGTCATATGAGTTTTGATCACTCACAGTCTTCTCCTTCCTTTCTCCAGCACTGAAACGCTTAGACTCCCTCTTTCACTGACAATGGTGAAGGCTTAGTGCGGTGGTTTAGGATTTGTGAGTTCGACAGTTTTGCAAGACTACTAGTGTCGGCGTGGAGTTCACAGTGCCGTTATTGAGAAAGCACCATTGTTGTTGTTATTGAGGTGAGTACACAGTGCCCTTATTTTTTTTTTCGATAATCATAATTTGATTTTCAAGGGTTTAGTTGACTTTCTGTTTGTTTGTAGTGGGGTGTTTTCATCGTTGATAAAAGTTTAGGATTTCATATATTGTTCTGTTAGGATATGGGTTTTAAACATGCTCTGTTTTTGCCTAATGAAACAGGAAAAAAGTTTTTTTTTTTTACCATCCATGAAATGCAATCTATTGATTTTTGGGTTTTGACTTTTGACCATGGTCATTGAGTTAATGTGTACAATTTTTATTTCTGATGCAGATGAAAAATCTAATTGACATTATGTTCCATCCTGAGGGTAGCTTTGAAAAAAAATGAAGGAAGGATGGTTTATTCTCCAAATAAGAAAAGTTGTTTGGGTGATATTGATGAAGATACATTAGATATTTTCTATATTAGGTATTACCATAAAGAGCTTGGGTATGTCAAGATGAAGAAATGTTGGTGGCTTGTTCCGGGTAGGAGTCTAGAGGATGAACTCAGGAGGTTAAACAATGATGGAGAGTTAAGGGAGATGTGTTTCTTTGTTAAGAAAAAAAATTGTTTGGTTGATGTGTTCATTGAGCATGAAGTGTCAACACCTAAAATTCTGGAAGGAAAAGAGGTTGTGGTATATGTTGATGATCAAGTAGGAGATGTTGGTAAGAAAGCCAGGGTCATTCCAAACATGTTGAAGTTTGTACCAACTCCGGGATTTAAGCCACCAAAGAAAAAATGATGATGTTTCTTAAAAATATACATTTTCTTATGTTAGCTAGTTATTTTTAAATGTGAGTCTATTTTTATTTTGGAGAACTATTATGACAATGGTCATAGACACGGGTGATGATCCACTTTTGATGTTTGCTTGTTGTTATTATGTTTGTTTTGTCAATTTGGTAATCTGAAAAACACTCAAGACCTTAAAGATATGCAGACTATGGTATTTTGATAAATTATATATATATATATATATGGCAGTGCTTTAATTATTGACCATATAGTTATTCTATCTTTAATTTTTATTTTGTAAGTATTCACATCAAATGTATTCACATCAAATGTTAGAACACCATAGGCCAAATCTTTTCATCTAATTATCTCCAAATTTTTTCATTCATGATAGTTATAATCAGGAATACACTTGTATAATCTATGTCATGCTCAAACTTTGAACAACAACATTAACGCAAAAATAACAACTAACAACAACACTAAACACATGGCTTAGATTAACACTTTCTGGGTTCTCACAATTGCTCCCACTTTTCCTAGCCTCTAGGCCAAGTTCATTTTCAGTTCACCCTCCTCATCATCAGCTTTCCAAACCACATCTTCTTGTCTAGACTCTGCCCAAACAAATAACTCGCACAATCTCTTTCTGTTGGTCTGCAATAATCCAGAAAATGGTCATACCAATTTGGAACACAGACACAGCAACCATACATAAATGAGTTTAACCCACTTACATTATAATTAAGACACCTAAAAAAGGGCTTGTTAGAATGTCTTTCAGTTCCTGACCACCTAAGGATGGGGAGACATCCACATCCACACCACTCTGGCACCTTTCTAGGCTTGGTTTGCACTGATGTTCTTATCCAGTTCTTGGTTGAAGAGGAGTGGCTCGAACTCCCTACAGCGTGACTAGCACCACCCATCATTTGTCACAAGAAGAAGAAGAAGAAGAAGAAGAAGAAGAAGAAGAAGAAGATAGGGTTCACATTGGGTTTAGGGTTTATAAATGGGGGTAGGGACTATATTGGAGCAAATTCACCAAATGTCCACGTCATATAGCCGTTTTCACATCCAATGTGGTAGCCACTTGCCAGATCAACACTCCGATTTACTGACTCAGACCGGAAATAGGCTTGGAGACTTTTATGGAGCCTAGAGTTCAATCTTGAGGACCAAAATGGTGCAATCAAAAACTCAGGGGTGAAATTGGTGCAGTGGCCCAATCTGAGGGACCATTTTGAGAATTTAGTTGATAAAAAATTATGTGTAAAAATTGAAACATTGAGTTTGAGTACATGCGAGAATAGCAGGATAAGGGATAGAAATTGAAGTGTTCTGGTTTCATGACGAGAAGAAATGCGGTTATCTCTCCTATTTTTTTATGTTTTATCTACCCCATCAACTTCAGGCTTCTCTTAATATAATAACTATCTATCCTTATATTCTTTCACGTACTAAACGATTCAATTACGGTGTTTCTTCTCATCATCGAACATGAACAAGTACAATATTATTTTTTATGTACTCTTTTTGAGTACTAATTCAAATGGGTTAATTTTAAATACATAACGTAATAAAATACACATTACATATTTGAAAAAATGTTGGGGACTAAGAGAACTGTTATGTTTGGGGATTGATCTAAATATTAATTTTTCTTAGGGACTAAAACATTTGTTTTTAAAATTTTTGGGGACTGATCTGCATAATTACCCTACTAGAAAATGAACTAGGGACTGATTTATCTGCTAGAGTAAAACTTTAGAAATATTTTTGTATATTAATTTTTTTAGACTAAAATATCCGTTTTTAGAAATTTTGGGAGACTGATTTGAAACATTCCATTTTTAAGAGTTTGATCCAATTTAAATCATTAATATTTTTTATTATTTTCAAAAATTATATTTAATTATTTATAATACATATATCTCGTTTACAGTGTAAATGAGATATATGAAAATTGAAAAACTATATATATCTTGTTACACTATAAACGAGATACGTACAAAATTATCTTGTTTACAGTGTAAACGAGATAAGAGATAAATATTTATTTCTGTAAATATTTTTTAAATTATTTATTTGAGTAATTATTATAATTAATTTATTTATTAAAATAAAAAATCCCTAATTTGGATAATTACTTTTTTTTAATCAAAAGTAGTTATTTCATTAATAAAAACGATGGTCCAATAGGACATGCAAAAAGGTAAAAAAATAAATTTCTACCACAAAAGAATCTAACGAAACATTCAGAATCTAGGCCTTTACCTTGAAGAAAACATCACTTCTATTTCTCTCCATCATCATCCTTCAAGCTTCCTCAACATGCAAAAAGCTTCCTCGGCACATGATCGCATCTCTTTTGACGGTTGTTTATGGCACTTTGTAGTTCATGTTAAATATTCCTTATTGTTACCTGTTATTAGATATGACTTAGGGTTTACAACTATTCATCGTGTTATATGTTATTTAAGTTTGTACTTCGTGTAACACGTTATTTAACTTTGTTGTATGTTACTTAACACTAAACATCATGTTATATGTTACTTAAGTTTGGTACTTGTGTTATATGTTATTTATCTTTATTGTATGTTATTTAAGATTGAACATCGTGTTATATGTCATTTAGAAGCAAATGTATATTGTGCAAAGTTTCTATTACGACTCGATATTTCATAACACTGAATAAGACTAAACAAGACATCGTAATTAAAACAAAATAAACCAACAGCAACTAAACACTATAGAAACCAACAACTGTTCACAACTAAAAACTAAAGACAACAGTACTAACCAACAACAACACTAAAACTAAATACAAAACATCATACTAAATCAAAACAATACTAAACGTTACTGGCTAAAGTAAAACCAACGCTGACCCCTCGCTGCGGACACGTCCTACGTGTGTGGCTAGGCTGTCTGCAAAGTCCACACCTCTTAGATCTGTTTGGGTCAGCCTCGTCCATTGTCGTCCGAATCCTAGTAATCCTGTGACGCCCTTCAGAAGCACGTCTCTTGGTGGGGTCGGGGATGACTGTCGGACCATCGTAGGGTGGTCAAAACCCCTCAGGTATCAAAGGGGTGAACCCCAACCGATAGATATCGAATACCGAGTTGAGGTGATACACCTCATGGACATAAATTGACCAATCCATCCGTGAGTATGCACAGCACGCTAAGGCATAGTGACATGCATAATGAAGAGTTTGGAAATACTTGTAATCATGGGTGTGGTTCTTGAGGGACACTCTGTAAGAGCCAAGTGAAAAGCTGCCTGTCGGCGTGGTCTCAGCACAATGAACTCAAAATTATCCCTGTCATACAAAGTCACCATGAAACACCTAGAAGCCATCAGATTAGCCTCAATTGCCTTCATCAGATGATGACTAAACCATTGTCCGATTCCTATCTATGCCTCTTCATCTCTTCCTTTGCGAACAAAAAGCTTTGCAAATCTCTTGTAGGTGGACTCACCAATAAACAAACTGGAAGGTTCCTTACCCACTTCAGAATCGAGTTTACACATTCAGATATGTTCGTACTCATATGCTCGAACCTCCGACCATCATCGCGATGCTGAGTTCACTACGCATAATCAATCCGATGAGCCTAGTCACACATGGCTAGTTCTTCAGAGCGGAGGATGTCAAATCAGTAGTCAAACTCGACCTCGATCTTCACATAAACAGTATTCATTAGAAACCTCCAAGCATCATTGCCCCTAAAACTGAGGGCAAAGTTTGCTACCACGTGTCGGATACAAAATGCCCTGTATGCATTTGGCGGCAGCCAACACCCATCAGGAGCCTGTAGGGCAGGCTTGATCCCGTTGTACCTATCCGATATAACTAGAATACCCTGTTGAGGTGTTACGTATTGCCGAAGGTGGGATAAGAAGAACGACCACAACTCTACATTCTCACCCTCCACAAGTACGAATGCGACAGGAATGATATTGGAATTGCCGTCTTGAGCTATTGCCACTAACCAGAGGCTTGCAATGTTGGAAGTCCTCGATGCACGGTGAGAATGTCCAAAAAAGCCGATGGAAATAAGCTTGCTCCTCATCGACTGGGCCAGCCAGTTGCACATGACTCGTCCTCAATACTACAGCAGTACCCGGCATCGTCATCTGCACACCTAGCAGCCATCGCGACAACTCATTATATGACTCTTCCTAGTCTCTGTAAATCTGTGCCACGACCTTCTGCTTAGCCATGCAAACCCTCCTATAAGTCAGTCTAAAACTAAAGTGGGCATCTGTCGCATTCTGTAGTACCTTGATCGACACGGCAACATTGGCTCTAATAATGGGAAGTATGAAAGCCGATATCACATGGTAATCAAGCCTCCTGTGATCACTGGATATCGAAGTGGCCAGAAAAGTATGCAGTCCATTGTATTGTTTTATCTCCCAAATACTTCTACGCTGGCGGAGACTAATACGAATAAACCATGTGCACTCGTTGCTGGATTCCTTACACTTCCCATGGTACTTGCGGTAATCAAATTCCAAAGCTTTATACTCAACCCCACATCGGATGATGTATGTCTTCATGCTCAGCACAGCTTCCTCTTTATCCTGAAACTGATGACCAACTTGGAACTCAGCTAGTCCTCTTGTATCCTGTGTGTCTCTGGCCTCAAATTCGACAGGCACGCCAGGTTCTCCTGTTGTCTCATGGCATCTAAGTCCAATGTTGAAAAGTGCAGGAGGTACTACAGAGTTTTTGAACTAGACGCTCCACCACGCCCAACTGGAGTACTCTTCGCTAGCTTATCATCGCTATCATCGGCAATCGTGGTGGACTCCACATCATCATCATTCTCATCCTGAAATACATCTTCCATACTATACGGTGCTCCACCCTATCAAGATTCCGGTACTAGATCAAGAATGCTGGCCATCGCAATCCTAACATCATCGAAGGGTCTAGTGTCACCCACTTCTCCGTCACGAGTGCGGTTTAAATCAGCAGCGAAGGAAGGGGAGGCAACCAAAATCGCCTCAGGCTCAATCACAGACAGAGATGAAGAGGCACCAACAGGCTTTGAATTAGAGCAGGCTGCCGTGGCTGAAGGCTGAGGATTCCGGTTAGAACCTCCTGAACTAGAGACCACATCCACAAGCTTGGCCAACAGCTCAGGGGGTCCTCACCTTTGGAAATTTCCGACGACAATGGAACAGAACTTGCAAATCTTCGTCGCTGCCAATGACGAACAAATCGTACTTCACATCTTCCCACAAAACAGAAATTGAAATTCTGTATAATAACTTCTCCACCCGTTTTACGCCTTGCAGCCCCAATTTTCATATTATAGTATTTTGAAACTTGGTGAAACTCGTTGAAGGTTCGACGAAAACACTAAGCGAATTCTTATCAGTAAACTTAACTCCGAGGAACTTGTTTTTTTCTTAATCGATCCTCTATAGTGCACCAAAACTAAAAAATTCTCGTCACTAGCCATTGTCAGGCTCACTATGTTGAAGAATTCACATTCAGCAGCTATTTATATACATTTGCATCATACTAAATTGAATTAGCTTACATCCATTTATATATATTGCTGAAAACTATAGTAAATCGACTTGCCATGTGTCGATTTATTCGTGGTGATTTCAAGGGAGATAAATCGAATTAGGCTAATTCGATTTACTTGAAAATGTAAGCATGCATGCATAAATCGAATGAGGCTAATTCGATTTGCATAAAACGCTACTAAATCGAATATGACTATTTTGATTTACATAAAACTATGCTAAATTGAATTTAGCTATTTTGATTTATATAAAAATATCCTCTAGAGACATACACGTAACGATTTTCTTTTTGAGTGATTTGAATAATATTGAATTGGCATTGGTTTAATTTATTTAAGTTTTTTACCGTATAAATTTCTTTTAAGTGCAACCATTCATGGCAGTAGCAATATTATTATTTGCCTTGAAGTTATTGGATAGATATAATTTCAAGGTTTATCTAAAAAAGTTTAAATATTGAATTTATTTCAATAACTAGCTATATTTTGTTATATAACTGATTATGTAAAAAATAAGTTATATCTGGATAGTTACTTGATTAACCTTAACTACTAATTTTCTTAATAGTAGTAAAAAATTTGGTAAGGTAACAATGGTGCTTGTAAAGGGAGAGAGAAGGTTTGTGGTTGATAAAAGGGTGGGTTTGCTTGGTCCTTAATGAGCTTAGCTCGGTGTGAATTATATATTCATTCGCATGGATTGTGAGAAGAGGGACTTGAATTGCTTATTCAAAAAGGTATAGCTATCAAAATCGACGGTTGCGCCACTGTTTTATTAATTTAAAATAGTCAAAAAAAAAAAAAAAAAGACAACATACTTGTCAATCATTTAATAATAAAGCTAAATACAAAATCGCCAAATTACTTGTCGGTTTTAATTAATATTATCAATATTTTAATAATAATAAAGCTAAATAAAAAATCGCCAAATTACTTGTCGGTTTTAATTAATATTATCAATAAAAAATGCATCGATTTTATTAAAAAACTATTAGTTTTGGGTGCCTTCATTGTATTGTATTTTTAAAAAATCGAGAAATTAAAAAACAACTGAAATCGTCGACGATCAATTTTAATATTTCGATGGTCAGTTCATCAATTTAACCGTTGATTTTTTTTATATTTTTTTGTAGTAAGTTTAATTGGTTTATTATTAAAGTAATTTAAATTTTTTAAAAATAAAATAATTTAAATTCATTACCATCGATTTTAGCATTGTTCGGTAGGTCGGGTACCGGACGGATCGGATCAGTGTCTTGGTTGATGAGGGAGAGATCTCGCCTGGTCGTAAGTTACCGGGTTGGAGTAGACGACTTTCCGAGCACTTCGTGAGAGAAGGGGGGTGTCACCTGCAAAGACACTCCGACGCTCTAGTCAGCAAAATGTGCAGGCGAAAAAGGATTGAATGGTATGTGACGTACCTTGGGGGAAGGGTATGACCTTCCCCATATATACCGTGTCAGAGGTGGGCCCTGCAGTGACAGGCCCACCTTCTTTAATGCTTCCTTCGCACAGCTGTAGTAAAGCTGTCAGGGATGCGTGTCCGAGTCGGCAACTGGGCGCCTCGATCCTGACCGTTCGGGTCGGGTGGTGCTCGGATCGGACCGGCCCGTGAATGGTTTGGGCCAGGCCGTAACAGTGCCCCCAACGCGCCAGCAATAGTCGTGAGGGCTGTTGGTGGTGTGTTACCTCTTCTTTCGTGTGTCTTCGTCAGGTCAGCTGCCCGTGGAGGGGACGTGCCCCCTGCGCGCGTGTCTGTTCGTTGCTGAGGTGACCGTTCATCGCCTCGTTCCTCGCGCTAGGCATTAAATACTCATAATGGGTTGGAAAACCCTGTGTGCAAAGACCATTATACCCTTGATCCTTTCGCGCTTTGCGTAGCAGTTTTAAACAGTTTGCGTTTGTTTTTCTCTCCTATTTTCACTTCTCCTATCTTCATCTTCTTCTCTCCCGGGCATCCCAAAGCTTTATTCCTGCATCCCTGCGCGTTCCTTTCTCTTTCAAGTCTTTGCAACTAATCCAGGTAAACATTAATCCCTTCTCTTTTTGCTTCAATGTCCTTTTATTTTCATCATTAGTTTTTTGCGTGCTTGCTGCTACGTGCTTGCTGCTTGTTCTTGTTCCTTGTTTGATTTGTTTGCTAGATGGTTTTAGCGTTAAGTAGGTGCGTTAGGGGGGTTACCATCCTAGGGTAGGTTTTTGTTTGGATTTTGCTTTTAGCCATGCTTGACCTTAGCTGTTGAATAGGACAAATGTAGTTTTCTGGGCTTTTTCCGGACTCCCGACCTCATAGACTAACGGAGTGGTACCCCCACTGTAGGCATACCTCGCATCGTTTCCCGGGCCTCACCCTCTGCCGCGAATTACAACCCCTATGCCTGGGTGACTTCCGATGTGAAGGACTCGCCAAATCAGACGGACGAGGGGGAGCTAACGGAGTTCCGTCAAGGCGAGTACTTGTGCGGAGGGACAGACGAGGAAGCCAATTATGACCTCTTCGTTCCTGCCCCCAATGAACGGCTATATGAGCTTAACTTCCATTCCCCTCGGGTCCCCGATTGGATCTGGTTTTATAAGTACATGTTCACCCAAGTGGGGGTTCGTATCCTGTTTTCTCCTTTTCAAATGGCGCTTCTTAACCGGATCTCCATGGCGCCGTCGCAACTGCATCCGAACAGTTGGGCTTCTATCCGTTGTTTCGAGATGGTATGCGAATATCTGGAGTTTCCGGTATCTGTCAATGTCTTCCTTTTTTTCTTCAACCTCACGAATCCTTACAAGGAGGGAAAAGCGAGGAAAGGGTTCATGTCCTTCCGATATGCCCAAGGTCGGAGGATCTTCGGGTTGTTCGAGGACTCTTATCATGGGTTCAAAGATAAATATTTTAAGGTGCGTCCGGTCAAAGATAGTCACCCCTTTTGGTTGTCGTTAGAAGGGGGAGCGCCTCATTCCGACGTACTGGAGCTTTGGGGCGGGATCCAACACATTCATGAAGGTGTCTTATAAGGGAATGTCCGCTGTGGACAAGAGGATCGCCGACGTGTTGTTGGCAGTTTTTGGGAAGAATCACGTGAATCCCCACCTTTTGATGGGTGACCGGGAGGTCGCCAGGAATTACGTTTGTGGTTGTTTTGACATGTTTTTGTGTTTCTATTCATTCGCTTGGTTGTGCCGGTTTCACGACTAACTTGTTTACTTGTTTGTTGCAGTGGAGATGTCTGCTTCCATGACAGGGCTTGAAGACTTTTTCAAGACTTTCTTGGCGGACAACGATGAGGAGGAAGCAGAGAAGGTTGACGGGAAACCGGAGGGCCCTTCGGAGGATAAAGATCAGGCGACGCCGTCACCCCGCGACACCAAGATGATAGATAAGAACTCTGACGGGGCGCGCGTTTCTCCAATCCGTGAGGAGGTGGCCGGCCCCGAGCACTCGACCTCCGCTCGGCAAGAGGATGACGATTTGAAGCTTATTCCCACCCCTAAAAGGTAGAGGGCATCCTCTAGCCCGGAAAGGGTTCTTACCATAATGGAGCAGAACTTTGATGCCGGAACCTTCATAGATTCGTAGCTGCTCCCCGGCATAGAGGATCACTTCCTAGGCACCGAGCTTGCAAGGCAGGCGAGGTGGATGTACCGTACCCTTCTCCGTGGTGCTGCAATAGCTCGGAAGGCCGAATTCAAGTTGTCGGGGATGCAGTCACTGCGCAGGAAGCTCGATTCGGCTATCAAGGCCAATAACGAATTCAGAACTCAAGTTGAAACTCTTCGGGAGCAACTGTCCGAGTCAGGGGAAAAACTGAAGGCCGCTGAGGAGAAATCCGCGTCTACCGAGGAGAAGTTGAAGGCCTCCGACGACACCGTGTCCCGTTTAACCGAGCGGGAGATGACTTTGGAGAGCCAACTTAATGCCGCGCAAGGTCGGGTGGTGCCTTTGGAGAAAAAGCGTGACGTGGCTGATAAACATCTATTTCATGGTTTATCTTGTGCTCAATTGAGTGGTTTTTATCAACTCTTTACCCACTTGTTCATAATATTTGCATGAGTTTACATTCTCCTTCCTGATTTTGTGCTATGATTGAAAACATGCTTCTTTGGTCTTAATTTTGATATATTCAATCCTCTCTGATTACCATTAGATGCTTTGATATGTGTGTTAAGTGATTTCAGAGATTACAGGGCAGGAATGGCTCAGAGGATGGAAAGGAAGCATGCAAAAGTGGAAGGAATACAAGAAGCTGGAGAAATTGCTAAGCTGTCCAGCCTGACCTCTTCGCACTCAAACGGCTATAACTTTAGCTACAGAGGTCCAAACGACGCGGTTCTAGTTGCGTTGGAAAGCTAACGTTCGGGGCTTTGATTTGATATATAATATGCCATAGTTTCTCTGACGCTAGGCGACGCGACCGCGTGCTCCATGGGGCCGCGTCGCAGTGACGAAAATCAGTGTGTTTGAATTCTTCTCTAGCGATTTCTGAGCTGTTTTCGACCCAGTTTGCGGCCCAGAAAACACAGATTAGAGGCTATAAAGTGGGGGAATGCATCCATTCATAGAAGGCTCTCATATAATTCACTTTTCATCTTTTAGATGTAGTTTTAGAGAGAGAGGTTCTCTCCTCTCTCTCTCTCTTAGGATTAGGATTTAGGACTTCTCTTAGTTTTAGGAGTGACTCTCGATCCCAGGTTTAATGTTCTTTTTTGTTTAATTTCGTTTCCATTTTTATTCACCTTAGTACTTTAATTGATATTTATCTTTTGAATAATTGGCTTATGGATTTCATGTTATGATTTTCTTTATTAATGCAATTGAGGTATTTTCAGATTTGTGATTTATATTTAGCTTTTTACATTCTTGGTTTTGGTTAAGAAATCAGTAACTCAGGAGTTATCCAATTCAACAGCATAATTGATAATTGTTATTCTTGCCAATTGAATTGAACTTCAATAATCCCAATCTTTTCTTAGGAAATAAATAGGATTCGAAGATCAAACTAATTAATCCCTTGACTTTCCTTTACTTTAGTAAAGGTTGACTAAGTGGAATTAAGATTCAACTTTCATTATTATTGATAAGGATAACTAAGTCTGGACTTCCAATTTCTAATACCTTGCCAAGAGTTTATTTTATTATTATTATTTATTTTTCTTATCATTCAGCATACTGCTTCCTTACTTTCAAAACCCCCAATTTACAAGACTCATAACCAATAATAAGAACACCTCCCTGCAATTCCTTGAGAAGACGACCCGAGTTTTAAATACTCGGTTATCAATTTTAAAGGGGTTTGTTACTTGTGACAACCAAAACATTTGTATGAAAGGACTTTTGAAGGTTTAGAAACTATACTTGCAACGAGGATTTATCCGCAAATTTCTAGACCACGCAAAAGTTCCTCTCATGAAAATGGTGCCGTTGCTAGGGAATTGCAAACGTGTGCCTTATTATTGGTTATTGTAAATATTTTTCTTTTACTTGTTTATTTGTTTTTATTTTTGCTTTTTCATAAATTAAGAGGTTATTGGTTTTTATTTTAAAATTTTTTTTATCTTATCTTATCTTATTTCAAAAATCAAACAAATATGCAATTAAATATGCAAATGCAACAACTAACAAGAAAAATAAACCATTGGTGTTTGAGATAGGAAGGTACTAACCCACGGAGATTGGTATTTGTTACTATGAACACTCACTCCTTTGGCTATGAGTCTGGTTACAATTATGTTGCAGGAAGAAGAAATTACAATGAGAACAGGCATCAAGGTTGGAACAATCAAAGATGGGAGGAGCCACAAGGATTTGATCAACCCTCATGGCAACAACCACCTCCAATGGACTATCAACAACCACCACCATATGCCTATGAACCCTTTCCTCAACATGACTTTGGACCACCATACTCACAAGCCCCTTTACACCATTCACCTCCATATGACCCTAACCCATATCCACCATACCAACCACCTTATGAACCATATATAGAACCACCTCAATTCCAACCCAATTACTCACAAGAACCACCACTTCAATATTCACCATCTCCATATCCATCAATCCAAGAGCACTATGATCCTATTTATGAAAGCCGAGTGCATCAAGAGACAAAGGATCGTTTCAAGAAAACAGTGGATCGATTTCATGCAACCATTCGTCAATTGGAGCAAGCAATAATGAGTCAATTAGCTTTCCGACGTTCGGACACTCAAGGAACCCCCATGGCTTCATTTGGACAATCTAATGAAGAATGTAGTATGAAGGAGATACTAGAAACTCCAGTGAACAGTACGGAGCATGACTTTGTACTGGAACAAGTAAAGGAAGCCGGAATTATTGAAGAAGAAGAATTGGTTGAAGACTTAGGAGATGCAGAACCTCCATGGGAAAGTCCAGTCATAGAACCCCCTTCCAAGACGTTTGAAATTGATGCCAAGGAGGGTGTACAACCTCCTAAGCATATCACAGTTAAGGACTTGGAAGAGGTTGATCAAGAGATGGAGATTCAAGAAGAAGAAGCACAACCTCCCATGCCCTTGGAAAGCAATGAAGAGGAGATTGAATTGGAAGAAAGCTACCAAGAGGAAGAGGTTGAAATTGAAAAAGCTTGCAAAGAGGTGGTAATTATCAGAGAAGAGAACAAGGGAGTGGAGCTTGCAATTTCATTAAAAATACCTCCCCCTAAGTTGCCATCATCCTTCACAACATTCAAATGGGTAAATTTCATATCCCTTAGCTTTATAATCCCACTTGAATATGGGCTACTGGAGACGGATGGTCAACTTAGAACTCTTTGTGGCAAAAAGAGTAAGAGGAAGATGGCCAGTGGTAAGAATTGTCCTGCAAGGTTCATCATGGTTGGAAGCTTTAAGTTTAAACGCAAAGGTTGGTGTAAAGCTCAACTGAATGGGTCTAGGAAGCTGTTTGGTAGCTGCAGTGAGAATTCAATTCACTTATCACCCAGTTGGAAAAATACAGATCCCGACAAAGATGGGTGTAAAAGCAAGATTTGGGATCCTGGAATCTGCTCTGACACTTGTTGCCCCGGGAGCCTAAGAATCTGTTTGAAGAATCTTAAGGGCTTTACATGCTTAGTTTGGGATCCCGGAGGCTACTGGAATTACAAACATTGGTGGAGATTCCTGGATGAATACAAGCATAAGCCACCATAACAAGGAGCTCACCAAATGTCCAACTTAAGGACTTTAACTAAAAGTGCTAGGTGGGAGACAACCCACCATGGTATGATCGTTCCTTTTTCATTTTTATTTAGTTTTGTTTGTTTTCGAGTTTTATTTTATTTTATTTTATATTGAACCTGTAGTTTTGCATCACATTTATATTAACACTACATTCTGCATTTTTTTTTCAGATTAAAAAAAAAAGGATTTTCGCATGCGACGCGATAGCGTCACCGACGCATCCGCGTCATATGTGTGTTCGGAAGAAAATGAGGTTGAACAGAGAGTCACACGAAAGCGTGGCTGGAGGCGCGCCATTAGCACAAATTGACGCCACATGACCGCGTCGATGACGCGTCCGCGTCATTTGGAAAAATAGCCTCCCACGCGACCGCGTCACCCACGCGGCCGCGTGACCTGAAATCGGCGTAAAAAGGGTGTATGGCAGAAAGTTGAGCTAGAGTTGGGCTGAACTCGTGCTGGAAGCCCAAGCCCTACCACGCGAACGCGTGCTCCACGCGTCCGCGTCATTTTTAAAAGAAAGGCCACTCACGCGATTGCGTCGACCACGCGATCGCGTCACCCAGATTTTTAGCAAAAGAGTTTCGAACAGAGAGTTGCGCGACCGCGAGGCTGCACTCGCGCCAATCGCACAAAACAGGCCACGCGATCGCGTGACCTACGCGTCCGCGTCACCTGACCTTATCACGCACCACATGACCGCGTCACTCACGCGTCCGCGTCACAAGCGGTGCACAGATTATCCAGATCAGCCAATTTTCTTATCTTTTCTTCTCTAATCCTTATTTTTCTTATCTTTTCTTGTTTCTTTCTTCTTCCTTTCTTATCTTCTTTCCCTTCTCATTCTTTTTATTTTTCTTTTTATTTTATTTTAATTTATTTGCATACTTTCATTCATTACATTATTTTCATTGGTGTTAGAAATTTATTTGGGTCATTATTTCTATATTTTACTTGTGGATTATTAGAGGAATTATTTGACAATTATATATATTTATTTTTAAAGGGTTGCTTGCATGTTCAATTTATTATTTTCATTAGATTATTTACCATGCATGCTATGTGTTTATGAAAACGCCCGTATGACATTGTGCACTGCTTTTCAGTATCTTTTATCCTACTACTCTGAATGCCTGCTTTTCACAAAACCCTTTTTCATATCATATTCATTCAATATAATTGTCATTACAAACATGTTGCTAGTTTGAAAGACTTGGTAATCTAACTTGGACATTGAATGCTTGATCTATGCTACTCATGCCTTTGCCTGCATGTCAATAAACACCTTGCATTCAATTGTTATCATATGCACTAGCTATTTTCCATTGATGACTTTTCACATGTACTCATGAGCGTGTGTTAACGTCATTCTTCTTTATTGTGCATTGATTACCACCTTTCCCGCTCTCTTCCTTGCTCTAACCCTTAGCTTTATGAGTCACTTTCTTTTTCCCTTTTCAGGATGGCCACCAAGAAGGGTAAAGAGAAAGCTACTCCCAAACTACCGACAAGGAAAGGAACAAAAAGAGCCCCAACTGAGGAACCACAACCCCCATCCACTTGCAAATCTCAGCATGCACCGAGGACGGTGCAATCTTTAAGTGTGGGGAGGTCGATACCGATCTCCGTGGGTTAGTACCTTCCTATCTCAAACACCAATGGTTTATTTTTCTTGTTAGTTGTTGCATTTGCATATTTAATTGCATATTTGTTTGATTTTTTTTTGCATATTTTACCACTTGGTTAAATTAATATTTTCTTTTTCAAGAAACCTTTTAGAAAATTTTACTAATTTGAATAAAATTTAATGTTATACTTGTTTGAAGAAATATTATACTGGAACATGGTTCAGAGCTCGAACACACAAAACCTGTGAGATTTTGAGCCTATTTGAATTGGTTGCATTTTTCAACCAATATTTTATTTTTGATGTGTGTTTTTCTCTCTAAAATTGTGATCTTTGTCTTACTTAAATCTATATTTCCATTATTTGATGTATGCATACACTTACATGATTGAGGCATTTGTTTCACTGAGCTTACATACCCATATGGCCTTACCTTTCATTATCCCTTGCAAACCAATTTTGAGCCTATTTTACCCCTTTGTTATTTACTTTAGCACATCATTAACTCTAAGAAAAAAACAATAATGTCCTTAATTTGAATCCTTGGTTAACTTAGACTAGTGAGAGTGCTTATGAATTAAGTGTGGGGAAAATTGGGTTTGGAAATATTTGGTTTGAGAATTGAGTATGTTAGAATTTTATACAAATGTGAAAGAAATGTTTAGGACATATTCATGCATTCAATAAATTAATCATATGCATTGAGAAAAATAAAAGAAAAAAAAAATATATATATATATAAAGAGAGAGAAAAAGAAAAGAAAAAGAGCAAATAAGTAAAAGGGGACAAAATGCCCCAAAGTAAATGTTGAAAACAATGCATATGTACTGTACTTGAAATTAGAATGCATGAATATGTGGAAAACATGGTTAATGAATGGTTAGATATTGTATTATGATTACATGGATTGTCTAAAGTTAGGTGGAAAGTTTAAGTTAATTAAGGATTCAGATTTAGTCCACTTGGCCAAATACAATCCTACCTTGACCCTGACCCCATTACAACCCTTAAAAGACCTCTTGATATGTGTATCTGTGCATTAAATTTATGTTGATTGTTAGATGAAGAGCAAGCCTTAGAAAGCAAGGTTAGTAGAGAATTGAGAGATCGAACCTTAAACACCTGAGTGATTAGAGTGTATACACTACCAGTAAGGGTTCGATGCTCAATTCCTTGTTCCCTACTTTCATAAGCTATTTTCTTCTTGCAAAGTCTATTTTGTACTTCATTTTCATGATTTGAATTAGTGAAATCCAGTTCATATTTGTTCTTGAAGGATTTGTTTATTTTTAACCAAGTAGGTAGAAACATCTTAGCATGTAGTTGCATTCATATACATAGGTTGCATTTCATACATTCTACTATTCCTCTTCATTTCTTTATAGCTTCTCTTGAGCTTAGCATGAGAACATGCTATTGTTTAAGTGTGGGGAGGTTGATAAACATCTATTTTATGGTTTATCTTGTGCTCAATTGAGTGGTTTTTATCAACTCTTTACCCACTTATTCATAATATTTGCATGAGTTTATATTCTCCTTCCTGATTTTGTGCTATGATTGAAAACATGCTTCTTTGGTCTTAATTTTGATATATTTAATCCTCTCTTATTACCATTAGATGCCTTGATATGTGAGTTAAGTGATTTCAGAGATTACAGGGCAGGAATGACTCAGAGGATGGAAAGGAAGCATGCAAAAGTGGAAGGAATACAAGAAGCTAGAGAAATTGCTAAGCTGTCCAGCCTGACCTCTTTGCACTCAAACAGCTATAACTTTAGCTACAGAGGTCCAAACGACGCGGTTCCAGTTGCGTTGGAAAGCTTACGTTCGGGGCTTCGATTTGATATATAATATGCTATAGTTGTTCTAACGCTAAGTGACGCGACCGCGTGCTCCATGCGGCCGCATCGCAGTGACGGAAATCAGCGTGTTTGAATTCTTCTCCAGCGATTTCTGGGCTGTTTTCGACCCAGTTTGCGGCCCAGAAAACACATATTAGAGGCTATAAAGTGGGAGAATGCATCCATTTATAGAAGGCTCTCATATAATTCACTTTTCATGTTTTAGATGTAGTTTTAGAGAGAGAGGTTCTCTCCTCTCTCTCTCTCTTAGGATTAGGATTTAGGACTTCTCTTAGTTTTAGGAGTGACTCTCGATCCCAGGTTTAATGTTCTTTTTTGTTTAATTTCGTTTCCATTTTTATTCACCTTAGTACTTTAATTGATATTTATCTTTTGAATAATTGGCTTATGGCTTTCATGTTATGATTTTCTTTATTAATGCAATTGAGGTATTTTCAGATTTGTGATTTATATTTAGCTTTTTACATTCTTGGTTTTGGTTAAGAAATCAGTAACTCAGGAGTTATCCAATTCAACAGCATAATTGATAATTGTTATCTTGCCAATTGAATTGAACTTCAATAATCTCAATCTTTTCTTAGGAAATAAATAGGATTCGAAGATCAAACTAATTAATCCCTTGACTTTCCTTTACTTTAGTAAAGGTTGACTAAGTGGAATTAAGATTCAACTTTCATTATTATTGATAAGGATAACTAAGTCTGGACTTCCAATTTCTAATACCTTGCCAAGAGTTTATTTTATTATTATTATTTATTTTTCTTATCATTTAGCATACTGCTTCCTTACTTTCAAAACTCCCAATTTACAAGACTCATAACCAATAATAAGAACACCTCCCTGCAATTCCTTGAGAAGACGACCCGAGGTTTAAATACTCGATTATCAATTTTAAAGGGGTTTGTTACTTGTGACAACCAAAACGTTTGTATGAAAGGACTTTTGAAGGTTTAGAAACTATACTTGCAACGAGGATTTATCCGCAAATTTCTAGACCACGCAAAAGTTCCTCTCATCAGTGGCCGTCTCGTCGGCTAAGGCCGCTCAAGCTGAGGTTGAGGAGCTTAAGAAGAAACATAAGGTGACCAGAGAGCAGGGAAAGAACGCGATCTTCATGACCGAGGAGGCTCTTAAGGCCCAGGTGAAGATCGTGGCTCCCGACTTCGACATGTCGGCAATTGGAGTTTTCAAAACGATCAAGGATGGCAAGATTGTTGACATACCCAAGAAATGAGCTCTTGTACCTTATGCTTTGTATGGATTTGTGGTTTTGTTGTAGAACTTTTGAAGCTCACTTCGTTTATATTAAGAGTCGCTTGGTCGGCTTGTGATTATTGTCTTTTGCCTATCCGATAGCATTTTCGTTTTGTTTTGTTATCGTTTTGTCGGTATGAGCTTTCCGCTCGTGCTTATTTACCGTTGTGTTGGTAATTCGGCGAAGCCAGGTCGTGGCCTTTTGCTATCATTGTAGCCGTTTATTATGGCTTTAGTTTAGGTGGCTCTCGGGGTGATCAGTCCCAGGGTGCCGTATCGTGGTTCCGTTTAATGCGTCGTGGAACTTGTTTTCGTGTGATGTGTAAGTAAGAAAAAGAACAATAGAAGTAAAATTGGTAGAAATGGCAAGTAAACATAAACCGGTAATTAAACAAGTATGTTACCATGGCAGATACAAAGGTAAGTGATTAAGTTCGTTAGATCGCCTGGCCGGCATGCTTGATCTAGGGGTAAAACCTTCTCAGGATGCCCGTGATGAGCGGATAATTCATACGCTTTTTGGCATTATTTTTAGTATGTTTTCAGTATATTTTAGTTAGTTTTTATTATGTTTTTATTAGTTTTTAAATAAAAATCACTTTTCTGGGCTTTACTATGAGTTTGTGTATTTTTTTGTGATTTCAGGTATTTTCTGGCTGAAATTGAGGGACCTGAGCAAAAATCTGATTCAGAGGCTGAAAAAGGACTGCAGATGCTGTTGGACTCTGACCTCCCTGCACTCAAAGTGGATTTTCTGGAGCTACAGAAGCCCAATTGGCGCGCTCTCAATTGCGTTGGAAAGTAGACATCCTGAGCTTTCCAACAATATATAATAGTTCATACTTTGCCCGAGATTTGATGGCCCAAATAGGCGTTCCAAGTCAGCTCAAGAATTCTGGCGTTTAACTCCAGAACTGGCACAAAAACTGGAGTTAAACGCCCAAACTGGCATAAAAACTGGCGTTTAACTCCAGGAAATGTCTCTACACACGAAAGCTTCAATGCTCAGCCCAACCACACACCAAGTGGGCCCCGGAAGTGGATTTTTACAGTAAACACCCTAGCTTACTCATTTTCTGTAACCCTAGGTCACTAGTTTACTATAAATACTACTTTCAGTGATTCATCTTGTACCTCATGATATTATACACGTTTCTTGTTGTGTTCTCTACGGCATGAGTCTCTAAACCCCATTGTTGGGGGTGAGGAGCTCTGCTGTTCTTCATGAATTAATGCAATTACTACTGTTTTCCATTCTATTACGCTTGCCTCCATTCTAAGATATTCATTCGCACTTCAACTTGATGAATGTGATGATCCGTGACACTCATCATCATTCTCACCTATGAGCGCGTGCCTGACAACCACCTCCGTTCTACCTTAGATTGAATGCATATCTCTTAGCTTCATGATTCAAATCAGAGTCTTCGTGGTATAAGCTAGAATTATTGGCGGCCATTCCTGAGATCCAGAATGTCTAACCCTTGTCTGTGGTATTCTGAGTAGGATCTGGGAAGAGATGGTTGTGACGAGCTTCAAACTCGCGATTGTTGGGCGTGTGACAGACGCAAAAGGATCAATGGATCCTATTCCAGCATGATCGAGAACCGACAGATGATTAGTCGTGCGGTGACAGCGCATTTGGAACATTTTCACTGAGAGGACGGAATGTAGCCATTGACAACGGTGATGCCCAACATAAAGCTTGCCATGGAAGGAGTCTTGCGTGTATGAAGAAGAAGACAGTAGGAAAGCAGAGGTTCAGAAGACAAAGCATCTCCAAAGCCTCAACCTGTTCTTCATTACTGCATAACAAGTATATATTTCATGTTCTTTTACTTTTTACAATTAAATTTGAGAATTACTGATATCCTGACTAAGAGTTACAAGATAACCATAGCTTGCTTCAAGCCGACAATCTCCGTGGGATCGACCCTTACTCACGTAAGGTATTACTTGGATGACCTAGTGCACTTGCTGGTTAGTTGTGCGGAGTTACAAAAGTGTGATTGTAATTTCGTGCACCAGCCCGCATTCCAAGTTCTCAGGACCTCCCTTCCATCGAGCTTCTCCAATTTGTAGGCGCCCTTGCCAATCACTTCTTTGACCCTATAGGGGCCTTCCCAGTTTGCCGCCAGTTTGCCTTCTCCTTGGGTCGGTAGGCCGATGTCATTGCGCCGTAGGACGAGGTCGTTTTGCTCAAATTCCCTCTTGAGCACTTTGGTGTTGTAGCGCAGGGCCATTCTTTGCTTTAGTGCTCAAATTAGGAATAATTTATTTTTGTTGGTTTAGAGTCTTTTATTTGAGTTTAGTTTCATATTTTAAGTTTAGTGTCAATTGCATGCTTTTACTTTCTTTTATTTTTCGAAATTTGCATGTGTTTAGTACTTCCTTGATTTTTAAAATTTTAAGTTTGGTGTCTTCTTGTTGTTTTTCTTTAAAATTTTCAAAAATTTGTTCTTGGTGTTCATCTTGATCTACAAAGTGTTCTTGGTATTCATCTTGACATTCAAAGTTTTCTTGTTTGTTCTCTGTGTTTTGATCTAAAATTTCTAAGTTTAGTGTCATTTTGTTGTTTTTCTCTTTCTGCATTAAAATTCAAAAATAAAAAAATATCCTTTCCTTATTTTACTCATAAATTTCGAAATTTTGCATTAAAGTAGTCAAAGATTTTCAAAATCATATCTTTTTTTTGTCAAGGCAATATTCTAATTTCAAAAATTGATCTTTTCAAAATCTTTTTAATTAATTAATTAATTTAGTTTTCAATTTGCTTTGATTTTATTTTCTTTTAGTTTTCGAATTTCTATTTTATTTTCTTTTTATTTTATTTTATTATTTTCGGTCACTTTTTTTTAAAAAAAAAATAATATAATTCATATCAATTCCCTTTTCTCCATCATGGACATAAGTGGAAGTGAACAGTCCAGAAAGACTCTGGGGTCATATGCTAACCCCATTACAGCTGCATATGGGAGTAGCATCTGTATACCTCCCATCAAAGCAAGCAGATTTGAGCTAAACCCTCAGCTCATTATCATAGTGCAGCAAAATTGCCAGTATTCCAGTCTTCCACAGGAAGAACCTACTGAGTTTCTGGCACAGTTCTTACAAATTGCTGACACTGTACGTGATAAAGAAGTGGATCAGGATGTCTACAGATTATTATTGTTTCCATTTGTTGTAAAAGATCAAGCTAAGAGGTGGTTAAATAACCAACCCACATCAAGCATAAAAACATGGAGGCAATTAACAAACAAATTCCTGAATCAATTTTACCCTCCAAGTAGGATGACACAGCTAAGGCTGGACATCCAAGGCTTTAAACAAGAGGATCATGAATCCCTTTATAATGCCTGGGAGAGGTACAGAGGGATGCTGAGAAAATGCCCTTCTGAAATATTTTCAGAGTGGGTACAGTTAGACATCTTTTACTATGGGCTTACAGAAAAAGCTCAGATGTCCCTAGACCACTCAGCTGGTGGATCTATACACATGAGAAAAACAATTGAAGAGGCTCAAGAACTCATAGATACAGTTGCTAGAAATCAACATCTGTTCTCAAACAGTGAGTCCTCCATAAAAGAAGAGGCTATGGCAGTAACTACTGACCCCAATCCTAAAGAACAGATTGTGGAACTTAATCAGCAATTACTCCTTATGACAAAATAATTAGCAGAATTCAAAGAGATGCTCCAAGACACTAAAAATGCTAACAGGAATATAGAAGCACAATTGAATCAGACACGACAGCAGCTATCTAAACAGATAACAGAAGAATGCCAAGCTGTCCAACTAAGGAGCGGGAAGACATTGAATAACTTAGCCCAAAGTAGCAAAAAGTCAAGAAAGGAACAAATGACAGAGGATGACCAAACCACTGCCCAAAATCCCTCTGAGGACATCAAGAGCCCAGAGAGGAATAACTCTAGCGTTCAAACACCAGAAAAGGGTGGGAAGCTGGCGTTAAATGCCCATCCAGCACCCAATCCTGGCGTTCAAACGCCAATGAGGGATCAGACACCTGCAAGTGCTGATAGTAACCCCTCTAAGAAGGCTTCTCCAACCACTTCTGTAGGGAATAAACCTGTAGTAACTAAGGTTGAAAAATATAAAGCCAAAATGCCTTATCCTCAGAAGCTCCGCCAAGCGGAACAGGATAAACAATTTGCCCGCTTTGCAGACTATCTCAGGACTCTTGAAATAAAGATCCCGTTTGCAGAGGCACTTGAGCAAATACCCTCTTATGCTAAGTTCATGAAAGAGATCTTAAGTCATAAGAAGGATTGGAGAGAAACTAAAAAAGTATTTCTCACTGAAGAATGCAATGCAGTCATTCTAAAAAGCTTACCAGAGAAGCTTCAAGATCCAGGAAGCTTTATGATACCATGCACATTAGAGGGTGCCTGTACCAAGACAGCCCTATGTGACCTTGGAGCAAGTATCAATCTAATACCTGCATCCACTATCAGAAAGCTTGGGTTGACTGAAGAAGTCAAACCAACCCGGATATGTCTTCAACTTGCTGATGGCTCCATTAAATATCCATCAGGCATCATTGAAGACATGATTGTCAAGGTTGGGCCATTTGCCTTTCCCACTGACTTTGTAGTGCTGGAAATGGAGGAGCACAAGAGTGCAACTCTCATTCTAGGAAGACCTTTCCTAGCAACTGGACGAACTCTTATTGATGTACAAAAAGGGGAAGTGACCCTGAGAGTCAATGAGGATGAGTTCAAGTTAAATGCTGTCAAAGCTATGCAGCATCCAGACACATCAAATGACTGCATGAGCACTGATATTATTGACTCTTTAGTGGAAGAGATCAATATGACTGAGAGTCTTGAATCAGAGCTAGAAGACATCTTTAAAGATGTTCAGCCTGATCTAAAGGAATCAGAGGAAATAAAAGTACCTCTGAAAATCTCTCAGGAAGAGGAGAAACCTCCTAAACCTGAGCTCAAACCACTACCACCATCCTTGAAATATGCATTTTTGGGAGAGGGTGACACTTTTCCAGTGATCATAAGCTCTGCTTTAAATCCACAGAAAGAGAAAGCACTAATTCAAGTGCTAAGGACACACAAAACAGCTCTTGGGTGGTCCATAAGTGACCTTAAGGGCATTAGCCCAGCAAGATGTATGCACAAGATCCTATTAGAGGATGATGCTAAACCAGTGGTTCAACCACAAAGGCGGCTAAATCCAGCCATGAAGGAAGTGGTGAAAAAAGAGGTCACTAAGTTACTAGAGGCTGGGATTATTTATCCTATTTCTGATAGCCCTGGGTGAGCCCTGTCCAAGTTGTCCCCAAGAAGGGAGGCATGACAGTGGTTGGTGCGCAGAAATTGTGATTATGTAAAATTCATCGCTCTTTCTTTCCCTGGTAATGGCGCCAAAAACATGATGCCAATACCATGGTTCACAACTTCGCACAACTAACCAGCAAGTGCACTGGGTCGTCCAAGTAATACCTTACGTGAGTAAGGGTCGAATCCCACGGAGATTGTTGGTATGAAGCAAGCTATGGTCACCTTGTAGATCTCAGTTAGGTGGATATAAAATAGTGATATGGTTTTCGAAAATAATTAATAAGATAGGGATAGAAATACTTATGTAAATCACTGGTGAGAATTTCAGATAAGTGAATAGAGATGCTTTCGTTCCTCTGAACCTCTGCGTTCCTGCTATCTTTATCCAATCAGTCTTACTCCTTTCCATGGCTGGCTTTATGTAATGCATCACCATTGTCAATGGCTACTTTCGGTCTTCTCTCGGGAAAATGATCCAAATGCCCTGTCACGGCACGGCTAATCGTCTGGAGGCATCACCCTTGTCAATGGTTTACATCCTATCCTCTCAGTGAAAATGGTCAACGCACCCTATCACAGCACGGCTATTCATCTGTCGGTTCTCGATCATGTTGGAATAGGATTTACTATCCTTTTGCGTTCTGTCACTACGCCCAGCAATCGCGAGTTTGAAGCTCGTCACAGTCATTTAATCATTGAATCCTACTCGGAATACCACAGACAAGGTTTAGACTTTCCGAATTCTCTTGAATGCCGCCATCAATCTAGCTTATACCACGAAGATTCTGATTAAGAGATCTAAGAGATACTCATTCAGTCGAAGGTAGAACGGAAGTGGTTGTCAGGCACGCGTTCATAAGGAATGATGATGATTGTCACGTTCATCACATTCAAGTTGAAGAGCGAATGAATATCTTAGAAGCGAAATAAGATGAATTGAATAGAAAACAGTAGTACTTTGCATTAATCTTTGAGGAACAGCAGAGCTCTACACCTTAATCTATGGAGTGCAGAAACTCTACCGTTGAAAATACATAAGTGATAATGGACTTCATTGGTCTCGGCCCCAGAGGGGAACCGGAGTAACCAAGACTGTGAATACAATGATAAAGAGTTCTATTTATAATAAACTAGTCACTAGGGTTTATAGAAGTAAGTAATTGATGCATAAATCCACTTCCGGGGCCCACTTGGTGTGTGCTTGGGCTAAGCCTTAACTTTCCACGTGCAGAGGCCATTTGTGGAGTTGAACGCCAGGTTTTGATCCATTTCTGGCGTTCAACTCTGGTTCTTGATCCATTTCTGGCGCTGAACTCCAGAATTAGGCAGAGAGCTGGCGTTGAACGCCAGTTTACGTCGTCTATTCTTGGCCAAAGTATGGACTATTATATATTGCTGGAAAGCCCTGGATGTATACTTTCCAACGCAATTGGAAGCGCGCCATGTTGAGTTCTGTAGCTCCAGAAAATCCATTTTGAGTGCAGGGAGGTCAGAATCCAACAGCATCAGCAGTCCTTCTTCAACCTCTGAATCTGATTTTCGCTCAAGTCCCTCAATTTCAGCCAGAAAATACCTGAAATCACAGAAAAACACACAAACTCATAGTAAAGTCCAGAAATGTGAATTTAACATAAAAACTAATGAAAACATCCCTAAAAGTAACTAGATCCTACTAAAAACATACTAAAAACAATGCCAAAAAGTGTATAAATTATCCGCTCATCACAACACCAAACTTAAATTGTTGCTTGTCCCCAAGCAACTGAAAATCAAATAGGATAAAAAGAAGAGAATATACTATAAATTCCAAACTATCAATGAAACATAGCTTCAATCAGATGAGCGGGACTTGTAGCTTTTTGCCTCTTGAATAGTTTTGGCATCTCACTTTATCCATTGAGGTCCAGAATGATTGGCATCTATAGGAATTCAGAGTTCAGATAGTGTTATTGATTCTCCTAGTTCAGTATGATGATTCTTGAACACAGCTTCTTTATGAGTCTTGGCCGTGGCCCTAAGCACTTTGTTTTCCAGTATTACCACCGGATACATAAATGCCACAGACACATAATTGGGTGAACCTTTTCAGATTGTGACTCAGCTTTGCTAAAGTCCCCAATTAGAGGTGTCCAGGGTTCTTAAGCACACTCTTTTTTTGCTTTGGACCTTGACTTTAACCGCTCAGTCTCAAGTTTTCACTTGACACCTACACGCCACAAGCACATGGTTAGGGACAGCTTGGTTTAGTCGCTTAGACCAGAATTTTATTCCTTTAGGCCCTCCTATCCACTGATGCTCAAAGCCTTGGGATCCTTTTTATTTTCCCTTGTCTTTTGGTTTTAAGGGTTATTGGCTTTTTGCTCTTGCCTCTTGGTTTTAAGAGCTTTTGGCTTTTTCTGCTTGCTTTTTCTTTTTCTATTTTTTTCGCCTATATTATTTTTTTTTCTGCAAGCTTTGTTCTTTGCTGCTTTTTCTTGCTTCAAGAATCATTTTTATGATTTTTCAGATTATCAAATAACATGTCTCCTAGTCATCATTCTTTCAAGAGCCAACATATTTAACATTCTTAAATAACAACTTCAAAAGACATATGCACTGTTCAAGCATACATTCAGAAAACAAGAAGCATTGTCACCACATCAATATAATTAAACTAAGTTCAAGGATAAATTTGAAACTCATGTACTTCTTGTTCTTTTGAATTAAAACATTTTTCATTTAAGAGAGGTGATGGATTCATAGGACATTCATAACTTTAAGACAAAGTTACTAACTACTAATGATCATGTAATGAAGACACAAACACAGATAAGCACATAACATAGAAAACGAAAAACAGAAGAAATAAGAACAAGGAATGAATCCACCTTAGTGATGGTGGCGTTTCCTTCTTGAGGAACCAATGATGTCCTTGAGCTCTTCTATGTCTCTTCCTTGTCTTTGTTGCTCCTCCCTCATTGCTTTTTGATCTTCTCTTATTTCATGGAGCATGATGGAGTGCTCTTGATGTTCCACCCTTAATTGTCCCATATTGGAACTCAATTCTCCTAGGGAGGTGTTGATTTGCTCCCAATAGTTTTGTGGAGGAAAGTGCATTTGAGGCATCTCCGGGATCTCATGGTGATGAGCTTCATACGCCTCTTGAGCTCCATGAATGGGCTCTCTTGCTTGCTCCATCTTTTTCTTAGTGATGGGCTAGTGAGATGAATCTTTCCATCTCCCATGGCTCAGAAGTGGAAGCAATTGCCTTCCCTTTCCTCTTTCTTGAGGTTTCTCTGGCCTTAGGTACCATTGATGGTTATGGAAAAACAAAAAGCTATGCTTTTACCACACCAAACTTAGAATGTTGCTCGCCCTCGAGCAAAAGAAGAAAGAATAGAGGAAGAAGAAGAAGATATGGAGGAGATGGGGGGATGTGTGTATTCGGCCATATGGGTGGGATTGGGTGGGAAAGAGATATTGAATTTTGTAGGTAAGTGGGATGTATGGATGTGAGTGGTGAATGGAAAACAGAAGGGATGATCATGAATGGAGAGAGAGGGTGAGGTAGGTGGGGATCCTGTGGGGTCCACAGATCCTGAGGTGTTCAAGGATTTACAACCTTGCACCAAATTAGGCATGTAAAATGCCCTTGCACACAACTCTGGGCGTTCAGCGCCAGGTTGGTGCCAATTTTGGGCGTTCAACGCCCATTTGTTGCCATTTTTGGCGTTGAACGCCAGAACCATGCTTGTTCTGGGAGTTCAGCGCCAGAACCATGCTCTGTTCTGGCGTTGAACGCCAGACAGATGCTTCCTCCAGGGGTGTGATTTTTCTTCTGCTGTTTTTGATTCCGTTTTCAATTTTTATTTTTATTTTGTGACTCCACATGATCATGAACCTAAGAAAACATGAAAAACAAAAACAAAATTAGATAAATAAACATTGGGTTGCCTCCCAACAAGCGCTTCTTTAATGTCAATAGCTTGACAGTGGGCTCTCATGGAGCCTCACAAATGTGCAGAGCTTTGTTGAGACCTCCCAACACCAAACTTAGAGTTTGGATATGGGGGTTTGACACCAAACTTAGAGTTTGGTTGTGGCCTCCCAACACCAAACTTAGAGTTTGACTGTGGGGGCTTTGTTTGACTCTGCTTTGAGAGAAGCTTTTTATGCTTTCTCTCCATGGATGCAGAGAGAGATCCTTGAGTTGTAAACACAAGGTTGTCCTCATTCAATTGAAGGATTAATTCTCCTTTGTCCACATCAATCACAGCTCTTGCTGTGGCTAGGAAAGGTCTTCCTAGGATGATGGATTCATCCTCTTCCTTTCCAGTATCCAGGACTATGAAATCAGCAGGGATGTAAAGGCCTTCAACCTTTACTAACACGTCCTCTACTTGTCCATAAGCCTGTTTTCTTGAATTGTCTGCCATCTCTAATGAGATTTTAGCAGCTTGCACCCCATAGATTCCCAGTTTCTCTATTACAGAGAGGGGCATGAGGTTTATCCCTGAACCAAGGTCACACAGAGCCTTAAAGATCATGGTGCCTATGGTACAAGGTATTATGAACTTTCCAGGATCCTGTCTCTTCTGAGGCAATGTCAGTTGATCCAGATCACTTAGTTCATTGATGAACAAGGGAGGTTCATCTTCCCAAGTTTCAATACCAAATAATTTGGCATTCAGCTTCATGATTGCACCAAGAAACTTGGTTGTTTGCTCTTCAGTAACATCCTCATTCTCTTCAGAACAGGAATACTCATCAGAGCTCATGAATGGTATAAGGAGGTTTAATGGGATCTCTATGGTCTCTAGATGAGCCTCAGAGTCCTTTGGTTCCTCAGAGGGAAGCTCCTTATTGATCACTGGACGTCCCAGGAGGTCTTCCTCCTTGGGATTCACGTCCTCCTCTCCCTTATTGGGTTCGGCCATTTTGGCTATGTCAATGGCCTTGCACTCTCCTTTTGGATTTTCTTCTGTATTGCTTGGGAGAGTTCTAGGAGGGATTTCAGTGATCCTTTTACTCCGCTGGCCCACTTGTGCTTCCAGATTTCTAATGGAAGACCTTGTTTCATTCATGAAACTTACAGTGGCCTTAGATAGATCAGAGATTAAGTTTGCTAAATTAGAAGTATTTTGTTCAGAGTTCTCTGTCTGTTGCTGAGTGGATGATGGAAAAAGGTTTATTATTGTTAAACCTGTTTCTTCCACCATTATTAAAGCCTTGTTGAGGCCTTTGATCCTTCCATGAGAGATTTGGATGATTTCTCCATGATGGATTATAGGTGTTTCCATAAGGTTCACCTAAGTAATTCACCTCTGCTATTGCAGGGTTCTCAGGATCATAAGCTTCTTCTGCATAAGAAGCTTCTTGAGTACTGTTGGATGCGGCTTGCATTCCATTCAGACTCTGAGAAATCATATTGACTTGCTGAGTCAATATTTTGTTCTGAGCCAATATGGCATTCAGAGTATCAACTTCAAGAACTCCCTTCTTCATAAGCGTCCCATTACTCACAGGATTCCTCTCAGAAGTGTACATGAACTGGTTATTAGCAACCATGTCAATGAGTTCTTGAGCTTATGCAGGCGTTTTCTTTAGGTGAATAGATCCACCTGCAGAGGTATCCAATGATATCTTTGATAGCTCAGATAAACCATCATAGAATATATCCAGGATGGTCCATTCTGAAAGCATGTCAGAAGGACACTTTTTGGTCAGCTGCTTGTATCTTTCCCAAGCTTCATAGAGGGATTCACCATCTTTTTGTTTGAAGGTTTGAACATCCACTCTAAGCTTGCTCAGCTTTTGAGGAGGAAAGAACTTGGCTAAGAAAGCCGTGACCAGCTTATCCCAAGAGTTCAGGCTATCTTTAGGTTGAGAGTCCAACCATATTCTAGCTCTGTCTCTTACAGCAAATGGGAAAAGCATGAGCCTGTAGACTTCAGGATCTACTCCATTAGTCTTAACAGTATCACATATCTGCAAGAATTCAGTTAAGAACTGAAAAGGATCTTCATATGGAAGTCCATGAAACTTGCAGTTCTGCTGCATCAGAAAAACTAATTGAGGTTTCAGCTCAAAGTTATTTGCTCCAATGGCAGGAATGGAGATGCTTCTTCCATGTAAATTGGAATTTGGTGCAGTAAAGTCACCAAGCATTCTCCTTGCATTGTTGTTGGGTTCGGCTGCCATCTCCTTTACTTGTTCGAAATTTTCAATCAAGTTGTCTCTGGATTGTTGTAATTTAGCTTCTCTTAGTTTCCTCTTCAGAGTCCTTTCAGGTTCTGGATCAGCTTCAACAAGAATGCCTTTTTCTCTGTCCCTGCTCATAAGAAAGAGAAGAGAAAAAGAAAAGAAGAGGAATCCTCTATGTCACAGTAAAGAGGTTCCTTATTGTTAGTAGAAGAAGAGAAGAAGAAGAAGAAAAAATTTGAACACAGATAGAAGAGGGGGGTTCGAATTTGGTGAGTGATGTGAGGAAGAGATGTTAGTAGATGAATAAATAAATAGAATAAGATGAGAGAGGGAGAGGATTTTCGAAAATAATTTTTGAAAAAGAGTTAGTAATTTTCGAAAATAGTTTTTGAAAAATGTTAGTAGTTTTTTTTCGAAAATTCAAAATAAAAATAAAATAATTAGTTAATTAAAAAGAAATTTTTGAAAAAGGGGGAAGATATTTTCGAAAATAGAGAGAGAGTTAGTTAGGTGGTTTTGAAAAAGGTAAGAAACAAACAAAAAGTTAGTTAGTTAGTTGAAACAAAAATCAATTTTGAAAAGATAAGGAGTTGGGAAGTTAGAGAAGATATTTTGAAATCAAATTTTTGAAAAAAGATAAGATAAGAAGATATTTTTGAAAAGATATGATAGAAATTAGTTTTTGAAAAAGATTTGAATTTTTAAAATCACAATTAATGACTTGATTCACAAGAAATCACAAGATATGATTCTAGAACTTAAAGTTTGAATCTTTCTTAACAAGCAAGTAACAAACTTGAAATTTTTGAATCAAAACATTAATTGCTATTGTTATTTTCGAAAATTTGGTATAAAAATAAGAAAAAGATTTTTGAAAAATATTTTTAGAATTTTCGAAACTAACTAAGAAAAATGAAAAAGATTTGATTTTTGAAAAAGATTTTGAAAAAGATAAGATTTTTAAATTGAAAATTTGATTTGACTCATAAAAACAACTAGATTTTAAAAAATTTTGAAAAAGTCAAATCTAATTTTCGAAATTATGAGAGAAAAGAGGGAAAGATATTTTTTTGATTTTTTGAATTTTTATGATGAGAGAGAAAAACAAGAAAAATGATGCAATGCATGAAAGTTATGGATCAAAACAATGAATGCATGCAAGAATGCTATGAATGTCAAGATGAACACCAAGAACACTATGAAGATCATGATGAACATCAAGAACACAATTTTTGAAAAATTTTTAATGCAAAGAAAACATGCAAGACACCAAACTTAGAATTCTTTAATGCTTAGACACTAAGAATTCAAGAATGCATATGAAAAACAAGAAAAGACACAAAACATGCAAATGCAAAGATCAAACAAGAAGACTTACCAAGAACAACTTGAAGATCATGAAGAACACTATGAATGCATGATTATTTTCGAAAAATGCAAGATGCACATGCAATTGACACCAAACTTATAACATGACTCAAGACTCAAACAAGAACACAAAAATATTTTTGATTTTTATGATTTTATGATTTTTTTTGTATTTTTGTTTTAAAATTTTCGAAAATCATTTTGAAAAAGAAAAATAAGGATTCCAAAATTTTTAATATGAATTCCCCGAATCTTATGCTCTTTAGTCTAAAGCTCCAATCAAAGGGTCAGGCATGGCTTAATAGCCAGCCAGCCAAGCTTTAGCATGTAACAGGTAGATCATGGATTAGCAGTAGGTGGATTAGCACCAACTAGCTTGCTCTTGATAACAAATTGGAAGCCTCAGTCCAAATGAATTTAGACATGGCTTTTACATCCAGCCAGGCTTCACATGCTTCATGAAACACTAGAATTCATTCTTAAAAATTCTGAAGAAAAATATATTTTTGAAAACATTTTTATTTTAAAATTTTTTTTTCGAAAACAAAGGAGAAAATTTTGAAAGATTTTTGAAAATTTTTTTAAAAGAAAACAAAAAGAAAATTACCTAATATGAGCAACAAGATGAACCGTCAGTTGTTCAAACTCGAACAATCCCCGGCAACGGCGCCAAAAACTTGGTGCGCAGAAATTGTGATTATGTAAAATTCATCGCTCTTTCTTTCCCTGGTAATGGCGCCAAAAACATGATGCCAATACCATGGTTCACAACTTTGCACAACTAACCAGCAAGTGCACTGGGTCGTCCAAGTAATACCTTACGTGAGTAAGGGTCGAATCCCACGGAGATTGTTGGTATGAAGCAAGCTATGGTCACCTTGTAGATCTCAGTCAGGTGGATATAAAATAATGATATGGTTTTCGAAAATAATTAATAAGATAGGGATAGAAATACTTATGTAAATCACTGGTGAGAATTTTAGCTAAGTGAATAGAGATGCTTTCGTTCCTCTGAACCTCTGCTTTCCTGCTATCTTTATCCAATCAGTCTTACTCATTTCCATGGCTGGCTTTATGTAATGCATCACCATTGTCAATGGCTACTTTCGGTCTTCTCTCGGGAAAATGATCCAAATCCCCTGTCACGGCACGGCTAATCGTCTAGAGGCATCACCCTTGTCAATGGTTTACATCCTATCCTCTCAGTGAAAATGGTCAACACACCCTGTCACGGCACAGCTATTCATCTGTCGGTTCTCGATCATGCTGGAATAGGATTTACTATCCTTTTGCGTTCTGTCACTACGCCCAGCAATCGCGAGTTTGAAGCTCGTCACAGTCATTCAATCATTGAATCCTACTCGGAATACCACAGACAAGGTTTAGACTTTCCGGATTCTCTTGAATGCCGCCATCAATCTAGCTTATACCACGAAGATTCTGATTAAGAGATCTAAGAGATACTCATTCAGTCGAAGGTAGAACGGAAGTGGTTGTCAGGCACGCATTCATAAGGAATGATGATGATTGTCACGTTCATCACATTCAGGTTGAAGAGCGAATGAATATCTTAGAAGCGAAATAAGATGAATAGAATAGAAAACAGTAGTACTTTGCATTAATCTTTGAGGAACAGCAGAGCTCTACACCTTAATCTATGGAGTGCAGAAACTCTACCGTTGAAAATACATAAGTGATAAGGGAGTTCATTGGTCTCGGCCCCAGAGGGGAACCGGAGTAACCAAGACTGTGAATACAATGATAAAGAGTTCTATTTATAATAAACTAGTCACTAGGGTTTACAGAAGTAAGTAATTGATGCATAAATCCACTTCTGGGGCCCACTTGGTGTGTTCTTGGGCTGAGCCTTAACTTTCCACGTGCAGAGGCCATTTTTGGAGTTGAACGCTAGGTTTTGATCCATTTCTGGCATTCAACTCTGGTTCTTAATCCATTTCTGGCGCTGAACTCCAGAATTGGGCAGAGAACTGACGTTGAATGCCAGTTTACGTCATTTATTCTTGGCCAAAGTATGGACTATTATATATTTCTGGAAAGCTCTGGATGTCTACTTTCCAACGCAATTGGAAGAGCGCCATTTTGAGTTCTGTAGCTCCAGAAAATCCATTTTGAGTGCAGGGAGGTCAGAATCCAACAGCATCAGCAGTCCTTCTTCAACCTCTGAATCTGATTTTTGCTCAAGTCCCTCAATTTCAGCCAGAAAATACCTGAAATCATAGAAAACACACAAACTCATAGTAAAGTCCAGAAATGTGAATTTAACATAAAAACTAATGAAAACATCCCTAAAAGTAACTAGATCCTACTAAAAACATACTAAAAACAATGCCAAAAAGCGTATAAATTATCCGCTCATCAGTGGTCCATAATGAAAAGAATGAACTAGTTCCCACAAGAACAGTCACAGGGTGGCGTATGTGTATTGATTACAGAAGGCTCAATACAGCCACCAAAAAGGATCATTTTCCTTTACCATTCATAGACCAAATGCTAGAAAGACTAGCAGGTCATGAATACTACTGCTTTTTGGATGGCTATTCAGGCTACAACCAAATTGTAGTGGATCCTCAAGACCAAGAGAAAACAGCATTCACATGTCCATCTGGAGTATTTGCTTACAGAAGAATGCCTTTTGGTCTCTGCAATGCACCTGCAACCTTTTAGAGGTGCATGCTCTCTATTTTCTATGATATGGTATAGAAATTTTTGGAAGTCTTCATGGATGGCTTCTCAGTATTTGGAAACTCATTCAGCTCCTGTCTTGATCATCTAGCACTTGTCCTGAAAAGGTGCCAAGAAACTAACCTGGTCTTGAACTGGGAAAAATGTCACTTTATGGTGACTGAAGGAATTGTCCTTGGGCACAAAATTTCAAGCAAGGGAATAGAGGTAGATCAAGCCAAGGTAGAGGTAATTGAGAAATTACCGCCACCTGCCAATGTAAAGGCAATCAGAAGCTTTCTGGGGCATGCAGGATTCTATAGGAGGTTCATAAAGGACTTTTCAAAAATTGCAAAACCTCTGAGCAACCTGCTAGCTGCTGACACGCCATTCCTGAATTCTTTATGTCTAAGCATTAAAGAATTCTAAGTTTGGTGTCTTGCATGTTTTCTTTGCATTAAAAATTTTTCAAAAATGTGTTCTTGATGTTCATCATGATCTTCATAGTGTTCTTGGTGTTCATCTTGACATTCATAGCATTCTTGCATGCATTCATTGTTTTGATCCATAACTTTCATGCATTGCATCATTTTTCTTGTTTTTCTCTCCAAAAATTTCGAAAATTAGATTTGACTTTTTCAAAAATTTTTAAAATCTAGTTGTTTTTATGAGTCAAATCAAATTTTCAATTTAAAAATCTTATCTTTTTCAAAATCTTTTTCAAAACTAATTTCAATCATATCTTTTCAAAAATATCTTCCTATCTTATTTTTTTCAAAAAAAAAATTGATTTCAAAATATCTTCTCTAACTTCCTAACTTCTTATCTTTTCAAAATTTGTTTCAACTAACTAACTAACTTTTTGTTTGTTTCTTATCTTTTTCAAAACTACCTAACTAACTCTCTCTCTCTCTCTAATTTTCGAAAATATCTCCCTCTTTTTCAAAATTTCTTTTTAATTAACTAATTATTTCAATTTTTAAATCTTAATTTTCGAAAATTACTAACATTTTTCAAAAACTATTTTCGAAAATCACTAACTCTTTTTCAAAAATAATTTTCGAAAATTCTCCTTCTCTCTCATCTTATTCTATTTATTTATTCATCTACTAACATCTCTTCCTCACATCACTCACCAAATTCGAACCCCCGCTTCCATCTGTGTTCGAATTTTTCTCTTCTTCTACTAACAATAAGGAACCTCTTTACTGTGACATAGAGGATTCCTCTTCTTTTCTTGTTCTCTTCTCTTTCTTATGAGCAGGAACAAGGAAAAAGGCATTCTTGTTGAAGCTGATCCAGAACCTGAAAGGACTCTGAAGAGGAAACTAAGAGAAGCTAAATTACAACAATCCAAAGACAACCTTATTTGAAGTAAAGGAGATGGCAGCCGAACCCAACAACAATAATGCAAGGAGGATGCTTGGTAACTTTACTGCACCTAACTCCAATTTACATGGAAGAAGCATCTCCATTCCTGCCATTGGAGCAAACAACTTTGAGCTGAAACCTCAATTAGTTTCTCTGATGCAGCAGAACTGCAAGTTTCATGGACTTCCATCTGAAGATCCTTTTCAGTTCTTAACTGAATTCTTGCAGATCTGTGATACTGTTAAGACTAATAGAGTAGATCCTGAAGTCTACAGGCTCATGCTTTTCCCTTTTGCTGTAAGAGACAGAGCTAGAGTGTGGTTGGACTCTCAACCCAGAGATAGCCTGAACTCTTGGGATAAGCTGGTCATGGCTTTCTTAGCCAAGTTCTTTCCTCCTCAAAAGCTTAGTAAACTTAGAGTGGACGTTCAGACCTTCAGACAGAAAGAAGGTGAATCCCTCTATGAAGCTTGGGAGAGATACAAAGGACTGACCAAAAAGTGTCCTACTGACATGCTTTCAGAATGGACCATCCTGGATATATTCTATGATGGTTTATCTGAGCTATCAAAGATGTCATTGGATACTTCTGCAGGTGGATCCATTCACCTAAAGAAAACGCCTGCAGAAGCTCAAGAACTCATTGACATGGTTGCTAATAACCAGTTCATGTACACTTCTGAGAGGAATCCTGTGAGTAATGGGACGCCTATGAAGAAGGGAGTTCTTGAAATTGATACTCTGAATGCCATAATGGCTTAGAATAAAATATTGACTCAGCAAGTCAATATGATTTCTCAGAGTCTGAATGGAATGCAAGCTGCATCCAACAGTACTCAAGAGGCTTCTTATGCAGAAGAAGCTTATGATCCTGAAAACCCTGCAATAGCAGAGGTGAATTACTTAGGTGAACCTTATGGAAACACCTATAACCCATCATGGAGAAATCATCCAAATCTCTCATGAAAGGATCAAAGGCCTCAACAAGGCTTTAATAATGGTGGAAGAAACAGGTTTAACAATAATAAACCTTTTCCATCATCCACTCAGCAACAGACAGAGAACTCTGAATAAAATACTTTTAATTTAGCAAACTTAGTCTCTGATCTATCCAAGGCCACTGCAAGTTTCATGAATGAAACAATGTCTTCCATTAGAAATTTGGAAGCACAAGTGGGCCAGCTGAGTAAAAGGATCACTGAAATCCCTCCTAGTACTCTCCCAAGCAACACAGAAGAGAATCCAAAAGGAGAGTGCAAGGCCATTGACATAAGCACCATGGCCGAACCTATAAGGGAAGGAGAGGACGTGAATCCCAAGGAGGAAGACCTCCTGGGATGTCCAATGATCAATAAGGAGCTTCCCTCTGAGGAACCTAAGGAATCTGAGACTCATCTAGAGACCATAGAGATTCCATTGAACCTCCTTATGCCATTCATGAGCTCTGATGAGTATTCCTCTTCTGAAGAGAATGAGGATGTTACTGAGGAGCAAGCTGCCAAGTTCCTTGGTGCAATCATGAAGCTAAATGCCAAATTATTTGGTATTGAGACTTGGGAAGATGAACCTCCCTTGTTCACCAATGAACTAAGTGATCTGGATCAACTGACATTGCCTCAGAAGAGACAGGATCCTGGAAAGTTCATAATACCTTGTACCATAGGCACCATGATCTTTAAGGCTCTGTGTGACCTTGGTTCAGGAATAAACCTCATGCCACTCTCTGTAATAGAGAAACTGGGAATCTATGGGGTGCAAGCTGCTAAAATCTCATTAGAGATGGCAGACAATTCAAGAAAACAGGCTTATGGACAAGTAGAGGACGTGCTAGTAAAGGTTGAAGGCCTTTACATCCCTGCTGATTTCATAGTCCTGGATACTGGAAAGGAAGAGGATGAATCCATCATCCTAGGAAGACCTTTCCTAGCCACAGCAAGAGCTATGATTGATGTGGACAGAGGAGAATTAATCCTTCAATTGAATGAGGACAACCCTTGTGTTTACAACTCAAGGATCTCTCTCTGCATCCATGGAGAGGAAGCATAAAAGGCTTCTCTCAAAGCAGAGTCAAACAAAGCCCCCACAGTCAAACTCTAAGTTTGGTGTTGGGAGGCCACAACCAAACTCTAAGTTTGGTGTTGAACTCCCATATCCAAACTCTAAGTTTGGTGTTGGAGAGTCTCAACAATGCTCTGAACATCTGTGAGGCTCCATGAGAGCCCACTGTCAAGCTATTGACATTAAAGAAGCGCTTATTGGGAGGCAACCCAATTTTTATTTATCTAACAATATTTTTCTTAGTTATATGTCTTTATAAGTTCATGATCATGTGGAGTCACAAAATAAATATAAAAATTGAAAATGGAATCAAAAACAGCAGAAGAAAAATCACACCCTGGAGGAAGCATCTGCCTGGCGTTCAACGCCAGAACAGAGCATGGTTCTGGCGCTGAACGCCCAAAATGGGCAGTATCTGGGCGCTGAACGCCCAAAATGGGCATCATCTGGGCGCTGAACGCCAGAATTGCACCCTGGAGAGGAGCTGGCGCTGAACTCCCAGAACAAGCATGGTTCTGGCGTTCAACGCCAGGAATGGGCAACAAATGGGCGTTGAACGCCCAAAATGGGCACCAACCTGGCGCTGAACGCCCAGAGTTGTGTGCAAGGGCATTTTACATGCCTAATTTGGTGCAAGGTTGTAAATCCTTGAACACCTCAGGATCTGTAGACCCCACAGGATCCCCACCTACCTCCACTCACTTCTTCTCATCCCTCACCACTCTCTTTCACACAATCCCATAAACACTCTTCCCCAAAACCCTTCACCAATCACCTCAATCCCTCTTCCCCATCACCTCTTCACCACTCACATCCATCTACTCTTTCCCATAAACCTACCTCATAAACTCCACCTACCTTCAAAATTCAAAATTAATTTCCCACCCAAACCCACCCTACATGGCCGAAACTTAACCCCCTCCCTCCCCTATATAAAGCCTTCCATTCTTCCTCATTTTCACACAACACAACCCTCTCTTCTCTTCTTGGCCGAAACACAAGCCCTTCTCCCTCTCCTCCATTTTTCTTCTTCTTCATCTATTCTTTCTTCTCTTGCTCGAGGGAGAGCAAAATTCTAAGTTTGGTGTGGTAAAAGCATAAGCTTTTTGTTTTTCCATTACCATTGATGGCACCTAAGACCGGAGAATCCTCTAGAAAGGGGAAAGGGAAGACAAAAGCTTCCACATCCGAGTCATGGGAGATGGAAAGATTCATCTCCAAAGCTCATCAAGACCACTTCTATGATGTTGTGGCCAAGAAGAAGGTGATCCCTGAGGTCCCTTTCAAACTCAAAAGAAATGAGTATCCGGAGATCCGACATGAAATTCAAAGAAGAGGTTGGGAAGTTCTAACAAATCCCATCTAACAAGTCGGCATCCTAATGGTTCAAGAGTTCTATGCCAATGCATGGATCACCAAAAACCATGATCAAAGTAAGAACCCGGATCCAAAGAACTATGTTACAATGGTTCGGGGGAAACACTTAGATTTTAGTTCGGAAAATGTGAGATTGGCGTTCAACTTGCCAAACATGGAAGAGAACGCACGCCCCTACACAAGGAGAGTCAACTTTGATTAAAGGTTGGACCAAGTCCTTATGGACATATGTGTAGAAGGAGCTCAATGGAAGATTGACTCCAAAGGCAAGCCGGTTCAACTAAGAAGATTGGACCTCAAGCCTGTAGCTAGAGGATGGTTGGAGTTCATTCAATACTCAATCATTCCCACTAGCAACCGGTCTGAAGTTACTATAGACCGGGCCATCATGATCCATAGCATCATGATTGGAGAAGAGGTGAGAGTTCATGAGATTATACCTCAAGAACTCTACAAGGTGGCTGACAAGTCCTCCACTATGGCAAGGTTAGCCTTTCCTCACCTCATTTTCCACCTATGCAATTCGGCTGGGATTGACATAGAGGGAGATATCCTCATTAAAGAAGACAAGCCCATCACTAGGAAAAAGATGGAGCAAGAAAGAGAGCCCATTCATGGAGCTCAAGAGGCGTATGAAGCTCATCACCATGAGATCCCGGAGATGCCTCAAATGCACTTTCCTCCACAAAACTATTGGGAGCAAATCAACACCTCCCTAGGAGAATTGAGTTCCAATATGGGATAACTAAGGGTGGAACATCAAGAGCACTCCATCATCCTTCATGAAATAAGAGAAGATCAAAAAGCAATGAGGGAGGAGCAACAAAGACAAGGAAGAGACATAGAAGAGCTCAAGGACATCATTGGTTCCTCAAGAAGGAAACGCCACCATCACTAAGGTGGATTCATTCCTTGTTCTTACTTTCTCTGTTTTTCATTTTCTATGTTAAGTGCTTATCTATGTTTGTGTCTTCATTACATGATCATTAATAGTTAGTAACTCTGTCTTAAAGTTATGAATATCCTATGAATCCATCACCTCTCTTAAATGAAAAATGTTTTAATTCAAAAGAACAAGAAGTACATGAGTTTCGAATTTATCCTTGAACTTAGCTTAATTATATTGAGGTGGTGACAATGCTTCTTGTTTTCTGAATGTATGCTTGAACAGTGCATATGTCTTTTGAAGTTGTTGTTTAAGAATGTTAAATATGTTGGCTCTTGAAAGAATGATGACTAGGAGACATGTTATTTGATAATCTGAAAAATCATAAAAATGATTCTTGAAGCAAGAAAAAGCAGCAAAGAACAAAGCTTGCAGAAAAAAAAATAGCAAGAAAGAAAAAGCAAGCAGAAAAAGCAAAAGCTCTTAAAACTAAGAGCCAAGAGCAAAAAGCCAATAACCCTTAAAACCAAAAGGCAAGGGCAAATAAAAAGGATCCCAAGGCTTTGAGCATCAGTGGATAGGAGGGCCTAAAGGAATAAAATTCTGGTCTAAGCGGCTAAACCAAGCTGTCCCTAACCATGTGCTTGGGGCGTGTAGGTGTCAAGTGAAAACTTGAGACTGAGCGGTTAAAGTCAAGGTCTAAAGCAAAAGAAGAGTGTGCTTAAGAACCCTGGACACCTCTAATTGGGGACTTGAGCAAAGCTGAGTCATAATCTGAAAAGGTTCACCCAATTATGTGTCTGTGGCATTTATGTATCTGGTGGTAATACTGGAAAACAAAGTGCTTAGGACCACGCCCAAGACTCATAAAGAAGCTGTGTTCAAGAATCAACATACTGAACTAGGAGAGTCAATAACACTATCTAAACTCTGAGTTCCTATAGATGCCAATCATTCTGAACCTCCATGGATAAAGTGAGATGCCAAAACTATTCAAGAGGCAAAAAGCTATAAGTCCCGCTCATATGATTGAAGCTATGTTTCATTGATAGTCTGGAATTTATAGTATATTCTTTTCTTTTTATCCTATTTGATTTTCAGTTGCTTGGGGACAAGCAACAATTTAAGTTTGGTGTTGTGATGAGCGGATAATTTATACGCTTTTTGGCATTATTTTTAGTATGTTTTTAGTAGAATCTAGTTACTTTTAGGGATGTTTTCATTAGTTTTTATGTTAAATTCACATTTCTGGACTTTACTATGAGTTTGTGTATTTTTCTGTGATTTCAGGTATTTTTTGGCTGAAATTGAGGGACTTGAGCAAAAATCAGATTCAGAGGTTGAAGAAGGACTGCTGATGCTGTTGGATTCTGACCTCCCTGCACTCAAAGTGGATTTTCTGGAGCCATAGAACTCGAAATGGCGCGCTTCCAATTGCGTTGGAAAGTAGACATCCAGGGCTTTCCAGAAATGTATAATAGTCCATACTTTTCCCAAGTTTAGACGACGCAAACTGGCGTTCAACACCAGTTCTCTGCCCAATTCTGGCGTCCAGCGCCAGAAACAAGCTGCAAAGTGGAGTTCAACGCCCAAACTGGCACAAAAGCTGGCGTTCAACTCCAAGAATGACCTCTTCACGTGTAGACTTCAAGCTCAGCCCAAGCACACACCAAGTGGGCCCCGGAAGTGGATTTATGCATCAATTACTTACTTCTGTAAATCCTAGTAGCTAGTTTATTATAAATAGGACCTTTTACTATTGTATTAGACATCCTGGATTGTAAGTTTGATCCTGTGATCTCGTGTTTGGGGGCTGGCCATTCGGCCATGCCTGGACCTTTCACTTATGTATTTTCAACGGTAGAGTTTCTACACTCCATAGATTAAGGTGTGGAGCTCTGTTGTTCCTCAAAGATTAATGCAAAGTACTACTGTTTTCTATTCAATTCATCTTATTTCGCTTCTAAGATATTCATTCGTACTTCAACCTGAATGTGATGAACGTGACAATCATCATCATTCCCTATGAATGCGTGCCTGACAACCACTTCCGTTCTACATTAGATTGAATGAGTATCTCTTAGATCTCTTAATCAGAATCTTCGTGGTGTAAGCTAGAATGATGACGGCATTCAAGAGAATCCGGAAAGTCTAAACCTTGTCTGTGGTATTCCGAGTAGGATTCAATGATTGAATAACTGTGACGAGCTTCAAACTCGCGATTGCTGGGCATAGTGACAGACGCAAAAGGATAGTAAATCCTATTCCAGCATGATCGAGAACCGACAGATGAATAGCCGTGCCGTGACAGGGTGCGTTGACCATTTTCACTGAGAGGATAGGATGTAACCATTGACAAGGGTGATGCCTCCAGACGATTAGCTGTGCCGTGACAATGGTGATGCATTACATAAAGCTAGCCATGGAAAGGAGTAAGACTGATTGGATGAAGATAGCAGGAAAGCAGAGGTTCAGAGGAACGAAAGCATCTCTATTCGCTTATCTGAAATTCTCACCAATGATTTACATAAGTATTTCTATCCCTATTTTATTAATTATTTTCGAAAACCCCATTACTATTTTATATCCGTCTGACTGAGATTTACAAGGTGACCATAGCTTGCTTCATACCAACAATCTCCGTGGGATTCGACCCTTACTCACGTAAGGTATTACTTGGACGACCCAGTGCACTTGCTGGTTAGTTGTGCGAAGTTGTGAACCATGGTATTGGCATCATGTTTTTGGCGCCATTACCAGGGAAAGAAAGAGCAATGAATTTTACATAATCAAAGTGTAATCACAATTTCTGCGCACCAGTTAGCTGGTGAGAAAAGATTGCTCCAGCTAAATGAGCTGGAAGAGTTCAGACTCAATGCTTTTGAAAATGCAAAAATTTATAAGGAAAAAGCAAAAAAGTGGCATGTCATCCAGAGTCTTTGAGCCAGGACAAAAAGTTCTACTATTCAACTCTAAGCTCAGATTATTCCCTGGGAAATTAAAATTCCGGTGGAGGGGACCATATGTGATTACAGGAGTGTCACCATATGGATATGTTGAGCTTCAAGATATTGATTCTGACAAAAAGTTCATTGTCAATGGACAGAGAATCAAACATTATCTTGAAAGTAATTTTGAGCAAGAATGCTCAAAACTGAGGCTCGAATAAAGCTCAGTAAGAGTCCAGCTAAAGACAATAAAGAAGCGCTTGCTGGGAGGCAACCCAGCCATTAGCAAGTTATTTATTTTAATTAATACTTGTAGAGGTTTGATATATATTTTCATCAAAGGCTAAGCATCAAAATTGAAGGAATTCACAGAGTTATAGAAAAATTCAGTACAAAAAGCAGAGAAAAGGAGCTTGCTGGCAAGAAAATGCCAGTAAGGGGCATTTTGGGCGTTAAACGCCAGAATGGGTATCATTCTGGGCGTTTAACGCCAGTAAAGGTACCATTTTGTGCGTTAAACGCCAGAATGGGTCAGAGAAAAGGAGCTTGCTGGCAAGAAAACGCCAGTACGGGGCATTTTGGGCGTTAAACGCCAGAATGGGTATCATTCTGGGTGTTTAACGCCAGTAAAGGTACCATTTTGGGCGTTAAACACCAGAATGGGTACCATTCTGGGCGTTTAACGCCAGATTTGCAGTATCCTGCGCGTTCAGCAAAACGCCCAGTGATAAAGGAGTTTCTGGCGTTTAACGCCAGCCAGGGTACCTGGCTGGGGGTTAAACGCCCATAATGGCCAACAACTGGGCGTTAAACGCCAGAATGGATACCATTCTGGGCGTTTAACGCCAGATAGACAGGGGGAGGAGATTTTGTTTCCAACTTCAATTTTTTTCAAATTTTCATGTTTTGACTCATAATTTTCTGCATAAACATGTTTCAAACTTTCATCATTCACCCTCAATTCTCATCATTCAATAATTTTCTAAATTTTTTCTCAAAATTCTTTCAAATCCTTTCCAAATCTTCTTCAAAAACTCAAATATCTTCTCAAATTCTTTCCATATCTTTTCATATCTCTCTCACATTTTTCGAAAGCCATCCCCTCCTCCTCCTATAAATATGGTTTCGGCCATCCCCTCCTCTACACCATTCAAATTTACCTCTTCTCCTCTCTCCTCCCTTCCTTTTTTTTGCTTGAGGGCAAGCAAACCTCTAAGTTTGGTGTGCTTTTCCGTGATCACTGATCTAAGACTCATCAAGATCATGGCACCCAAGGGAAAACAAACCAAATCAAGAGGCAAGAAAGAGAATACTCCAAAGAGTCTTTGGAATCAAGAGAGGTTCCTAACCAAGAAACATGCAGACCATTACTACAAAATAATGGGTCTGAGGTCAGTGATCCCGGAAGTTAAATTCAATCTGAAAGAAGATGAATATCCGGAGATCCAAGAGCAAATTCGAAACAGAGGATGGGAAATTCTAGCCAATCTTGAGACAAAGGTTGGAAGAAACATGGTTCAGGAATTCTACTCAAATCTGTGGCTGACAGATAAGCAGAGAATGACTGGAACCGCCTTTCATACCTACAGAACCATGGTCAGAGGGAGAATTATTTACTTCCATCTGGACAAAATAAGAGAGGTCTTCAAACTACCTTAACTACAAAATGATCCTGAATCCTTTAATAGGAGAATGGTGAGAGTAGATAAGGGGTTGGATCAAGTTCTAGAGGACATATGCCTCCCTGGAACTAAGTGGATAACCAATTCCAAAGGTGTCCCAAACCAACTCAAGAGAGGAGATCTCAAACCAGTTGCAAGAGGCTGGCTGGACTTCATTAGGCGTTCTATATTGCCTATTAGCAACCGCTCTGAGGTCACTGTCAAAAGAGCATTGATGATTCATTGTATTATGCTTGGAAAAGAAGTGGAGATTCATCATCTGATTTCTTGTGAGATTTACACAATTTTGCAAACAAGAATTCCACTGAAGCCAAACTGGCCTACCCAAGCTTAATTTCTCTGCTATGTAAAGATGCTGGGGTGAGGATGGGAGTAGATGAATTCATCCCAATTGAACACCCAATCACCAAGAAGTCAATGGAAGGACAAGTGCAAGACAACTCCATCAAAAAGAGGGCGCAGGAGTTCCTCCCAGAAATTCCTGAAATTGACTACTGGACCCGCTTAGAAGCATCTTTTACCAAGCTGCAGGAAGCTATGGAACAACTTAAGGAAGAATAGCAGAATCAAAACTGCATGCTCTGCAAGCTGCTGAAGGAACAGGAGAAGCAGGGGCGTGAGCTACAGGAGCTGAAGCGCCAGAAGCTCTCCCTTGAAGGACCAAGCACCCCACAAAAAGAGGGAGCATCAACCTCTCAAAATCAAGGTCGTTGAGTCCTAACTCTGTGATAACCTTTATTATTAAGAGTCTATTTTAAGAGTCATTTATTTTTCTGCTTTTAATTTTCTATCTTCTATTATTATGGGTCTGCTCTTATATTTATCTTTGAGTCTTATTTTTATTCCATAATCAATAAAATTAGAGTTTATGTCTTAAAGCTATGAATGTCCTATGAATCCATCACCTTTCTTAAATAAAAAGTGTTTTTAACTGAAAAAGAAAAAGAAGTACATGAATTTTGAATTTTAAAATAGTTTAATTATTTTGATGTGGTGGCAATACTCTTGTTCTCTGAATGAATGCTTGAACAGTGCATATTTTTTAATTTGGTTGTTTATGAATGTTAAAATTGTTGGCTCTTGAAGGAATGAAAGAAAAAGGAGACATGTTATTTGATGATCTGAAAAATCATAAAATTGATTCTTGAAGCAAGAAAAAACAGTGAATAGAAAGCTTGCATTCAAAAAAAAAAGCAAGCAGAAAAAGCCAATACCCCTTTAAACCAAAAGGCAAGGGTGATAAAAAGGATCCAAGGCTTTGAGCATCAGTGGATAGGAGGGCCTAAAGGAATAAAATCCTGGCCTAAGCGGCTAAACCAAGCTGTCCCTAACCATGTGCTTGTGGCGTGAAGGTGTCAAGTGAAAACTTGAGACTGAGCGGTTAAAGTCGTGGTCCAAAGCAAAAAAAAAAGGAGAGTGTGCTTAAGAGCTCTGGACACCTCTAATTGGGGACTTTAGCAAAGCTGAGTCACAATCTGAAAAGGTTCACCCAGTTATGTGTCTGTGCCATTTATGTATCCGGTGGTAATACTGGAAAACAAAGTGCTTAGGGTCACGGCCAAGACTCATAAAGTAACTGTGTTCAAGAATCAACAAACTTAACTAGGAGAATCAATAACACTATTTGGATTCTGAGTTCCTATAGAAGCCAATCATTCTGAACTTCAAGGGATAAAGTGAGATGCCAAAACTGTTCAGAGGCAAAAAGCTAAAAGCCCCACTCATCTAATTAATACTGATCTTCATAGATGTTTTTGGAATTCAATGTATATTATCTTCTTTTTATCCTATTTGATTTTTAGTTGCTTGGAGACAAGCAACAATTTAAGTTTGGTGTTGTGATGAGCGGATAATTCATACGCTTTTTGGCATTGTTTTTAGTATGTTTTCAGTATATTTTAGTTAGTTTTTATTATGTTTTTATTAGTTTTTAAATAAAAATCACTTTTCTGGGCTTTACTATGAGTTTGTGTGTTTTTTTGTGATTTCAGGTATTTTCTGGCTGAAATTGAGGGACCTGAGCAAAATTCTGATTCAGAGGCTGAAAAAGGACTGCAGATGCTGTTGGACTCTAACCTCCCTGCACACAAAGTGGATTTTCTGGAGCTACAGAAGCCCAATTGGTGCTCTCTCAATTGCGTTGGAAAGTAGACATCCTGGGCTTTCCAGAAATACATAATAGTCCATACTTTGCTCGAGATTTGATGGCCCAAACAGGCGTTCCAAGTCAGCTCAATAATTCTGGCGTTTAACTCCAGAACTGGCACAAAAACTGGAGTTAAACGCCCAAACTGGCATAAAAACTGGCGTTTAACTCCAGGAAATATCTCTATACACGAAAGCTTCAATGCTCAGCCCAACCACACACCAAGTGGGCCCCAGAAGTGGATTTTTACAATAAACACCCTAGCTTACTCATTTTCTGTAACCCTAGGTCACTAGTTTACTATAAATACTACTTTCAGTGATTCATCTTATACCTCATGACATTATACATGTTTCTTGTTGTGTTCTCTACGGCATGAGTCTCTAAGCCCCATTGTTGGGGGTGAGGAGCTCTGCTGTTCTTCATGAATTAATGCAATTACTACTGTTTTTCATTCTATTACGCTTGCCTCCATTCTAAGATATTCATTCGCACTTTAACTTGATGAATGTGATGATCCGTGACACTCATCATCATTCTCACCTATGAACGCGTGCCTCACAACCACCTCCGTTCTACCTTAAATTGAATGCATATCTCTTAGCCTCATGATTCAAATCAGAGTCTTCGTGGTATAAGCTAGAATTATTGGCGGCCATTCCTGAGATCCGGAACGTCTAACCCTTGTCTGTGGTATTCTGAGTAGGATCTGGGAAGGGATGGCTGTGACGAGCTTCAAACTCGCGATTGTTGGGCGTGTGACAGACGTAAAAGGATCAATGGATCCTATTCCAGCATGATCGAGAACTGACAGATGATTAGCCATGCGGTGACAGCGCATTTGGAACATTTTCACTGAGAGGACGGGATGTAGCCATTGACAACGGTGATGCCCAACATAAAGCTTGCCATGGAAGGAGTCTTGCGTGTATGAAGAAGAAGACAGTAGGAAAGCAGAGGTTCAGAAGACAAAGCATCTCCAAAGCCTCAACCTGTTCTTCATTACTGCATAACAAGTATTTATTTCACGTTCTTTTACTTTTTACAATTAAATCTGAGAATTACTGATATCCTGACTAAGAGTTACAAGATAACCATAGCTTGCTTCAAGCCGACAATCTCCGTGGGATCGACCCTTACTCATGTAAGGTATTACTTGGACGACCCAGTGCACTTGCTGGTTAGTTGTGCGGAGTTACAAAAGTGTGATTGTAATTTCGTGCACCAGCCTGCATTCCAAGTTCTCAGGACCTCCCTTCCATCGAGCTTCTCCAATTTGTAGGCGCCCTTGCCAATCACTTCTTTGACCCTGTAGGGACCTTCCCAGTTTGCCGCCAGTTTGCCTTCTCCTTGGGTCGGTAGGCCGATGTCATTGCGCCATAGGACGAGGTCGTTTTGCTCAAATTCCCTCTTGAGCACTTTGGTGTTGTAGCGCAGGGCCATTCTTTGCTTTAGTGCTACTTATGACAGGTGGGCCTTCTCCCTAGTCTCATCTACTAGGTCCTTATCTATAGCTTCTTCCACCCCCTTGAGAAGTAACTGTGGGCTCGGCTCACCGATCTCTACGGGTATCATTGCGTCTATCCCGTATGTCAGGTGGAAGGGGGTTTCTCCCGTGGCGGACTGCTCGGTTGTACGGTAGGACCAGAGGACTAAGGCGTGCTCATTAGCCCATGTTCCTTTCTTGTTGTTTAGCCGCTTCTTGAGGCCCAGCAAGATCACCTTATTTGCGGACTCGACTTGTCCATTTGTCTGGGGGTGCTCTACTGAGAATTTTTGTTTGATGCCCAAGCCGGCGAGGAACTCTACAAACTTCTTATCGGTGAATTGCGTCCCGTTGTCTGAGATGATGACTTCCGGGATGCCGAACCGAGTTATCACCTGCCTCCACATGAACTTTCTACAATTGGAGGAGGAGATAGTGGCCAGTGGCTCAGCTTCTATCCATTTGGTGTAATAGTCGACGGCGACTATGAGATATTTGACATGCCCTGGGCCAACCGGGAAAGGTCCCAAGAGGTCGACTCCCCACTATGCGAAGGGTTGGGAGGACGTCATCAAGCTTAGTTCGGTGGCCGGTGCTCTGTGGAAGTTAGCATTCTCTTGGCACTAAACGCATCTTTTCACGAACTCCTTGGGGTCCTCCATCATTGATGGCCAGTAATATCCAGCTCGGATGAGCTTCCTTGCTAGGGCTTTGCCCCCGATGTGGTGACCACAGCATCCCTCGTGGACTTCTTTGAGTACGTAGTCCGTCAGGTCGGGGTGTAGGCACTTCAGCAAGGGTTGGCTAAGTCCCTTTTTAAACAGTTGGCCTTGTATGATCATGTATTTGGCAGTCTCCCTTCTCAACGCTTTAGCTTCCTTCTCACTTACAGGGAGTTTGCCATTCTGCAAGAAATCAGTGATGGAGTCCATCCAGGAGGGGCTCATCTTGGTCAGGTGGAGGGCAACTGCTGGTTCTTTCGTGATGCCTTGAATGAGGGACCGGTTGCCAGTTCCAGGTTTCGTGCTCGCTAGCTTGGATAGGAGATCTGCTCGTGTGTTCCTTTCCCTCGGAATGTGCTGGACCGTGACCTCCTCAAACTGTTTGCTCAGTTCTTTGACCCTCTCCAAGTACTTCTGCAACAGCGAGTCTCTGGCTTGGTAGCTTCCGTTTACTTGCGACGTGATGATCTGTGAGTCGCTGCATACTTCTAGCCTCGTAGCCCCGACTTCCCTAGCTAAGATCAAGCCGCCTAGAAGGGCTTCATATTCTGCTTGGTTGTTCGATACGAGAAACTCGAACTTAACCGATTGTTCGTAGATGACTCCAGCTGGGCTTTCTAAGATGATCCCGGCACCTCCGGACGTCTGGTTCGAGGCTCCGTCTACATGGAGCTTCCACCGTGTGTCCGTGTCCTCGGTTGGGTCTGCGGTTACTTCCACCAGGAAGTCTGCCATTGCTTGCGCCTTAATTGCATGTCGAGGCTCATATCTTAAATCGTACTGGGAGAGCTCGATGACCCAGGTCATCATCCTTCCCGCTAGATCGAGTTTTTGGAGCACTTGACGAATTCCCTGGTCTGTTCTTACTACCACTTGGTGACCTTGGAAGTATTGCCATAGTCTGCGAGAAGAGGTCAGGAGCGCTAGTGCCAGTTTCTCCAACTTGCTGTACCTAAGTTCTGCTCCTTGCAGCGCTTTAATCACAAAGTAAATCGGTTGTTGAACTTTTCCTTCTTCCCGCACCAAGACCGCTGCCAGCGCTTCCTCCGTTATAGCTAGGTACAGGTAGAGCGATTCTCCGATCACGGGCTTACCGAGCACAGGTGGTGTTGCAAGGATCTTTTTGAAATGGCTGAACGCTTCTTCGCATGCCGGGGTCCATTCAAATGCTATTCCCTTTCTCATTAGGTTGAAGAAAGGTAGGGCCTTTGCTGCCAACGCCCCAAGGAAGCGAGATAGCGCGGTGAGTCTTCCCGCTAGTCTCTGGACGTCTTTCACGCAGCCCGGGCTCTTCATTTGGAGTATTACTTGGTATTTTTCAGGATTGGCTTCCACCCCTTTTGGGTTATCATAAATCCTAGGAACTTCCCGGCCTCCATGGCAAAGGCGCACTTGAGAGGGTTGAGCCTCATGCCGTGTCGTCGGAGGGCCGCGAACACGTTTCTCAGGTCGCTTAGAAGGTCTTCGGGTCGGGTGGTCTTGGCAAGGATGTCATCCACGTAGACTTCCACCGTTTTGCCAATGATGTCGCTAAATATCTTGTTCATCAATCTTTGGAATGTGGCCCCCGCGTTCTTCAGGCCAAAGGGCATTACCTTGTAGCAATAGGTTCCTCCTGGCGTTATGAATGCTATTTTTTCTTCGTCTTGCCGGTGCATCAGTATCCGATTGTAGCCCGAATAAGCATCCATGAAGCTCAGATACCGGTACCCTGCCGCCGCGTCGACGAGCGCATCAATGTTGGGTAGGGGGTAGCAATCCTTGGGGCATGCTTTGTTGAGATCGGAATAATCCACGCACATCCTCCATTTTCAATGTGTTTTCTTACCAGGACTATGTTCGACAGCCAGGTCGAGTAGTCAAGTTCCCGGATAAATCCTGCCTCGAGGAGGCTGGCCGTCTGCTTGGCCACCTCTTCTGTCCTTTCCTGTGACATCTTCCTCCTTCTCTGGGCCACCGGTCTGGCTTCTAGCTTGACGGCCAAATGGTGTGACATGAGTTGGGGGTCTATCGCTGGCATGTCGGCCGGTGTCCAGGCAAATAGGTCACCATTGGCCCTGATCATTTTCATTAAAGGTTCTTTCAGCTCATGAGGGAGGTTTCTGTTCATGAAGGTGAACTTCTCCTCTGTGTCGCCGACTCTAAATTTTTCCAGGTTCCCTTCTGGTTCGGGTCTCGGCTTGTCACTGACTCTGGCATCCAAGTTAGCAAGGAACACTCCTGATGCTTCTTTGGATTTCTTTCTTAACGAGAGACTGGCGTTGTCGCAAGCGACTGCCGTTTCCAGGTCTCCCCTTACAGACCCTACTGATCCTTCTTTAGTTATGAACTTCATTATCAGCATCCTTGTGCTGATGACTGCCCCTAGGTCGTTGATGATCTTCCTCCCTAGGATGATGTTGTAGGCCGTGAAGTCTCGTAGGATCACGAACTCTGCCATTACCATTCTTCTCCCTTGGCCTTGTCCCATGGAGGTCGGCAGGGAGATTATCCCGTCCGGCTTGATGAAGTGGTCGCTGAGCCCTACAACGCCGTGTTGGTGAGTCTTTAAGTCGGCGTCCCGTAGGCCCAAGGCGTCGAACACATTGTGGAACATGATGTTCGAATCTGCCCCCGTATCTACAAGGAATGCCGGTTCCCACTTTTGCCGTAATGATCATGGGAGGGCTCTCCGTGACCTCGTCAAACCATTGGTCCTCTGGGCCGAATGAAATGGATGGAAGTTTCTTGGGGCTTCGCGTAGAGGATGTGGAAACCGCCAGGACTTTGGCGTCTTTCTTATGTGCCGATTTCGACCTAGGCGCCGCGTTTCTTGCTGTTACTACGTTCACTATGGTAAGGCCATGGTCGTTGTCCTCCGGCTCTTGGCGTCGCTTTGCTGCCCGGGTCTTGTCTTCGCCCTCGTGGTCGTGATTCTGTCTCCTTGACTCCCTAATGAGGTGGGAGAACTCGGCTAGCTTTCCATCCCTGGTCGCTTGCTCCAGTGCATCCTTCAGGTCGAAGCAGTCCTGTGTCTTGTGCCCGTAGCCCTTGTGGTAGTCACAGTAGAGGCTCTTGTTCCCCCCTGTTCGTTCCTTCAGAGGTCGGGGCTTCGACAAGATCCCCTTCTCGGCTATTTGTTGGTAAACTTCCATAATCGGCGCGGTGAGGGGAGTGTAATTAGTGAACTTCCTGACTCGAGAAAATGGCCTGGGCGTCTTACTCGGACCGCCGTCCCTGGCGTATTCCTTTTGTCTCTCTCTGCTCCCGTGATGCCGGGTTTGATTGTAAGAGGACTGCCGTTTGTTTGCAGCCACGACATGGCTGACTTCTTCGTCGTTAATGTATTCCCTGGCTACACATTGGATCTCCTGCATTGTCCACACCGGCTTCGTGGTGAGGTACTTTTTGAAGTCCTCGTTTAGAAGTCCGTTCGTCAAGCACAAGCTTGCAACCGAATCCGTCAGCCCGTCAATCTCCAAGCACTCATCGTTGAATCGGTCTAGGTATTTTCTGGTCGGCTCACCGGATCTCTGGGTCACTCCAAGTAGATTGATTGGGTGTTTTGCCTTTGCGATTCTGGTTATGAATTGGGCTAGGAAGGTGCGGCTGATGTCCGAGAACCTGGTCACCGAGCCCTGCGGGAGGTTGTTGAACCACCATATTGCAGGTCCCGCTAAGGTGACCGGGAAAGCGCGGCACCTTACCTCGTCTCCCCTTCCCTCCAGGTTCATTCTGGCTTTGAAAGCCGTAAGGTACTCCTGCGGGTCTTGGGTTCTGTCGTACCTCATGTCCGTTGGCTTGTCAAAGTGCTTTGGCAGCCGGACCTCGAGGATGGAACGGTGGAATGGGGTTGCTCCTATTATCACTGGTCCCCGCGTTCTGTTTGTTCTTCCCTCGTCGTCCTCTCGACGAGCGTCCTCGCGGTTTCGCTCTGTGGTACGCCTATCGTGCCTGGTGTAAATGATGGGGTCGCGGCATCTTCTTGCACGTCCTCCCTCCCTGGCGCTCTCGGTCTCAGATCGTGGGCTAGTTGTTCGTCGGGTGCGGCTTCTCGAGGGGGAGCGGGATTAGCTCGATTCGGAAGTTTGTTGACGATGTTCTCTGTCTGCCAGCCGGCGCTCCAGGTCTTGCATCCTGTGGCGTAGTTCTTGCATTATTCTGGCGCTGTTGTCGCCAGTTCCCCCGAAGGGGCGCCTTTCGGGAGATCGTGTGATTCGTCTTGGAGGGGACCTCGTGCGCTGCCGGGGAGAAGCCGCGGAGGCTTCCCCTCTGCGCTCGGACTCGCGGCCTATTCCTCCTAGGCCCAGTACAATGTCCATTTAGGTGACTGTCCCCACAGACGGCGCCAATATTCGGTAGGTCGGGTACCGGACAGATCGGATCAGTGTCTTGGTTGATGAGGGGGAGATCTCGCCTGGTCGTAAGTTACCGGGTTGGAGTAGACGACTTTCCGAGCACTTCGTGAGAGGAGTGGGGTGTCACCTGCAAAGACACTCCGACGCTCTAGTCAGCAAAGTGTGCAGGCGAAAAAAGGTTGAATGGTATGTGACGTACCTTGGGGGAAGGGTAGGACCTTCCCCATATATACCGTGTCAGAAGTGGGCCCTGCAGTGACAGGCCCACCTTCTTCGATGCTTCCTTCACACAGCTGTAGTAAAGCTGTCAGGGACGCGTGTCCGGGTCGGTAATTGGGCGCCTCGATCCTGACCGTTCGGGTCGGGTGGTGCTCGGGTCGGGCCGGCCCGTGAATGGTTTGGGCCAGACCGTAACAAGCATCATTAACTTATCTATAAAAATAATTTTTAAATTAAATAATTTAAGTTTTACTAACGACTTCACTGTCGATAAATTTAAGTCAAGTCTATGGTGTTAGACAGAAAAAAAATTTATACATGTAGATTTATGTTGTTCTAACAAATAGTTGATTAGTGTCTTCCAAAGAGAATAAAGTCTGTAATTTTAAAAGTGGGGTGTAAAGACCTTCTCTCTTTCAGGTAAGAGTTTTAATGCTTAGTTTAAAGAATTATATTTATCATGATTAATTATAATGTGTTGGATTTTTTTTTTTTTTGCACAAAAGAAAGAATTTTGGGTTGAGGCCAAGTTTTTTTGTTATTGCTTCATAAATCGTAAAGAACATTTTTTTATTTTATCACACAAAATTTTAATTTATTGAAATATATACCATTAGTACATATTTATACGAATTAATTTTAATTTTATTCTCAACTAAAAACTATATAAGAACAAAATAATATCTTAAAATTTGAAAATTAATTTTTTATTTATCAGTTGAATTTTAATATAACGTTCTCATTCTTATATATATACAAGTATTTAAAAGAATAATTTTGCATATTTTTAGTAATAAAGATAAATTTTATGTTTTTGAATAATAATCGTGTCCTCAACCGATGTCGCAATGGTCGAGGTAAATAAAAACTCAACATGCCTCCTTATAGGCAAGTCAAGCTTGGGGCTATAATATGGACGTTATAGATCGGCCATTGGCCCTAAAATCTCGGTCATAAACATAACAAGATCAGATTTAGAGGAGTTAAAGTAAGAATATCGCGGCAGCAATCAATAAATATTCAAAGCAGTATCTTCCTTTTCGAAAGAAGCGGAAAAAATACTGGATTACTTCCCCCTCTATAAAAATAAAGCCGAGATAAGCATAAAGGGGGCATCAAGAAAAAAGCAAGACACAATCACTCTTTATTAATCTCCTTATATTCCTGAATATTGACTTGAGCATTGGAGTGGTTTTTGCAGGTACTCCTCCCCTCGGTGTTTATTCCGGCCGATGTATAGATCAACCATCACACCGCGAGGACAGAAGGAAGGCTCTATAGCTCGGCCACTCTACTCGGACAAGAACATTTGGGCACCCACTGTGGGGTCGGAGATAGACTTGACCCTTTTCAGTATTATTTTTTCCTTTTGCTTTTTTCTTTGTAGGTACGACTAACATGACTGACAACGGCATACCCCGTATGTCACCAGATGAGTTAGCAGCGAGAAATGAGGAACTAGAAGCTGAAGTTCGGAAGCTGTCCGAGCTTTTAGCTCAGCATCAAAACGGAAAACACAAAGGAGAAAGCAACAAGAGCATGAGTGACACAAACTCGGAGGGTCGTCCAACTCCACCGAAAACAAAGCTGACGATATCCAATCCCTTCTCAGAAGCGATAATGAAATTCCAAATGCCGAAGGGATTCACTCTTCCAACAATGCTAGCTCCATATGAGGGAATTGGTGACCCAAACATTTATGTTACTAAATTTCAATCTATGATGTCTTTAAACGACGATTCTGACCCTATACTCTGCAAATCATTTCCAACTTTTTTAGACAGATACACTCTTTTATGGTTTTTCAATTTTCCTACAAGGTCAATTTCAATTTTCGAGGAGTTTGCCCAAGTCTTCACAAACTACTTTGCCGCTTCCAAGATTTAAGTGCACAGCTCCGATTACCTCAATATTATCAAACAAGGCCATCACGAAAGTATTAAAGATTACATGACTAGGTTCGCCAAGGCAACTATGACAATACCAGATCTCAACCCTGACATATACCTGCACATTTTAAAGAGTGGTTTGAGACCAGAAAAATTTCAAGAAACTATTGCTGTAGCCAAAAAGACTCTAGCCGAGTTAAGAGAGAAGGCGGCATGACTGATTGAAATTAAAGAACTCTGGGAGGCTCGAAAAGCAAAAAAACAGCAACAACCCCACAAGGACGAAGATAAGCATCACAAAAATTTGGACACACCATGGATGAATGCATGGTGGCAAAAGATTTGCTTGAAAGGTTTGCTCACTAAGGGTTACTAGACAAATACGTCGACGGACGCATCAGAAGAGAAGAAAGCACCCAACTAGAAACATATACTCAGCCAAATAACACTAAAGACGAAAGCAAATGGCCGACCTCAAACCCTCCTTCACAACCACGAAGGATAATAGATTGCATATTCAGAGGATTCGCGGGAGGAGGCACGACCAACTCGGCAAGAAAGAAAGGCTACTGAGAAATGCTAATGGTAGAAAACACAGAAATAATGAGCAAACCAGGCTGTGACACAACATTCATAACCTTCACAAATTCCGACCTTACTTCACCAAATCCTAACCTAGATGACCCAGTCGTCATCTCGGTTCAGGCTGGTGACCTACTGGTAAGAAAAGTTTTATTAGATCCCGGTAGTAGCGTTGACATATTATTTTACTCTATTTTTTAGAAAATGAAGCTATGCGACAAAGCAATGAAACCATCCTCTAGTGAGCTGGTAGGATTCTCAGGGGAACGTGTGCCAATCCTTGGATCTATATGGATAAAGATGACATTGGGAGAGCATCCTCGTTCCAGAACGTTTGACATCCAATATCAAATTGTCAACTGCACCAACCTTTATAATATCATCCTCGACAGACTGTCTATAAACTCTTTTGGAGCAATAGTATCCACCGTTCACTTGTGTGTCAAGTTTCAAACTGAGGATGAGAGGGTTGCCACAATACACGCCTATCACAGAGTCTAGACAATGCCATAATACAAGCCTCAAACAACGACCCAATAAGCAACAGATTCTGAACAAGTTCAGGCTGTTCACGTTACCGAAGAACAATCATTGCTGTCAGAGTTGGACCCCAGAGCTGACCTCCAGGAACAACCATTACCAACAGGCAACTTAAGAAAGGTATCTCTAACTGACAAACCAAACTGTTACAAATATATTGGAAATGCTCTTTCTGTAGATGAACAGGAATAGATAATATCTCTACTACAATAAAATGCCGACCTCTTCACATGGACAACAGCAGATATGTCGGAAATTGACCCAGAAGTCATAGACTTGCAATCGACCTCAATGTCCGAACTATAGCACAGAAGAAACGCAACATGGGAAAAGAAAAACAAGCAGGATCTATAGAAGAAACCAAGAAGCTGCTAACAATAGGGTTCATCAAAGAGATCAGATTCACCACATGGCTATCTAACGTGGTAATGGTAAGAAAAAATTCAGGTAAATAGCGCATGTGCGTTGATTTTACTAATCTTAACAAAGCATGCTCTAAAGATGCATACCCACTACGTTGCATTGACAAACTGGTGGATAGTGCATCTGGTTTCGATAGCTTGAGTTTTATGGATGCATACTTTGGATAGAATCAGATCCTAATGCACCCAACCGACCAGGATAAAACTGCATTTATCACTGAGTTTGGAAACTTTTGTTACAAAGTAATACCATTTGGTCTTAAGAACACAAGTGCAACATGTCAACGGCTAATGGACAAAGTCTTCCACAAATAAATAGGTTAGATCATGGAGGTATACGTCGATGACATGGTTGGCAAAACACCCAAAGGTGGCTCACACCAATCAGACCTGGCCGAGATATTTGCACAGATACGAAAGTACAATATGAGACTAAATCTTGAAAAATGTTCCTTTGGAGTCCAAGGAGGAAAATTCCTCGGTTTTCTCCTAACTAACTGAGGTATAGAAGCAAATCTGGAAAAATGTAAAGTTATTCTACAAATGTCGAGCCCTACAACAGCAAAAGAGGTGCAGCAACTCACAGGCAGGTTAGTAGCTTTGTCGCGCTTCCTGCCAGCAATAGCCAACCGATCACACAACCTTTTCCGAACATTAGGGAAAGGGAACAAGTTGCATTGGAATGAATAGTGTGAGGAGTCCTTCAAACAATTAAAGGCCTTACTAGCAACACCCCCGATACTTCAGAAACCAGAGATCAGTAAATCACTTTACTTATATTTATCTGTCTTCAACCATGCTATAAGTTCAGCTCTTGTTACAGAAATAAGAAAGATACAGCGACCAGTTTACTTTGTCAGCAAAATTCTCACCCTAATCGAGCAAAGGTATCCTAAAATCGAGCAAATGGCACTAGCATTGATAACCAATGCTCGGTGATTGCGTCATTACTTCCAAAGCAACACAATAATAGTTCGAATAGACCAACCACTTCGTCAAATCTTAACAAAACCAGACATGGCAAGAACACTAATTTGATGGTCAATAGAACTTTCTGAGTTCGATATACAATATCAAGCAAAACCGGCCTTAAAATCTCAAGTATTGGCCGACTTCATTTCGGATTCGCAAGCCTAGAAACAGAAGACAGAATTCATGTTTGGACAATACATGTGGATGGGGCCACCAATAATGAAGGCGGCGGTGTAGGAATATTGCTCAAAGATGGAGTGGACACTGCCATCAAACAATCATAAAAATTCTCATTCACAGCGAGTAATAACCAGGCAGAATATGAAGCCATAATTGTCAGGCTCAGATTGGACATTGACCTTCAAGTAACAAAAATCAAAGTTTATTGTGACTTCCTTTTAGCCGTCTAGCAAGTCAATAGTACGTTCCAGGTAAGAGATCCTCTGCTTGAGTAATATTGGCTCATAGCTCAGGACCTTATTTCAATATTTTAATTCTTTGAAATCTTTCATATTCACCGAGAACATAACACTAGGGCTGATAGCTTATCTAAACTAGCAACAACTAGGAAGCACACATATGTACCAATTCTAACACAACTTACATTAGATAATCCTAGTATCATTATAGCATGTGTGTTAAGTACATCACAGGATGAAGATTGGAGGATACCTTTCATCAAATACATCAGGGACAGAACCATACCGAACTATACTACAAACCCAAGATCATTTCAGTGCAAGGCAAGCTTTTACACTATTGTGGGAACCGAGCTATTCAAACGAGCATTTTCTCAACCCTTGCTACGATGTCTACACAACGACAATGCACAGCTCATTATGAACAAAATCCATGAGGGGATCTACGAAAATCGCACTGGAGGATGCAGCCTCGCAACTAAAATATTACAAGCAAGGTATTACTGGCCGACACTAAGGCAGACTGTATGTGAAAGGTCGGACAATGTGACAAATGTCAAAGACATGCAGCCATAATACACTCCCCAGCCGAGTTCTTACACTCTACCGAGGCAAGTTGGCCTTTCTATAGGGTTACACATCCTTGGACCTTTTTCCATTGCACCAAGACAGGTAAAATTTCTTTTAGTTTCAATTGATTGCTTTTTCAAATGGATAGAGGCACAGCCATTAGCTTGGATAACAGCAGAAAAGGTATAACTGTTCCTATGAAAAAGATCATATGTCGATTTGGAATGCCTGGTGAGATTATTTCCGATAACGGGAGACAATTCACTGACAAAAAGGTTGCTCTTTTTCTACAAAACTTTAATATTAAACACCATTTCAGCTTGGTTGAACATCCTCAAACAAATGGCAAACCAGAGGCAGCAAACCAAGTTATGTTACAGGCAATAAAAAAGAAGCTTGACAAGGCCAAAGGACAATGGGCCGAGCTAGTTCTAGAAGTCCTTTGGAGCTATAACACCACCATCTCCACTCCACTACAGAAGAAACACCCTTCAGATTGGTGTATGGAGCCGAGGCAGTAATCCCAGTCAAAATAGGACATCCAACATTAAGAGTCGAGCTACACAAAGATGCATCAAACAATGAAGCATGGGAAGCAGAGCTCGACATGGAAGCGGAGGTCCGAGAAAAAGCAAATTTGAGACAAAAGGCAATACAACAACTAACTCAACGGCAATACAATAAAAAAGTCATTCAACGGACATTTCAAGTAGGAGACCTCATCCTCCAACGAATAGAGGATGCATGCAAGCCGCCACAACATGGAAAGCTTGCAGTCGCATGGGAAGGACCATTTCCAGTGACAACAATACTTGGAAAAGGTGCTTACAAGCTTCAACAACTAAATGGGAAGGAAATTCCTGGCACATAGAATGTATCATCTTTAAAGTTGTATCGAAGATAATACTTCTATTAACAGCAAATGAAGGTACTCTTTTTCCTAATCCTAAATTTTTCCCTTCATTGGGTTTTTCTTGGGAAAGGTTTTATGAGGCCGGATGCCTAAAAAGCATTTGTACATTGACAAAAATTCAATGAAACTACTATTTCCAAATCATGCAAACAAGCAACTACTATTTTTTACTGTTAACATAGCATAACAAAGTCTAACCGAGCTTTATACTCGGACCACAATCTATACCGATAACCAAAACATCGGCCCAAATTATCCATACAAAATACAAAAAGCAAAGTACAAAAAGCGAAGTCATTAATCTTTCTTATCTCCCATATTCAAGCAACCAGAGTTCTTCTCCACAGGAACTTCATCATCAACAAGTTGTCCTTCGATAACAACTTTAGTAATGTCCATTTTATTCACATCCGCCTCGGGAAACAGTGCTCGAACGTGTGACATGGCTCGATCAAAGCCCTGACAAAACACAGCATACAGCTCGTCTTCCAGCTCCTTCACCCAAGCAGACAGCTTCTCATTTTCCAACTTCATAGCCTCAACCTTAACTTCTGCCAGTCTATCGTGCTCTTTGAGAGACGTCACCTCAATTTCTTTGGCCCTCAGAGAAAAAGATAGTAAATTAATTTCTGACTCTTTGACCTTAACCGATTTCGTCAACTCTTCAACTGATTGTAGTTTTCGTTCCTCTTTTTCAAATCCCAGCTCCTGAGTTTGGCCAATGGCCACCAAACAAGCACCAATAACCTATACCAAAACAATGGATATAAAGTCTGAATCGAGACAAAAAACAAAAGACAACAAAATAAACCTTAGAAAAAGTACATGAAGAAAACGGCTAGTACCTAGTCGACCAACATCATTCACCAACTTCACATCATCTGCAAGTTGGCCGAACTGATCGGCAAGAGTTGCGTAAGGAAACATCTTCGACCAAAGAGACCTCATGCCATCATCAGCACGAGGAATATGCAACCTCCTCTTACTATCATAATAAGCTTTAACCACGTCCAGATTAACGTTATCATCATTCTTTATCTCCACCAACTTTGGCTCTTTAGGTTTCACAACACCCTCACCTCGCCTTTGCTTACCTGTCATCTTCAGCTCGAACTGAGCGGCATCAGCCCCACCATCCTTTGCTACCCTGTTGTCGATCCCTCCCTTTCCTTTTTTTCTACTGACTAAAAAAGGCCTTCAAACCAGCAGTGGTGATGGTCGGCGTTTTTTCACCTGAGCAAACCCCAAAGAAGAATGCGTTAAAAATCAACATATCCAACATACATAAGCATCAATTAACACAAATATTACCTATATAGTCCAACATCCCTTGGGTGTCTGTACCCTATTTCAAAAGTTCAGAAACTGGCAATAGCTCATTTTGAGACACCCCACGAACAAGGAATTCCAAAATCAGATCATCATCCTCAAACCTATCCTCTACATCTAACACTTGGTTGGGCTCGGGTGACCAATAAAGTGGAAACCTTTCCATTAACACCTTGTATAAATAGAAAGGAAAATCCTCTTCCTTACTACAAACCTTCACATACATAACTTTGAATTCTTTGAAGGAAGACTTGTACAAACCAAAGATTGAGCGGCCAGGGTAGCTACTCAAATTGGTCCAAACCTCTCCTAATACCCTTCGCCTGAAAAAGAGAAAAGAACAACCTCAAAGAAGGAGGGTGCTCTAGATATTCCATTAGGTTCTCAAACGCCCTAACGAAGCCCCATGAGTTAGGATGCAACTGTGATGGGGCACAGTTCAACCAATATAAGACCCCACACTTAAAGTCAATAAAGGGTATCCTCACACCTAGTTCTGTCAACAAGTACCTATATAAATAAAAGTAACCCCAAGCATCGCATTTCTCACAGACACGATCACCATCATTGCATGGCAAAAACTCTAACCTCACATTACTATCGGGCACCCACACATCTATACCTAGCTTTTGAATGGACTCAACATACTTAAACAAAGATGCTCGATTCTTTACATCAGCATCTACCCACCCATAAGGGTCTTCACTGTTCACTATCACTTTCATTTTTTTCATTTTTATCCTTTTCAGATTAAAGGCAAAGTAAGAAGTACAATCAAACAGAGAAGAAAAGGAACTAACCTTTTTGACTCATGTTCCACCAACACAGATAAAATCCCCAACACGATTTGAAAAATTGGGAAATGAGGTATAATTAAGACATCAACTAAGTAATACAAACAGTTATACTTCCTAGCAAACTGAATCGTTGATCTACAAGTCATAAAACCCCCTCAGATCTAACGGATAAGGAGAACTCGAATAATAGGCCAAACGTCACGTCCATTTATGATAGCATATGAAAATTTTTTCTTTACAAATATTATTAATTCTTTAAAAAAACTTTCCTTTTTATCAAGCAGAACATGTTTCGGTTGGGGGCTTATGTCCTCACCTAACATCGCAATGGCCGAGGTAAACAAAAGCTCAACCTGCCTCCTTATAGGCAAGTCAAGCTTGGGGAGTGTGATATGGACGTTATAGATCGGCCATTAGCCCTAAAATCTCGGCCATAAGCATAACAAGCTTGGAGTTAGAAGAGTTAAAGCGAGAATATCACGGCAGCAATCAACAAACATTCAAAGCAGTATCTTCCTTTTTGAAAGAAGCAGAAAAAATACTAACCGAGAATTACTTCACCCTGTATGAAAACAAAGCCGAGAAAAGCATAAAGGGGGCATCAAGAAAAAAGCAAGACACGATCAGTCTTTATTAATTTTCTTATATTCTTGAATACTGACTTGAGTGTTAGAGTACTTTTTACAGGTACTCCTCCCCTTGGTGTTCATTCTGACCAACGTATAGATCAACTATCATCCCACGAGGACAGAAGAAAGGCTCTATAACTCGGCCACTCTACTCGGACAAGAACAAATAGTAAAACAATTAATTTTTTCTCTATAATTTGTTTCAAAGAAAAATTGATTCTTTAAATTTATTTTATAATAAAGTTAGACGAATGGTAGCTAATCAAAATTAGTATTCAGTTTTTTTTCAAATTTGTAAAATCCAAGGTAATCAAAATTACTCTTTCTTCTTCTTCTTCTTCTTCTTCTTCTTCTTCTTCTTCTTCTTCTTCTTCTTCTTCTTCTTCTTCTTCTTCTTCTTCTTCTTCTTCTACCTAATTAAATTTGTTATTCTCTTCTTTCGCGTTTTTCTTCTCTCCATTATAGATCTAGATTGATTCAACGCAATTATCTTCGTCGTTCATCTTCTTCTTCATTTTCTTCTTCGATATGCACTTTTGAATTGAAACAATGAATGAATCAACTTCAAATCAGTTGAATGAGTGTGATTTTGATGATTCTTCTGAAACGCATCAATTTGATGATGTTTGGATTATTGAATTCTGAATCGAATTTAATGGAATAAAATTGTTAATTTTATTTGAAGTGAATTGAATGGACTGAGGTGATCTACATCTGAATTAAATTGAATTGAATTGATAATATGTAACTGTGAGTAACTGTGAGTGTCAGTAACTGTGAGTAACTCTCAATATATGTGAGTAACTTTTCGATTCGGTAAGTACTAAAGAGGTAGTTCATCACGTTGATGTTTTCGGTTCGGTCCGCAGAAAGGAGTCTAACAAAAATTAGACCAATATGTTCTGTTTTCTTCCCTAAGCACTATATAATTTTTCACTGTAATTAAGATTTCGGTTCACCATAATTAAGATTTTGGTTCACCATAAAATTGTTTCACCATAATTAATATTTAATTTAAAAATATAAAATAAATAATTTTTAAATATTTAAAATTTATTATAAAAAATAAATTAGATTAAATTCAAATAGCAAGTAATAAGCATGTAAATTTTATCTAAGAATAAATAGTATTATGTCTATTCGGTTCACCATAATTAAGATTTCGGTTCACCATAACTAAGATTTCGGTTCACCATGAGTACTATGTTCAGTTCACCATGAGGGTTTAGCATTCAGGGTTCAGAGTTCAGTGTTCAGGGTTCGGGTTCAGGGTTTAGGGTTTAGGGTTTAGCGTTCAAGGTTCAGAGTTCAGAGTTTAGGGTTCGGGTTCAGGGTTCGGGTTCAGGGTTTAGGGTTTAGGGTTTAGATTTTAGGGTGTAGGGTTTAGGGTTTAGGTTTTAGGGATTTAGGGTTTATGGGTTCAGGGTTCAGTGTTCAGGGTTCTAGTTTTAGTGTTTAGGATTTATGGTTTAGGGGTTCAGTGTGTTTTTACCTTTCGGTTCGTCCAGTGTATTAATTTCGGTTCACTATGTTCTTTTGGAGTTCGAATGTATTGGTAAATACAGTTATTGCAATCACTGAGAGCCTGGAATAAAACAGCAGTCAGACAGTTCCAACATATATATAAATTAACATCTCAGATGAGTAATCCATCTTGAATCAAATATAAATATTAACAATTTATACATACGTTGATATTAAGAATAGATATATACATTAATATTGACATATATACATTTGAAAGAAGCATTGTTTGGTTCACCATGAGTACTATACAATTGTATTTGAAAGAAGCATTGTTTGGTTCACCATCTTGATTTTATATAATGGATTATGTTTCGTTCACTCAGTACTATACAATTGTATTGTGTTCGGTTCACCATGAGTACTATGTTCGATTCACCATGAGTACTGTGTTCGGTTCATCACGAGTACTGTGTTCAGTTCATTCTGCAGAAAGCTGTTTGAATTTGATTTTATATAATGGATTATGTTTCATTCACTCAGTACTATACAGTTGTATTGTGTTCGGTTCACCATGAATACTATGTTCGGTTCACCATGAGTACTGTGTTCGGTTCACCACGAGTACTGCGTTCGGTTCATTCTGCACTATTCAAAACTCTTATTCTTCACCTTCTACTGCTTCTTCACCAGAGAGAGAAGGAGGAAAAAACAAAAAAATACAGCAGCAACAACAACAAAAGAATGACGATAAGGAGAAAACACGTGAAGAAGAAGGAACGCGAAAAAGGAGGAAAAGGAGGAGAAGGAGAAACGCGAATAAGAAGGCGAAGAAGAAGACGCGTAAACGAGCGTGAGAAGAAGAAAAAGAAGAAGAAGAAGAAGCATGATGGAAAAGAGAAGAAACGTTTCGTGTGTGTTGGACGCGTATATTTCACGTTTCATTTAATGGTATTGGATTTTTCAAAAGCTCAAATTTTTATTTTGTGTTCCTCATTGTAAAATAATCTAAATACGAAAAAAATTAGTACACAAAGTCTACTATTATGTTAAAATAATTAATCATCTTATTAATCAATTTAACTATTAAAATTTTCACTTATAACAAAAAAAAATCTTATAAAATTACATTTCACCTGTAAAAAGACATACCTTATTTTTTTTAAAGACACTTATCAATCATTTATTGAGACAACATAAATTTATAAATGTAAAAGAAATTTTCTTTCTGCACCATAGACTTAGCCATAAATTTAACGATGGTAAATTCACACTTTTTAATTTGAATATGGATGAAAAAATGGTGTTGGACTCAGATGTGGGGAATACAGTACTTCACAGCCATGTGGTGTCAGTGAATAGAACTCGGACCATGCGAGTTCTTCCTTTTATAAAAAAATTGATAACAACAAACAACTCGGAGAGTCCGTTTTCTAGCTTCCGAAATTCATATTTGTCTAACCACAAGTCGGACCATGCGTTTTGTTAAGCAAAATTTTAAAATCAAACAACTCGCATGGTCCAATTTGTGTACTCTGAATTTTTTCAAATTTTTTAACACAAATCGGACCCTCCGATTTGTGTACTCTGAATTTTTTTAACTTTTTAAACACAAATCGGAGGGTCTGATTTGTGTACTCCCACAATTTTAAAAAATACCAAAAATTATCATGTTAAAGTATATCACTCATTTTATTTTCATATCAAAATTTTTTACCCGATAAATTCATTGGCCCGTTGCATACAATGTCATTTTGCGTTAAAACTTACTGATGATCTGCCTGTCAATAAAGTAGCTCTTTGAGGGGGAAAAAAAAGGAAAAAAATTCTCTAATTTTCAAACGCCCACTTCTTTTTACTGATGATTTCATCGTTAATCGGCCAATCAGTACGAACAGCCGGTAATGGATAACTTTGTAATAGGAAACACGCGAAATTATATGTTAATAAAAAATACGCGGCATTGGATTAAGATTATAACATTATCCATCGTACAGAAGTTTTCTTTGTACAAATAACATTATCCTTTTCTTAATCATGGAGTTTGAATTTGAACGGCTGAACCTAGTCTACCCAGCTAGTAGCTATAATTTTAGTAGAGCCGTGAGCTATTTTAAGTTTTTAACTCCTTCTAATTGTTTCAATCAACCTCCACCTATAAGGAACATGAATCAAATAACGATTCCCTCAGGGCACTGATTTCGAGATGACTAAGGCAACAATATTCAAGATAAAGTACTTAGATTCTGTTTCGATAGATTTATCAATAAATTTTTAATTTATAAAAAAAATATAATATTAATATTTAGTATAATTTTTAAAATTAAATTATAATTTTTTAAAAAATTATTTAAGTATTTATCAAAAAATTTAAAAAAAAAATTTATAATAAAATTTTTTTATCACATTTTTTTAAAATAAATATTTTTAAAATTAAAAAATTAAATATAAAATAATTTATTTATAAGTTACTTTTAATATAAATATTTATTATTTTAAACTATTTATTTAAAAAAAACTTAATTAAACCTTACTACTTCTAAGAAGTTAAATTTTTTATATATTTAGCATTTTTGTGTAAAACACAAAAATATTTTATATTATTATAATAGCAACATAATTTCATTAATTTGTTATTGATGTATTATAATTTTTTAAATTATATAAAAATAAAATATGACCGATATTTTCACAAAATATATATATATATATATATATATATACTTCAAGGGGAAGTAATTCACTACTGCAACAATAGAATTCAATTTACTTTTTCAATTTTTCATTCTCTTGCAAACTTTCTCATAGTATATAGAGTTTAGGTTTAAGATCCATAGCGCATTAATTAGTTCTCTTCTCTTCATCCTTTTTAAATTTTATTTTTCCTGCTCCCACCATTGATAAACTAAATGAAAATAATTTTAAAATTTAGTAGCATCTAACTCTTCCTGTCATCAATGATAACAAGTTGGGTAATCATCTTCTTGAATCCAAAGTTTCACTAAAATTCGAATCTAAAACTGCACGAGTTTCTGGTGGTATTAAATCTACAGCATTAACAGAATGGAGAGAGTTAAAGATCATTTTCACTCTAAAACCTGCAAATGAAATTATCCATATGTTAACAATTATTATTCCATGATTAACATAGTTGAGTCCATTCACAACAGGCACAGTGCTTTGAAAGATTAAAGTTATATTCCTTTTTATTCATCCTCTAATCAATCGACACATATTCGTCATGTGGTCTTTGAATTAAAACAAAAAAAAAATCTAGATTATTCTTATATATAATGACAACTTAGTCGATTAGACAGATCTTTAATTTTTCTTCAAGTACACAATCAAAAGTTTATCCAATTTATATCATTCATGCATCCTGACCCTAATCCTAATTAGAAATAAACGACATAGAATGGTGCATCCCCAAGAGGTGACAATTTTAATATGAAAAATCTAATTGGGCCCAATAATTGTTCCAGCATCTCAGTTCTAAAAGAAAATGCCACTAAAAGAACAAAAGAGAATTAAAAATGTCTGATTAATTGACAATTAGTATCATTTTTAGGGCGTGTGCCTTGTATGTTCCGTATTTTTTGTCATATAATTATTAACATTTAGACCATCTATTCATAAATAAATCCCCAATAATTATATTTTAAAGCTATTAAAATTTATCTCTATGGTGATAATTAAGACTAATTTTTTCATTTTTGAAATATCTGCTAATTTCATATATTTATTTATTATTTTAAAATTAAAAAATAGTGTTAACAAGTAAACACCTACAGATTTAAATTTTGGTAACAAAAATTTATTATTATATTTCTTAAACTTTTGTAGTAATTTTTTTTTTTTGAAAAAAAATACTACAGTACATAATATATAATTTTGGAAGAATTTCTAATAGTTTTAGCCGTTGATTTCAATTACAAAAAATATATATAATGTACATTAATTAAAATCAACGGTTAAAATTACTAAAACACCGATATTTTAAGAACATTTAAAAATTTTCCTATAATTTTTACATCAAATTCAAGGTTCATGGTGCACCATAACTAACAAAGTTCACCATACCATACCATACCCTACCATACCAATCACTCTATGACTCTAGTGTTATTTTTTAATTAATTTCAATTTGACCAGAAATTGGAAGGATAGAGGGGGAATTTTTTGGTGTATGACAAAGACTTGAAAGGTTGATACAATGCCCCTGGCTTGATGCAGTCCAAATGAAAAAAAAAAAAGGGAACCACTGAATGTGACACAAAACAGACATATGAATCCAATTTTCTAGATTATTATTATTAATTATTTAATTATTAACTACCGGGTGTCCGGGTCTGTTACAGAAGACTAAGATAAATAGCATAGATGCATTTAATAAAATGCATGTTTTGGACTATGCTATATAGCTGGTCCCTACTTTTCTCCTACCCTACTTACATATTTTCCACATTAATTACATTACATTCATGTATATGCAACTTATCATCATAGCTTTATTTTTTCTTTTTATCCTAATATATGACTCGGACTTTTATAGTTTGGTTTTATTATCACCATTCCCATTTATGTCGAATGTCACAACAATTGAATTCACCCCAAAATGTCACCTGTGTTATATGGAATTTTCTTTTTTATTTTTATATCATTATTATTCAAAATAAAAGAATCTTTGGAAAAATCTTGAACCATACTCTTCAAAAAGAAGCTTTCTCCAGAAGTTTGATTTTCTGTCCCGTTGCCATCACTTGATTTTAAAATATCTGAATTCAAGTCCTTCAAATATCTAATTTCTTTAATTTTTATAATATATAAGTAACTAAGTGACAAGTTTTTTTTTTAATGAGAAAATCTAGCTAACAGTTATTCTTCTTCCACTATGGTAGGATGAAGCTAAAGGATACAAATATTATATTCAATTAGTTACAAATATTTCAATTTCTCCCGAGAAAGCAAAAAACTTTATTTTCAAGTGCGGTCATTTTCATTTTCCTTACACTGATGATAATGATCCAAAAAACTTGCGTGTTTCACATTTTCATTCCCTTTCTATTGCTTTTAATTTCTGCATATACTATTGCAATTTTTTTCCGCACTAATTTTTCTTAAAAGTGCATTTTCAAGTTAGGATTTTAGAGTGTATTCTCAAAAGTCACATATAAATATTTGCACAAGCTAAGGTATTATCTATTTGTAGCATTTAACTATCTGATTAGCAAAATTTCAAAAAATATAGTAGCTAGAGACCAGTTAGAGAGTTTGTAGGGTAATATTTATATCAATATTTAGTGTTAAATTTATAAAATACAAATACTATATATATATATATATATATATATATATATATATATATATATAATGACTGATTTAGTGATTGATTTATTTAGAGTCACTACTAGAAAATTAGTTATTATAGACGGATATTTTCGACGGATTTTATCCCACGGAAATACAGACGGAATTTCAGAAAAATTTTTTGTCAAAAAACAAAAAAAATAAATTAGCATAAATTACAGATGGAAAAAAAAATCCGTCGATAATTCTGTCGGAAAAATTAATTTTTTTTCGTGAAAAATGGTTACAGACGAAAAATCCGTCTGTAATTTAAAAATTTTCGTCGGTAATATTGACTTAAACCTAAACTCTACTTCTATACCCTTGAGCTCCACAGTCCACACTCCAAACGAGTTTCACAATCAGCTTTAGACTCCATTCACACTCTAAATCTTGCTCCTCAGCGCCACATTCTTCCATCACCGCTGTTCCATAACCACAGTCATCCACCGCATTCTTCCATCATCAACACCTTTGGGGCTTCCATCACTCTCGTCGTTGTCAATCATCACTCTCGGTAAACCTAACTCTATTTTTATGAGTATAAATTTTAATCCTCCTTCAGTGACTTTTTCTTCTCTTCAAACCCAACATCGATGGTGAGTATTTGAATTTTCTATTATATTTTTTTCCAGTTAGTTTAATTGCTGCTTGATTTCATTTTCGATTTAGAATTAAGCTAGGATTTGCTTTTGATTTTGTGATTTATTTGGTTGTTGTGATGAATTTTTTATTTAATCAAAGTATTTCGAATGATGCATGTAAGCTGTTCGATGAAAAATCTCATAAACAAGATATTGATTTGGAATGATACATTTAACAATGGTGTTTTGGTACTTCATATACCCTTACTTGTTCACATCATTTTCTAATTATTCTTTTTTAGTTTTCTTCACTCACTACTACTCAGCCTTACCTTTTCATTTTAAATAATAAAATAAATTAACAATTTCTTTATATATATATATATAAAGTGAAGGCTGGGAAGAAGAGAAAGAAGTATTTGTTTAAAATTGGGGGTGGTTGGTGGACTGAATAATAATAATAATAATAATAATAATAATAATAATAATAATAATAATAATAATGTCGAAAGGAAAAAAAGCGTGTGTTAATGAGGTTGTGGAAGCAGATGGGAGCATAATAGTAGATCTAATAGAAAAAGAAGAATTACAATTTGAAAAATATTAGAGTGTGTATTTTATTTAACTGCTTCCTGTAATAAACTTATGTTCATATATGCAATTGAATCACACACATATACCCCCAACTAAATGAGATTAATTTTGTGACTATTATTATACTTGTAAATGTGATTTAACATGTGCTAGAGTGAGATCCTAAGGGCAGCATGAGTCCTGGGGTATCTAGAACAGAAACATTAAAAATAAAGATACAACATCTCTAGTTCTGCTAATGCTTGTCAATGGTTTTGTTTCAGGTCTTGAATGTGTTGATCTTTATTTTCTTTCTTTCTTTTTTCTAAAGAAAAATTAAAAGCAATTTTATATTATTTCCCTTCTTTTTGGTGTATGATATATCACCTTTTTTTAATGTTCAAATGTTTTTAATTCTTTTATCTTGTCTTTGATTTATGTTTTTGTATTTTCTTACATGAACAGACTCTCTGTATAGAGTCTTAAAGAATTAGATTAGCCACTATCAGAAAAATGCAGAACCATATGGAACATCTTGAGAATGCAAACGGTATTTTGTCTTCTCATGCATAAGTTTCAGAATAATTTCGTCGATAACTAAAAATTTGTCTGTAATATAGACTAAATTTATCTGTAAATTTATTTTTATTAAATCATTTTTTAGTAGTGAGTGCATATTGTATTTTTATATTTCTAAATATAATTTTCCCTTTTGCTTTTGTACGAGAATTCAGGTTGGTAGAAGGGGGAAAGGGAAAGGATATGATAAAAATCAAATTCATGGTATGGTTTTTCCAAGGCGGCTAATTCCGTCACGATTATACCATTAATTAGGTAATAACCATAGGAATTAGGTGAAACCAATAAAGAATTAGGTATTGGATATAGAGTTTTAATTTTATTATTTATTTATTATGAAATGTTTGGTCTTTTTAACGAAGAGTAAATCACTAAAATAATATTTGAAAGTTTGTATCGATGACAAAACGAATTTTAAAAGACGCTAACGACAAATGAGTGTCGCAAAAGATTTAAAAATACGGCAAAAAGAACTAGATATTAAATATATATTTTAGTATTGAATTGGTAGTTAACCTTTTAACGAAAAAAATTTTTTAAAATGAAATTGACAAAATGAAAGATTAACCATAATTAAATTTTTAATTTAAATTTCACTATATTAATTAACTATAATTAAATATTTAATTTTTTATTTTATTAATCTTTTCACTCTTAAAGAATTTGATCATTTTTAACTAGGAAATACTAAGCGAATTTCGCTTTATTTTTTTTTCTTTTACAAAATTTTAAAAACAAAAAATATTAAAAAATAGAAAATAAAAACGTAAATTAAGTGTATTCTATTTTTTTTTTTGTTGCTCACAATATCTCTAAATTTGACAGGTCAAGAATTAATCCGTTGCAAATCTGAATTCCATTTAAAGGACTATCGCTAGCCAATAAGTTATATTTTAAGCAGATGAATAAGCTGACCACTCGACCAATCCAAGTTGGTTGACACCCTAATCTTTCTAGAAAAAAAAATCCTAAACAGCTCCTGAGAATTGCCTCGAAAGACAATGAGGCCCTTAACAACAACAAAAAAATCCTTTCCAACTCCTGATCTTTACTTTTATGAGACTGATTAGCCCCTCTGTCAATATTTTTTATCATTGACATAGGGGCTAATCAGTCTTATAAAAATAAAGATTTGGGACCGAAAAGGATATTCTTTTTGTTTGGGGGCTTCGTAGTCCATTCGAAAAAATTATTAAGGACCGAGTTGGGTATTCACTCATTTTCTAATGACCTATTGAATAAGACTTCTTATGTTGGTCGTATTATTGGGTTTATGTTTGACCTTTTATTTTTTCAGCCGTTTACCATTAATGTCTAACGAGAAGGATTTAAACTTCATTTAGGGGTCTGTTGTTGGTCAATCGATTGTTGCATACACAAAAAAAAAAATTTAACCCCTGATACTTGTTTAAGTGGACGAATGAACTGATCACTCAATCAAAATTTATCCTACATATTTTCTAATGACCTATTTTGTAACACCCTAATATTCAAATCCTTATGTTCGAGTCATAAGTCAATGATAATAAGGTGGTACGACTCTCAAGGTGGATTTTTAATACATAATTTATAAGTATAATTGAAAGGAGTATTAATCGAGAAGCCTGAAAAGAGTAAATATAAAATCGCGAAGTCATATCACTCACGCATCGACAACTAGAAGATAAAGCGTGAAGTCAAAAGCGATGTACAGTTAAAGGCATTAAGGAGAATAAGAGAAGGACAGTATATAGATATATAACATAAGTAAATGGCGACTAGCCGCGACCCGTGAAGTTTAGGCCGGATATGGTACAGTATAACAGTAGTTGACAATAGTATCTCCTAATCTCTCCCAAAAGATGCACAAGGGCCTCTATAGGCAAGTTTTCAAAAAGATTCAATACATAATATAAGCTTTTCAAAATAAAGATGGAGAGATTCTAAGTAAAATATAAAGTAGAGAATATAAAGATCTTCGCCGTCTCTCAGATGAACCATAGCTCACTTCTGAGCACCTGGACCTGTATCTGAAAAAACAAGAGATATATACGGAATGAGAACCCCGACCCATGGGTTCCCAGTACGATAAAAGTGCCAAATAAATACAATGCATTGTAATAAAAACTCACTAAGCATCCTAAACTTCCTTTTACCAAATATTCATCCTATGTTCTCGCTAATCCATAAATAGGCAATTGTCATAAGGGAATGCTAAATCTAATTCATTTTCCTCATGCCTCCCAACTTTCTAACTCTCCAACGAATCAGAATCATAATCATAAATAAAACCATCACCAGTTATTCTGTCTCACCAATTCTATATCAATACTTCATATCCTCACCTAGGGCAAGTGAAATCACTTTACTGCGCCCACCCAGAAAGCTCAAATTATCTCATTCAATAATCATCATTTTAAATTAAGCATATCATTGCTCCATCTCAACAAGAATAGTCCTCAGCGTCAACCGACACCAGCATGAGGGATCTTTTAGTTGTACAAACACAAGCAATACATGCAAGTAATACACAATAAGGTACAAGTAGAACAAGTAGCACATAATCAGGTAACATAACATATATGATATAGCAGTCCAAAACAAATAGGCAAACCCAAACAATTCAAACATATACATATGATGTATGCCTACCCTTTGGCTGATGATATCATCTGTCGGTTATATAGCCAACCCGACACGTCCTGGTAGCTAACCATGGACAGAAACACCCATCGCGGAGCAAGTAGGTTTGAGCTACAACCCCCTTGCTACTACCCGCTCAACCTAGAGCCAGTGGAACAACCACTACTGCGGCTACTACCCAGGCGGGTGTTTAAAAGCTCAACCTAGAGCGAGTGAAATCACCACTACTGCCGCTACTACCCAGGCGTCACAATCTCTGACCTGAAGCAAGCGGGACGAACCACCATCCTTGCTACTACCTAGATATCTCAAGTATTGACGCGGAGCAAGCGGGACGAACCACAATCCTTGCTATTACCCAGGTATCTCAAGCATTGACCCGGAGCAAGCGGGACGAACCACAACCCTTGCTACTACCCAGGTATCACAATCACAAATACACATTCATTCAAAACTCCATAATTAAACTCATTTATCATAATTCTCTTTCCCCATCTCATACTCGGAGCAAGTGGACAACGCCACTGCCTACTACCCAGACACAGTCTCTCTCTCTATTGCGCCTTATTACTATTAAAGGGAATCCGTACCCTGTCACCATTAGAGGGTATCTGTGTCCTGTCACCCTTACAACCAGAGAGAAAACACAAGTATATTCACATTCAACGTTTTCCATCATTATTCATTTACCACATTCATTCATTAATCATATATGCATCTCCAGCATACTCGCCATATGTTCAAGCTTCCTCAGTTTATCATAATCATTTAATCATTAATCATATACATATACATACTCAGCCATAATTCAATGCTTATCACAACCATCCGGCTCATATCATACACAGCACCTTCACCATCATCCTCAGCAACTCATACAATCATCATTACTCATCATTCATCATTGATTCTCACTTTACTTCATCCACAATTTACCACATGTCCTAATTCTTCTCATTACTATGCATACTATAAAAATTTAGGACTTAAAGGATGAAAATGGAGGCTTAGAAGTCTGAAATTCGGCTTTAAAAACATAAAAATCAACTTTTGCTGAAAAAGGGAGTCACGCGTGCGCGTCGCCCACGCGCACGCGTGGGAAGCGGAGAAAAGCGGGCGACGCTTGCACACGCGTGGGAAGTAGAGAGGTAGAGTGACGCGTGCGCGTCAGCCACGTGTGGATGCGTTTTGTGCTCCTCGCACAAAACTGACACGCTACCATCACAACTCTCTCGAATTTATACCATGCACCTGCATCAATACAGTGACGCATACGCGTCGGCCAGGTGCACGCGTGAGAGGGTAAAAATCGTGAGTGACGCGTGCGTGTCGGTCATGCGTTCGTGTCAGAGTACGTTTTATCAAAATTTTTACTAAGTTTAAAAAGCTACAGAATTACATTTTCAAACCCCAAACTTCCGACGAGTATAACTTCTTCTACAGAATTTCTTTTTTCAACCATTTCTGAACTGTTGAAAAGATCGTTGAATAAACTTTCATAAAAATCTAGTTTTGAAGAATTCTTAACTCCGAGGACCGCGTTACGGGCCGCCAAAGTTGGTCAAAAATCAGTTTTCACCCAAAACATAAATCACCAATTATTCTAACGTTCACAAGCCAAATTCATTTTCACTCAACCAAATGACCACAACCCAACCACATTCACATAATTACACTCAACCAAAACCAAACCTACCTCATCTACACAATTCAATTCAATTTCGTCACCTTCCACTCCTAGATTCCTAATTTCTTATTATTCCACATTCCTGCCATTTATTCACACACTCAATAGTCAATATCCATTTAATCTCATATGACATTACACAATATACACATCACTTACCTTCCTTACCTCTTTTCGGCCTCCGTCCCAAGATTCACGGTCTTCGGCCCAAATTCACAATTTAAATGCATATTTCATAAACCAATATTCATTATCCAATTCATCAAATTCTCAACACACCAAACATACAAATTCACACAATTCTCAACCTAATCATTAATTTCCATTACATATCAACTATACATATTAGCACCAACTATTTACACAATCCAAACTTAATCCTAGGGGCATCTAGCCTAGGAATTCTCATCATACCACACGATACTTAAATGAAACTTAAACCGTACCTCTTGTAGCAAAAATAATTGAGCTTCTTCTTGGGAGTCTCCACCAACTCTTAACTCCAAGCCTCACCAAGGCCCCACAAGCAATATCAATCTTCCAATTGTGCACCAAAATCACCCAATACTCTAATATAATCAATTTTCACACTTATAATTAACATAGAGTTCATGAAATTGATAGATCACAAGGGTTAGAGGGTTCCTTACCTTAACCTACGAAATTGGTTGATGGAACTCACCAATGTCTCATACTAGAGCACTCCTAAATAATCAAAATCATAAAATTACTCAACACACATAACCAAACTCGAATTTAAGGGAAAAAACGAAAAATAGGCAGAGGAAAGTGGAATAATCACCACAAAACTTAGATAAAATTATAGAGGATGAGAAGAGCGACGTGTAGCCGCAAACAGCTCGTCAATCGGAGTTCCGGAGAGAAAGTTATGGTGATTTGAAGTTTGATGAAATTAGGATTTTCTCTCTTCTTCCTCTCTTCTCCATTTCAGCGCCCTACACCCCTTTCTTTAGGGTTAATGAGCTGAAACACTCATAACTAATGTTTATATATATTGGATCTTGGCCCACTTGGGCCCGGTTTACTTAGTTTAGTCCGTTGGCTAATTTTGGGTCAAAACCTTTAAAATTAGAATTTTAAATCGTATTTTAAATATTTTTATCTTCCCAAATTATAAATTCTTATTTCTTAAAATTATTTACTTCTAATTAATTTTCTCAGCCACAATACCGGACAGATCGCAGCCGGTACTGCCAGTCAAATTTCCAGTGAATATTTTTATTCAGAAAACTATGTTTTCCGACTCAAAAAAATTCACTGAATCCAAATATCATATTTAAATTATCAAATTCTGATTGCTAAATTTGCTAACTATATTCGCTCCTATTTAATTTATTATTTAATTAATTACGATTTGACCGAATTTTACATATCGAATAAGACTTTTTATGTTGGTCGTATTATTGGGTTTAGGTTTGACCTTTTATTTTTTTAGCCATTTGCGACTAATCTCTAACGAGAAGGATTTAAACTTCACTTAAGAATCTGTTATTGGGCAATGAATTGTTGCATACAAAAAAAAATTTTAAATCCCTAATATTTACTTAAGCAAACGAATAAAATGATCATTCGATCAAAATTTATCTTACATATTTTCAGGAAAAGGCCTATAACTTTAGCTTACAATTGTGCTCTTTGTTTTCTTCTTGGTCTAGAAATTCAATTTTGGGTGTGACCAAAAAATTATTTAAGCTTCTATATAATGTCCTCAAGTTTTCCAAAAAATAAAACGAGGTATTTTTTTATTGAAGTTCGAAAAATATTGTATGTATTATTTTGCATATATATATTGTATATTTTAAATTTTTAATAGTAAAAGTGATTGATGAGAAATAAAAAAATAAAAAATTCATCGTTTATGTTATAAAATACAAAGAAATTATACAGAAATATATAGTAGTAAAAATATTATTTCTTTTAAAGTGTATTTAGAAGAAAATATTTTTAGAATTGAATTAATTTGATTTAAAATTAATTGAATTAATAAAAATATATTATTATGTAAAATAATAATTGATTTAATTTAAAAATTGATATAATAATATAGTTTTATATTTTTATTTTTTATTTACTAAACAATTTTTCATTACCTCTAATAACAATGGTTGACCGTTGCTGACGTCATCGAACCACTACAGACCTCTACTATCTCTTCTCTTCAAACCATTTTCTCTTATATTAATATTTAAAAGATAAAAGTAATTTTTATATTTTCAACAAACCAAATTATTTCAGTTTCGACTAAATTTTATAAAAATAAAATAAAATAATTTGAATTTAGTTATAATTATAAATCAATTTAATTCTTATTTTTTTATTCATTTTATACAAATAATTTTATTTTAAAATCAAATCATTTCTAACCTTACTATGTTCTAAATACACTTTTAAAGTTTTATAGAGGAATGGATTTGAAAGGGAAAAAAAAATTAAAAGAGTAAAACAGATTTTTTATAAATATATTCATTTTCAAACCCACCCCCCCTCCCCCCAAACACCCCCTTCCTTTCCCCAATTTTTTTCTCCTCTAAATCAAAATTCTTTCGCTTAGAATTTGTAACTTGTGGAGAGTTGTTTATGCTCTGTATTAGGGGGTTTTTTATTTAAATAAATTAAATAAATATTTTATTTACTAAAATAAATAATTTTAAAATTATTTACTGTATATTTCCTCTCTCTCTTTGAATAATTGATTTAATTTGTTCTAGAATAAGAACAAGATATGATGATCTTACCTTACTGTCTTGTTAATCTGTAATGTGATACAATTTTTTTTTGTTCTTCTAGTGCATTATCTACAGTACACAGTATTTATTATTTATAATCTTCTGCTTGTCGTTGTTCAAGTCCAATCATACTAAAGTCACTATCTTCAATTTATTCATTAATCGATAAAAGTTTATTTTATGTTGTGTCTTAAGATTTTATTTATTTATTTAATTCTGAAAAACTTGAACATGAGAATTTCAGTTAAAAAGAATGGGACTTATTACGGGTGACTTGTTGCTATTTAAAATGCAATATGTCTTTGAGATGTGTTATAGTAAAATTTTGTTTTATTTTATCCATTCATATATTTTTAATTTCCTGTTACAGTAATAACAATGTTATTTTTAATCAATATCTTTTACTACTAAATTAAAAATCTCACATTGATTTGAGTTGTTCAAAATTAACAAGTAATGTTGATAATATTATCTACTTAACGTTAACGAGTTAAGTCCCACTTTATTATTTGAGATCCACGAGTTGCATTAATTTAGTCTTTAATTTTTTAGTTATTATAATTTGGTGTTTCAAATTTAAAAAATACATCAATGTAGTTCCTTCTATATTTTTTGTCACCAGAATTCAACGCCGTTAGTAACGTGGTTCAAACCTTACTACACCAGACTAGACATATTAAAACGACATCATTTGAAAATTTGAACAATCTTGTCATAACCCTTAATTGACATCGTTTAGACGTTTAATACTTTATTTAGTGCCAAAACGCGTACAACATCAATTTAATATATTCAATGTGACAAGGTTTGAACCACTTCACTAATAGTGTTGCGAAAAAATACACGAAAAATTATATTAGTGCACTTTTTTTAACTTAAAAAAATAAATTATAACAATTAAAAATTAAAAATTAAATCAGTACAACTTGTCAATCTCAGAATTAAAATAGGGCTTAATTTCTATTTGACCAATCAACAATCTTTAAGGCAAAGTTATAAGAGGTCAAAATGTGATATTTTTATAATATGTTTTGTCTAAAGAAAAAATAGTTCACCAGAAAACGAAAAAGAATAAAAAAAAATGACCAATATTATTTTACTAACAACTTAATTATAAATTCTATAACGATTTTAACTTTTTTTTTTTTTTGGACCTGCTCTATAATGATTATATGTAACAGTTTTAGATTTTTAGTATTTTTATTATCTGCTTCCTTGTTTTTTTTTTTTTGTTGGACAGGTCTGCTTCGTAATTTATATTATATCCAGTAAATATATGACACAGATAAGCCCAATATATGCACAACCCTGAATTATCTCAACACAACAAGACCAACAAATTGAAAGACCAACACAGCAAATAGAATAGACAAATATTTTTGGGGTCGTACATATTCTGTCTTCAATATTAGGGATAGCTGGGTCGAATCTATTGGCCTGACCCGCTGACCCGCTGAATTCGTTAAAAAGATGGGTTGGACGATTTAGAACTCGTCAAATAAATTATTCGTCAAATTTACGGATTTTGATGACATGGAGTAGGTCGGCCGCCGGGTCAAAAGTTTTTAATTTTTTATTAAATAAAAGAGTGATTAGTGTTACAAAATTAATAATTATATAATTTTTAAATATTTTTTTTTTTTTTATTCTTCTTTTAGTTATTAACTTCACTTATTTTATTTTACAATTTTATATATATGCTCAAATTATGTGATTTATTTTTTAAAATAAAGATAATTCTATTGACAAATATTATTTTAAATAATTTTATTAAAGTTAAAAATTAAAAAAATAATAGTGAAAAAACTTAGATTGTAATTTGATTTTTTTATTTGTATTTAATTTTTTAATTATTATTTTTTTATTAATTTTAATGAATTTTTTTTTTTTTTTAAAAAGTGTCAAGCGGGCTAACTCCCGATCCGCCAATTTGCCATAAAACGGGATGAGCTAGCATTTTGAACCCACCTTAGTTGGCGAGGCGGGTCGGCCCGTCTCGTTTTGTGGCGCAAGCCTAAGCAGGACAGGTTGGGTGGGCCGGCCCGCTTTGCCACCCCTTTATTCATCAAGACTTTTTAAGTTGTTAGCTCACTTCCGACCACAAAAAAAAGTTGCTAGCTCACTTATTTACAGAAATTACCAAAAATAGTATTCGAAAATTTATATCACTTACAAAAATAATTTCAAAAGATGCTAATGAGTAAGGACAAATAAGCTCCCACAATATTTAAAAACATGACAAAAAGGCCTAGATATTAAATATATACTAAAAATTGATTTTAGAGACCAAATTTTAATGCAAACTTTTGTAATTATTATTAGAAAAATAAGATTTTTTTCATCCTTAGATTTAGTAATTTTTTGTCAAGTGTATTTTATTAAAAAAATTATTGTGAATGACCATATTCTTTTAAAAAATAAAAAATTTAAAAATCAAATTTTATTCCAAATTTGTTTGTACATCTAACTATTTATTCAAATGTTGTCACAAAAATGTAAATCAAATAAATAATTCGTTTGCTAAATATGAAAGTTTTTGTTATTTACAAAAAATATAATATTTTTTTGTTCTTTTTGTTGTATTTTCAAATTATTCGGGCTGTTTTATTGATAAAATCTTTCAAGGACCTTTTTGTCTGTAGCTGAATCTTTCGGGTACCAAATTGGTAGTTAATCCTTTACTTAAATAAGTATGCGGAAACCAAGTTGGGTTGGTCTAGTGGTTAGCTCACTAGTCCGCTTAAGCAAGTGTCGGGGGTTCGAATCCCGCCTTGTGCATGCAGCAACCCATTGGCCAGCGGCAAACCCTTAAATGGAGCTCAGTACCGCGACGGATTAGTCCTTGACCTGCCGGGTTGGGGGATACCGTGGGAAACCAAAAAAAAAAATAAGTATGCGGAGTTCAGATTTTGTCTTGTGTATATAGCAACTCATCGACTAACAATAAATTTTTAAATATGAGTTCAAATTTGCAACGAATTAATTTAGCCTCTCATAGGAAACAAAAATGAAAAAAAAAAAGATTTTTCAACTGTGAACCCAAAAAAAAAATTTCAACAATTACATGAAGAGCTTACAAATGAAATAGGAACATGAACTGATGAACAGTTTTTGCACTAAGAAATCAGTAATGAGAGTAACATTATGTAATCGATGTTAACATAATCTTTGCAATTGTTTCAATTCAATTCCCTACAAATGGATACATAATACGCTTCTAATAAAACCAGTAGTGCTTGATCTTTCAATATTGCAAATATTGCTAGTTTTGTTATTAATGCATTGCACTAATACATATCTATAAACCATACTTTCTTATAAAACTAGAAGTTATTTCTGACCCTAAAAAAAATGATACACTGTTGTACCATTATCTTATCCTAAAATTATCACACCAGCAAATATATCTATCTAGTTTCATCCACCACTTGAATAATTACACAAATCTCATCTAATTGTCAATACATTGAAGAAAGAGAAAGTTAATTACAGTTAAAATTAAATATATCATTGTCAGACTCAGGAAGGTGAACAAAAAAATATATCAATTTTAATTCAAGATAAACTAAGTTGTTTCTAATGAGAACCTTGCATTGTGAACAATTAGTTTTCTGTGATAATCTTCCACATACATTTAAAACATTAACCATTTAACTATTCTTGGTTGAATAATGTACATTATGACAAATTCACACCATGAATTTGCATTTCATTTCAACTTTTTAATCCACTTCCATAATGGCACAAAATATGGCACATGAAAACCATATTTCAAGTTCCATTATATACAGCACAATGAATGCACTAAACCCAATTCAACCACACTTTCTGTTTTGTCACATACAAAGGCTTGCTTAAAGCCAAAGCAATCATGAAAACTAAGGAACCAATCCAAAGCTATATATAGGGAAATGCAATTTGCATTTGCAATCACAATCACCTATACATTGACCTCTGGAGATGGGAAAATCCGTTTCGCGAGCCATTGGAAGGGTCTTAAAAGTTGAGCCCTTTTCTTGCGCCAGAACCAAATGGCCGCGTTGTAGTTTTCGTTGCGGATCTTCTTTGTGGCTGCTCTCCAGTCGTACTTCTCCATCTCCAGACGGGCAGCTTGTCCCATGGTTTTCCTCAACTCGTGGTCGTACAAGAGAGGTTTTAGTTTGCTCAAACAGTCTTCTAGATCGCCTGGAGTGTAGAGATAGCCAATCTTGCCATCTTGGTCTTCAGGGATTATGTCTGGGACACCACCGGCACGTGCTCCCACAACCGGGATCCCTGAAGACATGGCCTCCAAGACAACCAGGCCGAGTGTCTCGGATTCCGAAGGCATCACAAAGACGTCTCCACTGGCATAAGCTTGAGACAGTTCTTCCCCTCCTAACATTCCTGTGAATACTGCAGGCATGCCTTGAAACATTTTCTCCAGCTCCTCTCTGTTAAAAGGTGCAAAAGATTTCACATTTAGGCAAGAAAATTTTAGAGGGTAAATTTTTATTGGAGTACAAATTAATAAGAAACAATTTAATTTTTCAATTTGTGTCATATCTTAAGAAATCGCTCACAAGTTCAGGTTTTTCAAGCATTGATCAAATGTATTTTGTACAAAATGTCACTCACATTTAACCAATGAAGCTTATCTAATAAAAAGTGAGGTAGTTCAAGCATATAGAAAAGAAAGATGGAGTGGAATTTTGATTAATATGTAAAACATTTTGTATGCTTACATGAGATTTTGGTACCGGTACAACCTGACTAAAAATAATTTTAAAATATCATTTTCACAATGAAAGCAACTTCCACTTGTAGAAAGCTTTTGGATAGCAAAGAGGAAATCGAAGACATATCATATTAAGTTACCTGTATGGTCCATCTCCTATAAAAGCAATTCTTGCTTCAGGAAGCCTATCCATGACACTGCCAAATCATGTGTTTCAAATGTCATATACAAATGTTCAAGTTTACAAACAAGGTATATTATACATTATGGTGTGATGAACCGAAGAATTGACAAAGAAAGATAGAGGCATGTCAAACTGAGCTGCCAGAAAGCATTTCTTGAAAAGGTTGTTTTAGCAATCTTTCAGCATTAGTACAATGATGACAACCAAAGTTTTCACCACCCTTCAAGTTTGATTTTAAGATTTGATTGCGAAATATTGTATATAATTCCAAGTTCTTCTTTGGAGAATGTGATGTTTCTTACCTTTTGAGGAAATCTAGACTTTTCTCGACTCCAAGCCGTCCTACGTGAACTATCAAGGGCTTCTCAGGCTCGCCATTGCTGCACAACACATGTTTAAGGATAAGATCAAACCTGATTATATTAAAAGAAACACTGTTCATATGAAAATTACAATAGGTTCACAAACCTCAGTCTTATTCGCATTTCATGGGACTTGAATTTGGGATGGAAACTTTCAGAATCGACACCCTTGTTCCAAAGGCGAATCTTGTTAGCTGGAAATTGACAAATGAAATAAGTCAGACACCAAGAATGGTGTACAAAAGAAATGGTTATGCTTGGCTATTGTTATTGATCGAGGAAAGCTGAAGACCAATCAACAATGGTGTTTGAGTTCACCTGCTGTTACTCTAGCTACTTCAAGATCCCTTGCAATGGCAGCCGATGGCACCAAAGTCAGGTCTGCAGCTCTGTGCAGAAACTCTACATAAAACAGAAACTCGACATTATTCTCACAAAAACATGTCACTAAGTATGACAACAGTGGAAAGAAGGAAGCATACATACTTATGACCCACCACATGGGTTGCACCAGCCAGCTAAAGGTGTATCTTGGAATGTATCTGAACAAAGAGAAATAAAAATAAAAATGATCAGCCATAAGAAATACTTGGTTTAATGTTCGAAAGCCTAACATCGTAGCATTGCAAAGGTGCAATGTTGAACTTTGACTTTTGTGTACATTGCCTATTTTGATCTTTAATATTTTCTATTTTAAGGTTGATTTATGAAGAAACAAAGTGAAAACAATAACATCATGTTTTCTGTTTTCATTTTTCTCCTTCACAAAATCCTTAAAACAGAAACAAAGCAAGTCCTAAGTAAACATGTAACTTACACTGGTACATGGGTGTGATAAGACATGACAATGGGAACACTAAGAAGCTTTGCAATTGCAAGAGCACCGAACACCTGAAATTCAACCATTGTTAGTTATGGTAGGTTCTTTACTACAACTATATATCATTCATTTAAATGCAACAGTTATTAAAATGAGAAAAACCGGACACCAACCATTATTCCTGGTGATGATGCGTGTATTATGTCAGGCTTAAACTCGGCAACGGCTGATATTATTCTTGGACTAAGTGCCAAAGAGAGGGGTACCTTCTGATACCAAGGACAAGGGAAGCTGCATTTTTTTTCCAGGTTTAGAGTAAATTTGTTAGATAAAACAATGGCTGCAGCATTAACCATAACTTCAAAGAATTTTTCATGAATTTTATCTAATTAGGAAATTTCTAATTTCTAAGTTCTAAATTGATATAAGCAATTTCAAATATCAGCAATTACTATAACTTAGAAACAATTTCTATATGGTTAAAAGATTCAGAAATAACTGCAGAGGTTAGAGATGGCCAAGAATAAAATCTGCTAAGAAACTAAACAAATCAATGTTAGCAACCTTCGCGATCCGATTAATTTTGCTCCATAAAATTCCTTGGGTACACCTTCATGTGTTGTCACAACCATTACCTATTACAAGAAGAAATGAAGACAAGCAATTAGTTTACAATGTTAGAATTTTTAGGATACATGGCAGAATTTTCTCGTTTTTTCTTCATAAAATCCTCAAACTAGAAAACATGAAAAAATGACAATAGAAACCAACCAGGCTTAAGATAACAGAGAAAGTTACCTCATCTCCCATTTCGCGAAGGTATTTTATAAAATTCTGAAACCGGTTTTTGTATCCTGAAACATACCTGCAAAATAGATAGAGCTCTCAATAAAAATCCAATTTAAAAGGAAGAGACATTGTTCTTTCTAAAAGTAGTCTACACATGAATGATAATCACAATTCACAAAGGTAATGTAATCACAAATGTACTTAAATGCAGAGAGAACCTATAAATGAAGGGACATTCATTTATAATCAACACTTCCCAGAATTAATTCATAATTAATCTTTGATTCTCTCACCCCACAAGTAGTTATTTACAAGTCCTAGAGGCAGCACTGCAAAACATATAGCTGAGATGCATTTTTCTTCTAATATTCCAAAACAGATTAGCACAAAATCCAGCTCAATTAAATCATAATTGAAACCATGAAGGTCAAATCCAATCTGATCTACATGAAAAAAAGAAAGCAAAAAAAAAACCTCAAACAACCAAAGTCAACACTGGATCATAACAACAGAGCAAGTCAACTGTAGTGGAAAGAGAAAGTTAAAAACTTTAATGTCATCTGAACAAAGAAACAAAAGAGTTTTTTTTTTTTAATTAAAAATTCACATGATGGGTTTTGACACCAAAGAAGAAAGTTGTTGGGCTGATGCAGTTGGAAGAAGATCTAAATTAAGCAATTAAGTTTGGTTAAAGCGACTAGTAAAACAATGGGGAAGAGTTAGGAACAAAATCAAAAGAGGGAATGAATGACTCACGCAAATGGAGAAGGCTCAACGAAAAGTGCGATTCTTCTTGGCCTAGAATTGTTCTCAGGATCAAGCAAAGCAGACTCAGGAGGAGAATCTTCTTCTTCCTCAACAACCTGAAGCAAACTATCCCCAGCTATGGTCATTTTTTCGTTGGTAGCTCCAAGGTACGAACTTTTCCTTCTTCTCAGAGTGTTTGAGCCTTGAAAGGTGCAAAAATTTGATCTTTTGCAAATGGGTGTGATGGGTTTTGGTCCAAATGATTGGAGGAGAGAGAATCCGGCAGAAGCAAAACGAGGGTAGTATGAAGAAGAGGAAGAGGGAAAAGAGAAAGAAGAAGAATAAGTGGTGTTTGTGTCAGGTGAGAGAAAAGGAGGAGAGAGAGAGGAATTTATAGAGAGAGAAGTGGAAGTAGTGTTCATGATGATGGCAAATATGTGAAGGAGTATATAATCATAAAGTTACAGCCTTTGAAATGTGCTCGATTATTGAATTGATTAATATGGAATTGTTTGCAAGGAAGAGTGTGTGTGTTTGTGTGTGTGAGAATGAAGGAATCTAAGACACATGCAAAGGACTCTAACAATGGATATTCTCTTTATGATGGCGGGTGAGAGAGGAATCAAAAGGGGGAACTTTGAGCATATGCTATTTGCCTCTTTGGTCAAATGATTCAACCCTATTTCCCACATTTTACACAATAATTCAACTTGGAAAAAAAATTTAGCCAATTGTATCGAATTAAGTCTTAGAGTAACTCTAATCTATTTTTTTGGGTATTAATTTGATTTTTACAGTTATTGAATTAATTTAAAATTAAAATTTGTATTGAATATTATTTTTGAAATGATACAAATATCAATAAAAAAATATTGCATCATTCTAAAGAAAGATTAGTAAATATTATATTTGTATATCTATTAAGTCCATTAAATGAACATTGTAACTTTGTAACTTTGTTAAATTAAAATAAAATCACACATTGAAGTGATGAATTTTATATTGAATTTAAATTAATTTTTTATGATATATAATCCCATAAATACTTATGTGATATTGTGTGAGATTCAAAATAAAATGAAACTAAAATCAAGCATTAGAGATATCTTTAAAGTAATTCTTTTAAATTGGTTGCATATACTAAAATAATACTTAAGATCTTAATGTACTAAACTATTAATTACGACTTTAAAATTAATAAAAGTATATTATACCAATTTCTAAAAGTATGATAAATTTTTTGATAAAAAAATATAATTGATGTATTTAAAATCTCAAAAACTATTTTAAATTTTAATACATGTTCATATTTTAAACAATCAATTTAGAACTTTAATTATATCTTTTATATATATTAGAGACAATCTTATAATTAGAAATCTTATAAAAGAAGTGAATTTTTTCCCTCATATTAGTGGATATTCAAACTCCAATTTGATATTAATGGTTAAGGAATAGGAATGTCAATCACGTCAATTAATTCTGTGTTGTATGAATGACTCGCCATTTGCTACAAATAGATAGTGTGTGAATATAAATTAACTGGATTTTTTTTGTATACATTCTATTTAATAATACAAACAAATAGTATAGTAACATGTTATATAACGAAAAGTAAATTCATATTTTATTACACAGCTTGTTGGATCCTTTAGAGCGAGAGTGATAGTAAAAAATTGATGAATAAAAATGTATGATGCACCCCACCGACACGGACATGGGACATGACACGAGATACGTCGACACGCGAATTTTAAAATCTTACATGACACGGGGACACGTATACATATAAAATATAAAGTATTTTTTAAATAAATCGTAATGATATTTTAATATTTCATTGATATTAAAATATAAATTAATTTTTTAAATTATTTTTAATATCTTATTTTAAGTATATCAAGTATTTAAAATATTTTTTATTTTAATAAATAATAATATATACTCTATCTAAATTTATTTTAAGAATATATATTAAGAATAAGACCGACACGCTGACACGTGATGGTATTTAGGTGTGTCCAAGTGTGTTCGGAAAAAAAATTTTTATTTTTTATTGAGACACGGTTTGGACACAGGAGACACGCGTGTCGAACGAGTGTCGGTGAGTGTCGTATCCGAAATGTGTCCGACACGCAACTCAACAAAGTGTCCGTGTTTCATAGATAAAAATAGCGAAGGAAAACATAAAAACAACAAATTAATAGAAAAATATTTTGAGAATCGTATGCCACAAAAATATTTAAATTTGCCACAACAAAGAAAAAATCTCATAAATGAATGTGAAAAACATAGCATGATACAAAAATTAGATAAGAATGAATATGATTGATGTTGGAGAATTTGGAATATTAATTTGGTTAAGTAAAAATTTGAATAACTACTTTAACTAATATGTGAAATTTAAAGAATTATTTTGGCCATTTACTTAATTCATATATCTAAGGGATAAGTATGATTTTGGTCTCTAAGGTAGAGGCTGAAAATTTATTTCGTCCCCTAACTTTTTTTTGCTCTAAAATGGTCCCCAAAGTTTCAGTTTGTTTTAAAATCATCCTTTTTACCAATTTTATTTTTTTTATTACCAAATTACCCTTCATTAAAAAAATTATAAAATAAAATAAATATAAAATAAATATAAAATAAAAAAATAAAAAGAAAAAAGAAAGGGATACGAGAAGGAAGGGGGCGCGCAGAAGAGGGGGCGTAGAAAAGGAGGGGGGAGGAAGGGGGAGGAGGAGGGGAGAGAGAAGGGGGACCGCCGCTGCACCACCGCCGTCGCACCACCGTCCCGCCGTCCTGCCGACCTGCACCACCGCACCACCACCAGAAGAAAGAAAGGGATACAGAGAAGTGGGGAGAGAAAGAAAGGGGGGCGCAGAAAGGGGGGCGCAGAAAAGGGGGGGAGGAGGGGGAGAGAAGGGGGACCGCCGCTGCACTACCGCCGTCGCACCACCGCCCCGCCGCCCTGCCGCCCTGCACCACCGCACCACCACCATTTCCATTTCTTCTTCTTCTTCTTCTTCCCCGCCGCCCCGCCGCCTCGCCGCCCTGCACCACCGCACCACCACAATTTCTTCTTCTTCTTCTTCCTCTTCTTCTTCTTCTTTCTCGCCGCCACGCCGCCCTGCCTCCCTGCCGCCCTGCACCAGCAGCACCACCATTTCTTCTTCTTCTTCTGAACTGAATTTTTTGTGAAATTTCTGGTTGTTGATTATTGTTTAAAGTGCATGTTGCTTGATTTTTCTGCTGCTGATGATGATGATGATGACTATGATGATACTGGTGGTGGTGGTGGTTCTGCTTGATTGTTCTTTTTATTCCATTATCGATTGAGTTCTAAGTTATGGGTTTTGGTTTTTCTGATTTTGGGTTCTGAGTTTTGACGATGACGATGACTTTGAGTTTAGGGTTGTTGTTCTTATATTGGTGTTTGTTTGAGTTCAGATGATTCTGAGTTTTATTGTTGTTTGTTTGAGTTCAGATTATGATTTTCTGAGTTTTGATGATGATGATTTTTCCGAGTTCTGAGTTCAGATGATTCTGAGTTTTATTGTTGTTTGTTTGAGTTCTGGGTTCAGCTTTGCTTGCTGCTGTTCTTCCGCTTCTGCTTGCTGTTCTTCTGATTTTCAATTTGTCATTGTTGTTGTTGTTATCCATTGTTGGTTGTTTTTTTTTTTCTGCGTTTGTGCATCTGCTTCTGCTTCCGTTAATGTTGAGGAAGAAGAGGGGTGTTGAGGAAGAAGATGGGAGGGGAGGGGAGGGTATTTTCGTCCGAAGGACGATTTTAAAATAAACTGAAACTTTGGGGACCATTTTAGAGCGAAAAAAAGTTGGGAGACGAAATAAATTTTCAGCCTCTACTTTGGGGACCAAAATCATACTTATCCCTATATCTAAAATATAATGAGTTGTATTATATCAACAAAATATTTTTAAATTATAAGAATTTATCTTTGAGATATGATATAAACTTGTACGATGTTATTATTGGAGAAAATTCAATTCGGGTTCATACCTTACTTAATAGCAGACGCTGTTATAAGTTGATATAATGTTGGGAAATTAAAATATTATACAAACATAAAGTTCTCTTTTCCTTATTATCTTATATTGGATGAATACGTGTTATTGATCATAAAAACAATTAAAAGATCATTTCTTGTCTCTTTCAAGAAAACTATTGTCCAATAAACAAGCAATAATCAGATTTTGAATTTTGGTTGTTTTGTGTGTTTATTTTGGACTCTGATAAAGCTATCCAACTGTGAGACTTGGTGGTTGGTATAGAACGATACGGTTGTGTCTTATATATAAGATAGAAAATAAGTTTTTAAATATATCTGAAATACTGATATCTCAGTAATTTAATTAATATATATTATATATTTTTTATAATTTAAATTAATACTTAAAATTATTAAAATATCGATATATTTAATACACTTGAAATTTTTCAGATAAAATATAGTTTAATTCACAAGATATAAGATATTCCTTACATTTTAAATTGATGTAAATGAACACAAATTCTTTTTAAAATAAATAAATTTTCACCCCTTAAGGGTTACATTCTTCACTCATCTATACTTCTTTATTGAATAAAGATGGACAGATAATAAATAGTAAAAAAAAAAGTGAGATAAGTTTTTATTGTAGATTTGTAGTATATATATTAGTTACATTATTATCATTTATCAATACATACTAAACAGTATAGTTTAACATTTTAGCATTGGCTACAATTTAAAAAGGTGATAATATTTTTAAGGCTATTACCAACCAGATATGGACGAATATATATGGATTATACTCATGAATAATTATCATTATTAGAAATACGCTAATTATCATTAAAATTACCATTAGATCTTTCTCACTCTAATCACAGTCGGAATTATTGTAGAAAAATCCAACGATAATCACTCAAATTCATATTTAGAATTTAGTTACTGTTGGATTGCATTTTTTAACGCAAAAATTATAGTGCCAAATCAAATTTAGTGACGCCAAAATTACTGTTAAAACTTTTGTGGAAAAATTCAACGATAAAATAACCTAAAGCACTGTAAGAAAAATTATTTTTAGTAGCAATTTATTTTATTTTTAGCGACAATAAAAATAGCCGCTAATACATTTACCGACAATTAGACATTAATCGTCTTATGTTTTGTTTCTAAAAGGTTTTAGCGTAAATTATAACATTTACCGATAAAGACTTTTTTAATGGCCGCAAAAAGTATATAACTTTTTACTTTTAGCTGTCATTCTCTTGGCAATTTATAAGGCCACCAAAAGTAATTCTAAAATTGTAATGTTATTCACTTTTAGTAGCCATTGTTATTGCAGCCGAAACCCATTTTACCGGCAATTTATATGACCACTAAAATAATTCTAAAATTGTAATGTTATTTACTTTTAGTTGCCATTACTATTGCCGCTAAAATCTTAAGATTTTTTTAGTTATATTATACTCATTTTCTTAAAAGTAACAAACTATTTTTTTTTTTTAGAATCTCAATTATTTTTGCCAACAATTGTTATTATTATGCATAATATAAATATATTGAAATTAATTACTACAAAATGAGATATTTCATTAGACTCAAAATATTGATACACAATTTTTTCTTGAAAAGTAATAAATCATGTTACAATCTAAATAACAAAAAATTCTACAAGCCTATAACTATGTTACATCAATGTAGCAATACGAGTGTAAGCAATGATCTAAAGTTGCACCTTGAAAAGTAGCCTAGCTTTCGTTTTTAGCAATTGATCTAAGAATTTAAAAGTAAATGAGAAAGGAAAATCATAAATCATGAATATACTAAAGAATTCAAAACTATAAACCTTTGGCTACTTTTCAAGGAATTGATAGCTTGGCAATATTTTTCATCTTGACACCAATGACACGGTTTTCTTAGTTTTGAAGTTGGTCTTTGCTCTCTTGCTAATTTAATGCTACAATTTTCTTCTCTTAAATTAACAGAATAATTTTCGAAATGAAGTAGTACTTTGTTCAAACCGCAACTCTTTTTTTTCTTCCTAGCTTATATTCGATTTTATGTTGCATTTTTTTGGTCTTCTTTTCTTTAAACAGATTCTTAGCTGCATCAACTAGAATCAATGTTTTGAATTTTTCACTATCCATTCCTTTTGTGAAACAGCTTTAAGAGATGTTTCCTACATGAAGATCAAAATAATAAAATTAAGTATCCTATATGAAGATCAAAATACACTACTTATAGTGGATGCACAACTTACAAATCTTTCCTTCTTAGAAATTGGCTAGTTGAAAAGTTCAAAACCTGTAGCTACGAGGATTTCCTAATCTTTCTTTTAACTAGAAAAAACTCCAGAGCACTGCACATAAAGAAACAATTATCTTGCTAAAACTAAATAATTGTTTAGTATATGGACATTATTAACATTACACTCCCTCCATCCCACATATATAACCAAAAGTTTGTCCATCAATATTTGTCATTTGATTAGATTAAGGATGTTTTATATCTTTTTTAGTCTGATTTATTAAGGCTTTATAGACCTAGGTCTATAATCATAGGCTTCCCTCTCTTATTACTGAAAAAAAAGGGTATTAACCAAAAATAAAAGGCAAAAAAAGTTAGAATAATTTAGAAACAAATCACAAAACTCTAATAAATCAACAATGCTACTTACAATTTCCAACACAAGCGATTGTTACGTTGTACAAAATTGATATTCTTTGGTACCTCACTAAAAGTTTGGATCAGATCTGAAAAAAATAAAAATTCAAAGTGATCATTAACGTATACAAAACAACAATTAGTAGAAAGGGCTAAAAGTAAGGAGTATAATTATGCAAATAATACTTATGAAACAAAAAAAAAACATAAAATTTGACATAGCATTTTAATTAAGGCCACCACCATACCATCTTGTATTACCAACGGATAATCAGAAGTTCTAAGATTAATAAACCAATCTCAGTGACAGATCCTAAGAAGCATTACCATGACATAAAAGGTTGTTGCAAGCATTCCTAACTAGAAGTATCATTAATCACAGAAAATAAAAAATACAACATTATCATCTACAATTTAATCAGATTTTGTATCATACCACTCCAACAAATATTGAGAAGGTAAAAACGTAGCCAATTTAGGCTGGATCACCATTTTGCATAAATTGCAGGGAATTAATAGGACACATCAAGTGATAGAGAATTATTAGAACAAAATAATAATGAAGAATTTGTTAGAGCACTATAACTTGTACTAGAGGTGGTTAACCAGTGAGTTCAGTAAAACAGTAACTGACCTCTAGCAACTGATTCAATACTAGTAGGCCTAAAAACTGGGAGAGATCATTTTCAATATACATATTGTAAACCGATTAACAAAGATAATAAAATTGACAATACATTTTAACATATAGCAAAGTTTAACACACGTAAATATTGAAAGCGACCAAGTGCAATGATTATATAAATAGAAGCGATAAAACATTACCTTCCAAAATCATTGTTAAGCTGTTAGGTAGAGACACATGAAGATGATTCCAACTAATTGCAAATGGAGGAGACTTGTGTTGTCTGCCTACGTAAAAGAAGTTATCAAGTTCGGAGAACCACATAATGATTCCAACTAACTGCAAATATAAATTAAATTTGGACCATCTTACCACTGCAACTGCCGCTCCTCCCTCCCTGTATCTCCCTTAGCAGATTAATCACAACGCATGAAGTGAACATTCCAAAAGGATGGATAGAAAACTACTTAGTGATAACCAAGTAAAATTGATACAGAATAAGAAAATCTTGTGTCCCAGATAGGTATTGATTTAATTTACCTATCTATCTATCATCTATGATAAATAATCTGAACTCATCATAAAAAAATACTACTAACAAAATTATCATCATGAATACACCAAAAGAAAAAAAAATCAATCAAACACTGTTTTCTTTCTATACACACAAATGCATGCAGTACACAAAAAAAGCTCAATAACAACAAATCAAAGCCCATAGCTCATTCAAACTGATCGTGTATAATAAATTATGGAAGCATAATAATGAATCAAAATTAAGATTGAAAAGGAACATTAAAAAGGATAATAGTGATAACAATACCAGTGATTGCCTTCTCTACGAAACCCAAAATGCTTCCAGTTGAGGCCATATTTAAAGGACCCTTCCTTTTCCTTTTTCTCTCTCTAATTATAATCTCTACCAACCCAACAACAACATTCTGTTGCCAAAAAATCGATTTGGTAAAAAAATAAAAAAGGAATAATAAAAAAATAAACGATGAAAAAAAAGAAGAAAAAGGATGGATATAATGAATGGAAAAGTCAAATTAAGAAGTTGCTAGTCCTAACTTCTTAGTTAGCAAATTCAATTTACATCATAATCACTTACTTGATTGTAGATCAATCCACAACAAGGGTAACTTGATTGTTTTCTCCCTCTTTTTCTTGTAAAAATTCAAGTTTCTTTCTTCTGACTAGGGACAACAATAAAGGTAGCTAAGCAGCTTTCATATTGCTTAGTGCACAGAACATGTAGTAAGGTAATATAACATTGTGTTGCTTGATATTTACATAATATAAGAACAAATACTTGAATAAGGATGACAATAATCAACTAAGTATTTATTTCCTTGTTATTTAAGACAAATCAAGGTTATTCGAACTATGGCTCTAGCTTAAGTCAACCCAAAGAATCCTCAATTTGGATTTAAATACTTGAATAAAGATGATTCTAATTTGCTAAGTTTTGTATACTTAACATGAGAAACACCACATGTAATATGATGCAAGAATTATGAGGCATTAAAATTTTGGTGAAATGTAATTAAGATAGGAAGGTGAGTATTCATTGTTGTCACTACTTGTTACATTGAGAGAAAACAAGTCATCATAGTTCACAGATACAATAAGGAAGCAACAAGAAGAAACAAAGTAAAGGCAAGACAATAATTTACATTTACAATTTTCGAATCTAATCTAACACTTCTAAGTTCCTACACATGATGAGAATTACTATAACATCAGTATTTTCTAGTCACACTTCTAGATAAAAAGAGCCATATACATTTCAGAAGCAAAGTTCAATTGCAGTGGAGAGTGAAAATTCTCTGCATAACTTCTCTGACTCTAATCAACAAACTCTAGTTCGGAAAGCAAGGAAATAAATAATTGTCTAATGCAATCACAAAACCAAGATAACCACATGCATATTTTTGCAATGCAGAGTGCACAGAACATGTTTGATGAAATTCCCCATATAAAAGAGGGAAGAACAAAAAAACATAGCACAATCAATCTTAATACTAACATCATAAGAATCAATTTGTATAGAATAAAAATAATAATATATAAGATGGATGGAATAACAACCTTTGATGAAGAAAAAGGAAGGATCATGACAATTGGAAAAGGGGATGGATCGTCGAGCCTACGGCGGCGGCGGCGGCGGCTTTGTAAAAGCGAGAGACAGCAACGCAACGGACCAGTGATCCTGATCAGCGGCTTCATGAGAGTGAGAGAGACCAGGCGGCGGACCTACAGGCCTGCTCGGTGGTGGCTTTGACTGCGACGGCAACGGCAACACTGTTTGGTGTCTAGAGCAGCGACACGGATCTGACTGGATCTAGCGCGGATTTGACCTAGATCTGAGGTAGAGTGTGAAAACAGGAAGACAGATGTGCATGTAGGACAATAGGCAGTGATCCTCGGCGATGGCAAGGCATGTGACGGTGGTGGTGAGCGGCTGTCAGTGGAGAAAGTTGAGATGGAGTGGGTTATCGGAGACAAGGGTTCTCTTTTCCTTCCATTGGTTTGCAATTTAGAAAATTAAATAAAATATTATAATAAAATTTTAGTGAAAATTAAATAATTACTAGTATTAATTTAAAAAAATTAAAACTAAAAGTAAAAATAAATAATAATTTAGTGGCAATAAATTATAATATATAATAATAGTGTCAAATATATAATTGCCATTAAAATTTGTTTTTAAAACTTTTTTCATGTATTTTTTAGCGACAATAATAATAATTGCCATTATAATATATAGTATTAATGACAAATATATAATAGTCATAAAAACATAACTTAAATAAAAGGAATAGTGGCCATTATGTTATTGCCGCTAAAAATTTGTCCCTAAAACTTATTTTTCTTGTAGTAAGAAACACACTATTTTCACTTACGCGAATGAATATTACCATTGGATTTTTTTAAGATAAATCCGATAGTAATTAAAGGCTTAAACCCACAATTGTCTTCCTTCCACTTTTGTAGCAACCAAAACCCCCCAAAGTTTTCTCTCAAGCTACCCTCATCCCTCCAGCTGCCTCATTGTCACAGTTGTGAAATACTTTTGTCTTTATCTAAGGTTCCAACCGTAATGGATAAAGTTTAGAATCCTCAAATTGTATTTTTAGTCCTTCTTTACTTGTTAACTCAAGGAAGAAAAAGAGAATAGAGGCTTTAAATATCCTCTAGAATGACTCCCCCTCCCTCTCTCTTCTATCCCATTTATAAGTGACATTAATTGTTGATATTGGGTGCACATATTACATATTAATAATTGTTTTTACATTCATGACTCATTAGCAAAAATGTTCTTACATTATGAAATATGAAATATAATTTCATTGTGAATTAAGTTGTTATACTGGTGGTTGCATTATAATTAGGGAGTCAATTTTGGAGTGTTCTTAAAACATGTTAACTTAATTTGTTTAAACACAGTAGCAAACTCTCTAATCTAGTGCTAAAATCAAGTGCTTCAAATGAATTATACCCAAATAAATAATATTTATCACAAACAAATTTCAAAACAAAAAAAAGATACACCGAAAGAAAAATGTCATCATGTACCAGATAGAAAAGACCTAGAATGAATGTATATATATAATGTCAATTTATAGTTTAAAAACAGCGAAGAATAATGTCCTACTATCACGTATATATATAAGAACTTGGATCAAAATTCATTCATAATGTTTTATTTATTTTGACTCATGACTATTACCTTGATGGTGGGGTGATGGTTAAAATTGATGAATTGCAAAGAAGCGTAAGAAGAATAGTGAAAGTATATAAGTAGAGGGATGATATCAATAATAGTTGAAAATAATAACCCAATTTTTCCTTTGTTATGAAAATGTATGAGAGACATGCTTCAGATGTGTGGTTTAGCTATATATACTATTAGGAAGCTTTATTTCATTAATTCTAACACACGCATAGGACGGAGAGTGGAGGCTTAGAGAGAAATCAAAGGCATTTAATATACAAAAGGCCAAACATAAAGCACAAAATGCAGAGATCCAAAATCAGTATTACTCTATGAGAGGTTGAAGTTATATAAAAGGCCAAACACAAAGCTCAAAATGCAGAGTTCCAAAATGTAGAATTCCAAAATAACTTCATTTCAATGTTGTATTATTCCTTAAGAGGTTCTGTTCTGACCATGGTTCTGAAAATCGAACCGGACTGGCTGGTTCAACTAGATTAATCGGGAACCGGTCAGCTAGCCGGTTCGGGTGAGCCTAGAAACTGCCTGGCAAAAAATTGGTAAAAAAACCGATCGAACCGGCAGTTAACCAGTGAACCGGTAAAACCAGTCGGTTTTTTGACGGTTTTTAAAGATTAAAAAAAAAAAAAACAAACCCCCCGTATAAAAGCCCAGCTACCCCTTTTCTCTCAGAAGAAAACCCTAATACCCCTTTCTCTCTCCCTCTGAGTTCCACGCCGCCACCACCCCTTTGAGTTCCAGCGCCGCCACCACCAACAATAGCGTCACCTTCTCAGCTTCTCTGTCCTCGTGGTGTCGCTAAGCTTGCCTTTATCCTCGTCATCGTTGGCCGCCCCTCTTTTCCTCCTGGATCCATTCTCGTATCGCCAGATCTACTGGGAGCTGTTGTTCTCGTCGTTGTTTCTGTCCTCGTCGTGTCGTCAAGCCACTTCTGTCATTGTCATCGTCAGCCTTCCTGAACTCGTCTCTGTCCTCGGCGTTTTTGCCTATCTTTGCCCTTTCTCTGTCGAGCTCACAGCGCAGTTCGAGCATTACTTTCTTCCGCCGTGGACTCTTAGCCATTTCACTCTGCCACCATAGAAAATTACACAGTTCGATTATGTTGCTCTCCCTCTTTCTTGAGTTATTCGATCGGTAGTTCAATTTATTTTTTTATTTTGTTAATTATAATGATTATGATTTGCTATTTTTATATTCTGAATTCTGATGGTTGGATAGATTAAATTCTTATTGTTGTAATTGCAAAAAATATTTCAATTGGATTACCTATGTAACTCTGTTGATTAACTGAAGAAAATATGGTTGTTGCTTTATTTTATTTTCATCTTTTTTTTGTTACTTTTGGAGTATTTTTGTTAATGGTTGCTGGTACCTTGTTGAATTTTTTAGAATAATTCTGTTGATTTTAAAAAATTAAATTATACATTGATGCCAATAACTACAACAAGCTTTTTTTTTCTTTGAGATAAAGAATTTAAAGGTATATTTTTTATGACTGAAGTTTTATTTTGTTATATGTAATTTATACTGAGTTTATTTAGTTGAAAATTTATTGAATTTAAATATTAAAAATGATATATTAATTTTTTATAATTTTATTTTATATTTAATTAAACCAGTTGAACCCCCGGTTGAACCACGGTTAGACCACTAAACCGCTGAACCGGTCATTTCACCGATTTATTGACCGGTTCGGTTTTTACAACCTTGGTTCGGACTCTATTCTGGCATCACTATCCACAAGTACCAAAACATAGAGAAAACTAAAATACACTCCTAAACTAGTTTAACTGTCCATCCACTTTAAAGATACAAAAACATGGAGAAAAATAAAATATACTACTACAAACTTAATAATACTTAATTTGGTGTACCTATGAACTGTGTATTGTTGCATTCAAATATATTATATAAACAATCTTTCTGTGTATTGTTGCATCTAAATATATTGCAGAAACAATCCTTCTCCCTTTAAAATTATTATTAACATATAATAATGCTATTTCCACAAATCAATCAACAACGCATAACACTTTAGTAAGAATTCAAATTTAAGAAAGCTGATTCTGCCCCAAATTGAAAAAGGCAAAGGCGGCAACAACAAATAATATACACGTATCAGATAGGAAAGACCCAGATGGAGGTACAGCGCGTTGCGGCGGCAACTCTTCACAGTGGTGCCGGTGCGTCTTGCAGGCCTTTCTTTTACTTCACCTCCTTTTGTTCTGTGTTCTTGGCAAGAACAAAAACAAAAAAAAAGAGTAAATTGAAACCAAATCAAGAAGTAAAAGATTAATGTGAACCAAATTGAAATATGAAACCAAAAAGGAAACAGAACAAAAATTGAAAGGAGAATTTTTTAGATACCAATAATATGAACCAAGAAGCTGAGCAAACTTAAGAATGAGACCAGAGGGAGGAGGGAGCAGATCAGCGATGGACCCACCAGCAAGGGGAAGCGCGACGCAACTGGTATTGACAGGCATAGCTACAGGGTGACAACGGTTCACACACTGAAGTGTGTTTTGTGCCTCTGCTCCCGTTTGTGTTCGCGTGAGGAGGATAGGATGAGAATTAAACAAATCCTAAACCCCCAAACAAAAAATTATGCAATAAATGCACAAATAATTGAATAAATAAAGATACAAACTCAGAAGATTAACAATTTCAAAGAAGTTTCAAACAACTGAACAAACCTTAAACCCTCAAATATTGGAAAAATTCATAAGAAACTAATAAGAGAAATGGGCTTAGTACAGAAGGTGGCGACAAATGAGAGGTGGCGACGACGGAAGGATACCGTGACGAGGCAGCAATGATGAAGCTACAAGAGGCATCGACAATAAGCGGCAAAGATGCTGTTGGAGGCGGTGACAACGCTGCTAGTGGTGTTGACGATTTTGTTGGATGCGGTGACAACGAGGGAAGAATGATTGGAGGAGGCCGCGATGATGATGAACGAGCGTGGGGCACGAGGGTGGCAATGGGGGACTGATGGTGAAAGAGAAAGAGAAAGGGGAGAGAAGTAAGGTTGATGATGTTGCAGAAATGGAGGGGAAGGGTTCGCAAATTCGAATTTAGGGTGAATTTTACCAACGGATTTATCGTTGAAAAATTCGCTGATAACACATAGCCGCCTATGACCAAAATGACACGTTTCATTTAATTACCTTACCGTCAGAATTTTTCCTCCCCTAAATCCGACGGTAATGATTGCGCCAATTTTTCTTTTTTTTTCTCTAATTATTACCGGCGAATTTACCGTCGAAAAACCAAATCAGGTGGTAACTTTTTACCCGACAAATTATTGCCAAACTAACCTCCGACGCTAAATGTGACGGTAAATCCGACAGTATTCAACATTTTTCTTGTAGTGACTGTTTGTGCAGTGAGTATTTCTTCAATAGAGCATCTTCTTCCTCATCACTTAAGAGAACATCCAGCAGGTCATCACTATCATATTCATCATCCTCATCCCTAAACCCAGCCACGCCACCTTCTCCTTACCTTTACTAACATTGGCAGTTTGTTAAACATTGTCAGCATTCCCCTTATTGGCAGTCTTCCTTTCCTTTGCATTTTAAGACTCATTCATGGTACTTATATCTACATCAAACAAAACCCCATCCCCATTCCAATCATCATCACTATCATTAAAGTTTGTATCAGCAACACTATCTTCATGACTTATCGCTATCCTCTCCATCACTCTTAGGCTCATAATCACCATCTTCTGCGTCATTCTCACTCCTTGAGTCTAATTTCTCTAATTTCACATCTTCATCATCAAGAGGAGAAGATGTTCCCACATACTATTGGGATTTTCTATCACTTTGGGCCTTGTTAATTTATTGGGCCTCTTTAGCCATTTTCTCCTAACCTGAATCTTGGACCTTATGCACCACAATTGTTCTATCCCCATAGACTTCCTTTAGCTGACTCAATATTCCCTTGCCCTTTTAATTCTTCAATGGTACAAGACTTGCTACAAGTTTCAGTTTTGTGGACAACATATAATTCCATGTAATCCTCCTTCATTCCAATTTTGGCTCCATTACATCTTTGTCTGTTTGAAACATCTTTAAGCCTTCTTCTATGCTCTCTGTTAGAGACTTGTACCACATCATTGCAATATTTTTTCCTATATAACCTTGCTTTTTTACAATCCAAACAGCCTCAAACTTGCTCCATCTATCTTCGTCACAGTAATTAACAATGTTCGCCTCACCACCCACATAATGTAGGGGTTCTCCATCAAACCTGAACCTCCTACCATGATATATCTTCACACTAAAATAATTCATTTTTTTTGTTCAACCTGTCAAATATGTCATTCAAAAGTTATTAGACTCGGAAACACTCAAACGTTGATCACTCTAACACTCGAGCAAAAAAAAAATTAACAGCCGGAAGTTTCTCTAACACAAAACAAATGGACCTAGCACACACATTAAACAACCATTAAAAGACACAACCTTCAAATGAAAATAACCATTTAAACAACCAACTAGGTACAGAGAGTACTATACATACTTTCAGTTGTCGCTCTCCAACATGCAAAGTCTTTTACTCCACAATGACGATTCCACCAATAATCGAGCACCAACGTGATGTATCGGCCTTCGATTACACAGCAATCATCATCAAAAAGAGGAAGTGTCATATTAGAGTGAGCTTTGTCTCTCAACGGGAGAATAACTAAAATTGCTCTAACTACAAACGTTGAAAAAAGCCACATAGGCTGCACTAGTAACTATTGACTATCAGAGTTAATGGTGGAACTACATTGATGCTATTTTAAATTATTTGGGACTAAAATATGACGTTTAAAATGTCAGGGACTAACTTAAAATTTTGGCCAAATGTTGGGACCAAATATAGTACTTTATCCTATTATATTTTATATCAATAATTTAGATTTAGAGTTTAAAATTTAGGATTTAAGATTTAGACTTAAGAGTTTAGAGTTTTAAGATTTAAAGTTTATAATTTAAAATTTTAAATTTAAAATTCAAAATTTAGAATTTTAAGTATAAAATTTAGACTTTAAAATTTAAAAAGCATTGTCCCCTTTTCTTTTTTTGAAACATATTAATATTTGCCGGTAACATTTTTTTTTATTATTTTAGACTTACGAATACGGCTAATATTTTTTTATATGAGTTTCATATGTGAGTTACTCTCCGTTATGGAGCATTGGGGGGATTTACAATGTTGTGACGGCATTGAAGTTTTGTTTTTAGTAGGAAGAAATCGGACCGTCCGATTTCATTGCAGAGAGAGAGGGGACACAAATCGGACGATCCGATTTGTGCGATGCAGAGTACTAAAATTGGACCCAGTGATTTCAGGACAGAGAAAATTGGTTGAAACTAATCTGACGGTCCGATTAGTGTTATGGAAAATTTTGAAATGCGAAGACGTGGTCAGACCGTCCGATTTGCTTGTTACTGCCGTATACATAAAGGTTACCTTCAGAACTCCCCAGTAGTTCTTCTACCTCTTCGTCCAGTTCAAAAAACCAGGAAGTTATATAGCTTCTCTTCTCTGGTTCTCTTTCTTCATTCTTGCAAAAAAAAAAGTGTGATTGAGAGTGGTTAGTATATCACTGTTATCATGGATGATAGAGTTATTTTGAAAATATATTATTTTGAACAGATATTACAAACGTATAAAGGAGTTCAATTTGTATGTGATAATCCATTAGATGTTGTTATTCCGTACACATTGTCGTTTGAGGAATTAAAAGGTGTGATTTGTGAGAATATAGATCCTCAGATATCTAGGAGAGTGTCATGTATTTTGTACATGTATCCTTTATCCGTGTTCGGTGGGTTCGTTCAATTTCAAACCAAGTACGTAACGGATGAAGCGAGCATGCATGAAATGTTTTCAATGTATATTGAAAATCGCCATCGAATGTCATGCATCGAGCTGTACATTGAGTTCAAGCAGTCTGAAGCGGACCGAAATATTGAATTGGAAGATTATAATAGTGATAGCGAGGAGGAATTTGAAAGTCATTATGAGATCGTTGGTTTGGGTGAAGAAGAAGATGAAGCTGACGGCACTATGAACGCAGATGTGGTGGAGGTCGCAAATGTATTGGCAAACCAACAACCGTTTCAAGAGCCTTCTTTCATGCAGTCGTTGGATTTGGAGGCTATGCATGCACCAGAGTTTCCTCAATACATGAATGCAGGTATGTAAAGAAAGATAGTTATGTGACACTTGACATACCTCTGCACCGCTGCACCAGACTTGTCACCAAACAAAATTGTCCCAAATAACAACATTATGTGACACTTGACATACCTCTGAATCTGAATATCATCAGTCAACACTGTGCGATCCTTCAAACCCCTAATCCACGTCAGTTTTTTAAAGCTTCCTCTACAGTCCGTCTTCCTCGGCAACACCAAAGTCGTGCAAGCACTCGACCTCCAAGGCCTCAAAACTACTCATGGTTGGTCTTGTAACTGAAATTACATTGGTCGGCAGACCGAGAATCATCGCCTATCCTCCAACGACACAGCACACTCACCAACCGAAAAATAAAATGTGTGAGTATCTGGCCGCCATCTCTCAATCAGAGCATTAATCATTGCTGACTGGCATTGAACGACTCCAATATGAGAAACATGGTAAAAACCAGTCTCCCATAAATGCGCCTCAACAATTGGATTGTACGGTCCGGCGGCAAAAAGTGATCACATATCAACATTCATGAACCCTGCAATATCACATTTTTATTATAACTACCAATACATAATTATATTAACAATAACATGATTATGCTCACATGTCCATTATTACTACCAATAAAATCATATTTTACACTCAGTTTATGCATAACCAGAATAAGTTCAATCATCATAAATTAATATATATATAATAACAACATCATAACCAGATTAAGATTATTTTCATAATATCATCATCATCATCATCGTTAATAATTTTAAAAAACCGACGTTATTGTTAATAATAATCATAAAACAATATATTAAATTTGTGTTTAATTAGGGTCGGTCTTCTATTTATTGTCAAATATCCTATTATGTTACATTACATACATTCCATTCAATTATCAATAATCAAGAATAATTTATTAAATTCTTTTTTTTTAACTTAAATATTATAAATTCACACTTTCAATAGATTTTAAATTCATATTTCTACTTCTTCTAATACAATACAATTAAAACGAAAATATATTAATTCAAATTTTCTTCCAACAAATAATAATAATAATAATAATAATAATAATAATAATAATAATAATAATAATAATAATAATAATAATAATAATAATAATAATAATAATAATCTGATTTCATTCATTCAAACTAGTAAGAACAAAACAACAACTAGTCATACATTTCATTTCAAAATAGAGCATACTATTAATAAAAAATTTAGACTTTATAAATTGATTAGTTCTACTTTATTCCTAAATTCCTTAAACTTAATTGCTTAGTTCTACTATATTATTTCTACTCTATTACTAAAATATGATACACTATTATATTTATTAAATCAAAATTTTAAATAATAAAAACTTACATAATTTAAATGTCCGAGATAATTAACAATGTGAAGTTCTGGTTGATTCACTTTCTTAATTTTTGGTTTTTTTGGTATTGTATTTAGATTTTTTTGACCTGCTATGTGATCCTTGCAGCCTCCAAAAATGGAGATGGTGTGAGGTTGGAGAACAAATAGAGAGAGTTTTGGGTGTGAGGCTAAAAGTGACGCTACTAGGAGGATGGGTTACATTCAGGGTTATTGAAAGCATTGAATTCATCCGGAGGGGAGCTGCATGCGTGCTACGTGAAACGAGTGCACAAATCAGACCAAAATTTTTGTGTACCATCTAATTTCTGTACTCGATTCGTCCAATTCTAATACTCTATCGGATGGTTCGATTTCTCTTGGACAGCCATCATACATCAGTAAAATACCATACATCTCCCACAAAGCAATTATAACCCAACCCTTTCATCATATTAAAAATAAAAAGTTCTACGAATACATACACCACGGTCTGATCTGTAGAATTTGTACACTGAATTTTTAAAAGTTAATCAACTTTATTTACTTGTAATATTGGTAGGCAATTAGCATAAAAAGGTTAATAAACGTTTTTTTTTCCTCCTCGGGAGAAACACTTTTTATTACTTCTACTATACCTTATATTTTTTTATAAGTAGGCAATATTATAATGCACATTATTATAATAATAATTTCTCATGTTAGTTGCAAATATGGCAAAATTTCATTACGTGGCAATAAGCAAAGAATATGAAACCTGACGAAATTAAAGGGTTTAGGGTTTATACAGCCATCAGAGAACACAACAACTACTGAGTCTTTCTCGTACGTATTCATGACAAATTAAAGTGCTCTTGGCTTATATCCTTTCCTCACCAAACACACGTGATATAATAGTTTGATCTCGTTTATATTCTCTGCATTCGTGTTAAAGACAACAATAAGTTCTACCGCAAGATGGTTGGAATCAACGGGAAGAAGTGGGCCAAGTCGAGTGGTGTTGCGTCTTAGACGAATTTGATTTATGTTATAAATATATAGTTTAAATCTAAGTTTATTAATTTTTATAAAAAATTTTTGGATTTAAGTTCCATCTATTTAAAAATTTGATAAATTTACAAATTTATTTAAAAATATGTTTTATAAATTATAATTTAAAATAATAAATTTTAAAAAAATTAAATTGATATTAAATATATTTTATAATTTATAAATCATATTTTATTTATATCAATTATTAGTCACGTGTTATAATTATACTTACAATTTATAACATCATTTTTTTTTTGAAAAAATATATAATTTTGACTTGTGTTGGCTATTATTTTTATTTTATTTTAGATTTATTACGAATGAATAATTAAAAATTCAAAAAACTTTTAAGCATATCGATATGGTGTTTCAGAAAATTTTAATTATTAATCTTAATTATATATATTATATATATTTTTTATAACTAAAATCAATAATTAAAAATGACTAAAATATCAGTATAATAATACACTTAAAAATTTTCAAAAATTTAAACTAAAAATAATTTATTTTTACAAAAAAATATTTTAATAAAACAGCCTAAAAAATTTTATAGTCTTTTTTAAAGTCTATAGTTTAACCTTTTCAACTAATAGAATTTAGAAGAAAGTCAAAACATAAATGTTTAATAAAATGAATCTAACTGAGTCATGAATTATCGTCAGGTAACCTGGCTCACTTCCACTCTTATTAGTATTTAACTACATCAATAAAATAAAATAAAATAAAATAAAATCATTGAATGGTCTTGACTCTTGACCACTAAAGCATTGAATTGAATTACCTTTGCTTTCCTTACTTTTTAAAACATGAATTTAAAATTTCTTACATGTTTCGTGGAAATAAAGTTTAAATAAATATTTAATTATATTTTTTTTACTAAAGATAGATAAATTATATTTTTTTAGAAAGTAAAGAGAGACATTATCTAAAGAAGGACAAAAGAAAGAAACCTAGCTAGTATATATATATATATATATATATATATCACTAAAAGACAAAAAGATTAAATTTAAAGAAAAGAGAAGGTAAAATTAAAACAAGCATTTTAAGAAAGTAAAGTTGAAACGAGAATTCTTCGAGGTTAACGCTTCATCTTTTTTGGGGAATTTTTTGTTGCAATCTGGAGACCATTTTCATTATGCTTGATGCTGATGTTCTCTTGGCTTCAAAAATTTCTAGGTTTCGAGCTTTCCATAAGAACCAGCATATACATGCAAAGAGTGTGAGGGAGGATTCACTTCCTTGGCTGCATCTCATCGCCGTGAGCCATCAAGCTGCGAAATCGGCTGAATCTTCTTGGGTAATCGCCGATACAATGGAAAAGGAGCTCCAGACTTCCTTTGCTGGACCACAGTGTCGCGAACAGTGTACAATTAATTCTTGCTCCGTTCCACATCTTGAGCACAGTGAAAAAGTTGTTTGAAATTGTTAGTGGATAAGTTCCAACACAAGTAATTTTCTGTGGCAAGCTTTCCATAAAAAAACCTGTATTTTTTATGAAATTTTTAACCTCCAAATGGCTTTTCAGATTACAGGGTTCTTTATTACAGTTGGGGTTTGCTCCATTGGGTCGTGGAAAAAATTGTAAGTAACAAAATATCCAGATGCTGAATCGTACTGCTTCCGCTTATTCCTAATCCACTGGATTTTGTCTCTGCCATCCGCATTAATGCCGAGGGAGAAAATACGGTTTTTGACATCTAAAGGGAACAACTGAGTGATCAAATCTTGGTTCCATCTTCGATTCTCAATAAGTAAATCCTTTACGATATTGATTCCTGTGATTGGACTACTGTTAATGTTTAATTGAAAAGGATAACGGGGTAGTCAAGGGTCGTGCCATATGCGAATATTTTCTCCTGAACCAGTGTTCCAACACAAACTTTTTTCCACCACCTTTCTCCCCTCTAATAAGCTCTGCCATCCCCAAGACGGCTGGTAATCTTTTGCAGCTTGTAATAATGTGTTTGAATATCTATAGTATCTTCCTTTCAGTATGCGAGCTAGCAATGAGTTAGGCTTAGTAGTAATACGCCATAATTGTTTGCCTAACAGTGACATATTCTGAGCCTTTAAGTCCTTAAATCCCAAACTTCGTTGCTTTTTTGGTCTCATCATATGGTCCCAGCTGATTCAGGCCATCTTTCTCTCTTAACCACGTTGACCCCACCAAAATTGTAATAATATCCTGTGGATATCTTCTATAAGTGAGTCTGGTAGTCGAAAACAGAAAAAGGTGTACACAGGAATAGCTTCTCCAACTGCCTTGATTAAGACATGTCTTCCCCCAACTGATAATAGTTGCCTCTTTCATGTTTGGGCTCTTTGACGGACTTTGTCTATAATTGCACTAAAAGTAATTTTTTTGGATCTCTGTACCATTGATAGTAGACCAAGGTACTTATCCTAAGCTCTTACATAATCACCTTTGTCAAGTGCTGTCTAAGAGTATTGGGAATGTTCTGGCTGAAGAAAATTGTGAATTTATTTAAATTAACTTTCTGTCCACTGATTATTTCGTAGTCATAGAGTAGAGTTAAGATATTAGTGCATATTTTCTCTGTTGTTTTATAAAATAGTATTGAGTCATCCACAAAAAAAAAGTGGCTAACTACTGAACTTCTTCTATGAATCTGAATATCTTGTATGAGCCTATTATTATTATTATTATTATTATTATTATTATTATTATTATTATTATTATTATTATTACCTTATAAAAGCATTTTAATTTGATCTTTGTTATCTTCAAGGTTTTATGCGAAGGAAGTATTTAGTTAGATGATAAGTACTTATTCGCGTTAGCTAGTTTTAAATTGCACCATTTCTATTAACTTGTTTTGAAAAATAATTGAATCGGCAACTGTTTAGAACCATGCAATTTGATGTATAAGTTTCAAAATATGATTACGGAGGTTTGGAATCGCCCCACAATCTAAGATTTATCTCAACAAAAAATATGAGTTAATTTGGAATGAACTTTATTCATTTGTAAAGTTAAAGTGTGACTTAAGTAAAGAGACTTAGAGTGATTAATTTAACAAATTAGTTAGAAAGTTAGTTAGTTAGTCAGAGAAATTAGTTAGTTTTAGCGGGAAAAGTAGTTGTTAGTTAGTAGGTATATATGTGTAAATAATTATGTTAGGTATATACTAAAATTAGTTATTAAAATTAATTATTATTATAAAATGAGTAATGTTACATGTACACTAAAATTAACTATCAAAGTCAATCATCAGTATAAAATATATGTTAAAATATAAATATATATTAAAAATAAATTAAACTACATATATATTTACACATAAATATATTGGTGGCTGATTTTAGTGACTAATTTTAATGTATAAATAGTATTTTTATTATAGAATATATGTTAGAATATAAAATATATAATAAAAATAAGTTAAACAATTTTTATAAACAAATACATGATGACTAATTTTAATATTAAAATAAAATTTTTGACGTGGAAGTGCAACAAACTGAAATTCATCATTCTTGTAATGAGAAGTTCATCACACTTCTCTGCAATCTCTCTTCCTGTCATAGTCTGCTCTTATTTTTCACTTTTGAGGATCTCTCATCTCTCTTCAACTCCAAGAACTCACTTTCTACATGAAGGTCTGTCACAATCTAAAAATTTCTCTTAAAAAAATCGTTATTTGTCGCTCAAGGTTCTAATATATTTTGATTTTATTGACTAACTTTACATAAATATAATATATACTAAATTATTTAAGTATAAAAAATGACGATGAAATGTTATTGATCAAAAATGTTATTTGTTCACTAAAATCAGTTATTAAAATCAGTCTCAATGTATTTGTGTATAAATATATGTGTGGTTTAATTTATTTTCAATGTGTATTTGTATTTCAATATGTATTTTATACTAGTGACTGACTTTAGTGGCCTATGAAACACGGACACTTCGTTGAGTTGTCGTATCCGCGTGTCGGACACATTTCGGACACGACACTCACCGACACTCGTCCGACACGCGTGTCTACTGTGTCCAACCGTGTCTTAATAAAAAATAAAAAATTCTTCTCCGGACACACCTGGACACACCTAAATACCATCACGTGTCAGCGTGTCAAGTCTTATTCTTAACATATATTCTTAAAATAAATTTAGATATAATATATATTATTATTTATTAAAACAAAAAATATTTTAAATACTTGATATAATTAAAATAAGACATTAAAAATAATTAAAAATTTTAATTTATATCTTAATATCAATAAAATATCAAAATATTATTACAATTTATCTAAAAAATACTTTATATTTTATATGTATGCGTGTTCCCGTGTCATGCAAGATTTTAAAATTTGCGTGTCGGCGTGTCCCGTATCGTGTCGTGTCCCGTATCAGTGTCAGTATCTGTGCATCATAATTAGTGGCTAATTTTAGTGTACATGTAGTATTGTTCGTTATTAATTTACAAATATTTGAATAATCCATAACCATACAAAAATTAGCTACAACGAACTCACCACTACTTGTTCTTGAATTGGATGACTGAAAATTAGAAGTAGATCTTGTCAATTTTTTTAATTATTTAGTAAAATATAATTTTTTATTATTTAACATCTTTTTTATATTTTTTCTTTTAATTTCATTTAAAAAATAAAAAATAAAAAATCACATTTTATTAAATAATTAAAAAAATTAAAAACGTCTCATTTCCCTGAAAATTTAGCCAGCAGAAACCTCAATTGGTACTACCACTATTCAAAACAATAATACTAGCCGCCACATTTTGTTAAATAAGATGAGTTTAGACTCTTTTTTTGTCTCTCTAATTTACTATCTTTTATGGTTGTCGGAGACTTATTTAACTGCCAATCACATAGTTTTTTAAGGTGATGAACGATGACCATCCATTTTTTGTAACAGTATATTGTACATTCATATCTAAGAAAAGAATTTAACTAAGGAATTAATTTTTTTTTCAATGAATATCAATATAGTTTTTGAAATTATTTTTGTCTTAAATTTTAAATTCTCTAATGTTAAATTGTAAACTTGAACTAAATCCTAATAAAAAAAATTAATGTTCAAAAATAATTTTACAATAAAAATTAATTAATTATTAATTGACTAATTAAAAGTTACTTCTCTATATTTGTTCTTAATAAAAATTATTTGAATAAATTCTTTATGATCTTATAATAACTATGCATTTATTAATCTATTTTTTAATCCATTATGATTTAAAACTATTGTCTTGAGAGAAAGACCAAAAAAAATAAAAAGAAAAAATATATGAGTGAAAGATGAAACCAAATTCTTCAATTCTCTTTGTACTATAATAAGAATGATCTTTTACATTATTAGTGCTGCATAAACATTGAACTCCAACTATTTAAATGTTTAGAAAAATTCACAACTATTATGATCTGTCAATTTACAAGTAGTTATTGGAAGTATGTAAACTTAACATGATATTCCAAAACCATGCAAAACATTTTGAGGTACATCAATCTAACTACTTGTCCTTCAATTGGACTACTATTGAAAACTAAGCCCAACAGGAACATCAATTGGTACCACAACTACTCCTCCAAACCAAAACAACATTTTGAACCACAATATTTTTTTCCCCCCACAACATATTTGTCATCCTTGTTGTTTAATAGTGACAAGTGACAAATTATAACTAAATTGGGTTAGTTTAGTAGTTATTTTACTAGTTTATTTAAATATTGAGAGTTTGAATTTTGTCTTGTGTACGTAGCAATTTATTAACTAATAACAAATTTTTAAATAAAGCTCTAATTCATGATGGATTAGTCATTAATTTGTCGGATCGAAAAATACGGTAAAAAACAAAAAAAATAATGACAAGTGACAATTGAATTTAATTTGGGCACAATGAAAAGTGCCCTTTCAATAGGCCATCTATAAGGGTATGGTGGGGTCTACATGCTGCTTCTTCATTTGTCTTCTTTTACTGTGTGATTTGTTTCTTTCTTCGTCTTTTGATGAGGGTGTAGTGTATTTATGTGTTGAATAATAACTCAAATCAAATTGTACATATATATGTATGATGATTTCTTCATTTTGTAGTTTAATTTTGTGAGGCACATGGTGGTGGGGGCAATGCGTAATGTAATTATTTACCTCAATTGTTATAATTGGTGAGACAGAAAGATGAAGTTGGCATTTGCGCAACGTATCTTTGTGAAAATTTATCAACTACACATGATAGATTCTTTCACTTTTTCAAATCTTTTATTTTATTTTGTTTTATTATTTTTTTTCTAAGATATTTTTTAATTTGATATAGAATAACACTATACACCCAAGTCATTTTATAAATTAAGTTCAATTAAGTTAAACAATAAAATTTAATATTAATTATAATTAATTTTTGTTATGTTAAATCAATTTTATCAAACTTAATGTATATGATTAACAAAATTAAAAGACTTTAATGTATAATATTATTTATTAATATATTAGTGATTAATTTATTACGAATCAAAATTTAATTTAAAAATTTGTAAATAACTAATAAATTACTATATATACAAATGAGTTGACCATTTAAAATGGTTATTATTTTGTTTGCATTTAGGTATCTTTTTCCTATGGAGATCTAATCTTTTATGGTCTCTCATGTATAAGCGGATGCTTGCAAATTAGTGAAATAAAAAAATTAGGAATATTATTAAAAAAGTGTGTTGAGAGGATTTCTTATTTTAAAATCATACATAAATTAATATTATATAATTATATTAGGTATATATCAAAAAATTAGTTACTAAATTAATTATTTGTATAAATATATATTATAATATAAAATATATATTAAAAATAATTTATATAATACGTGTATTTATATGTTTGGCGGCTGATTTTTGGTGGACATATAACTTTTTTAAATATTATATAATAAGGAAAAAAAAGAATAAACGGAATGAGATATATCTATCGAATAAAATGATATAGCAAAAATTACTACATACTGTAAAACAGTAAAGAACAAGAACGTTGGCAAAGTTAACACTTTCTTAAGCATTTTTATTCATCCAAACATTACCTTATCTGATTTATTTCATTTAACAAGTTGAATAATCCGTGTCATATACAGGACTAATTAATTTATTAAAATATAATAATATAATTATAAAATAAATTTTAATGTTTAACAATTAATGAATGATGATCACAGTAACATCTTTAAACATGAGAACATTTTCTTTCTCCTATCAAATAATATATGTAATATTCTATATATAAAAAGAGATGATGATCAGTTAATAATTAATAATTACAAATATAAGTATGTAGGAGATTCCAAAAAATATCTGAGGAAGATCCCATAGGATATTCGATCCGTAACAAGCTTAATAGGTTATTTGCCATAAGATGTGGACCGAATAAATCAAAGGTACAATAATTCAATACTTATCAAGCATAAAGCTATATATTTTTTAATTCATGATCAGGGGGTAGACGAATAATTAGTTCAAAAGAAATAAAATTCTTTGATGCTTAATGATTATAACTCAAAGCGTAACGATATCATTTAGAATATTGCTTAAATTTCAAGGATTATGCATGTATATATGTATGTATGTGAAGACCTGCTAGTTTTTCTTCTTCTTTTTTAAATAAGTTATTATTAAATAATTTAATTAAAATATGTTTGGCCTTAAAATATGGGACAAGTTAGGTCATTAAAATATGTATGTTGTGCCTTTAGATATATGATATTTATTTATTTGAGCACTAAAAATGAGATATTTATGCATACTTAACCTAATTCAAGGAGATAAAATAAATGTGTTACAATTGAATAAAAGGTCACATACATTACTAAAATATGAAAAATAATAAAAGAGGCGTTTTTGTTTATTAAGCCCTTTCTTCTTGTCTTATGGGAAAAGATTATTAGACAAAAGCATTGCATGAAACCAAGTCAAAATATTTTATTCAACAACTTGCTTTCGTAAACAAAAGCATTTGAAACTTGTGGCTATTGATTAAAGAATTAAAATACTCGGTGGAGATAATTAGCAACTTGCAGTTAATCATTTATACAAAACTTATACATTTCATACATATTAAAATTAAATCCGAAAGCATATTTACATATATAGCTTGAAGACAAAGATCTCACTGTTCCTCGCATAATTAATTTGAATAGGCATGACTAAGCAACGTAATCTCTCTACTTCAAATATAATTTTCTATTTACTCTTTGAATTTATTAACTGTTAATGTATTTTAACATACATAAAATATGTCTAAAAATCGAACATACTTCAAATATATAGCACATGTCTATTCATAAATTTGGTCATTAATAAAAGTATTATTCAGGATATTTTCCTATGAAAAAACTTTTAATTTTTTCTTTTTATTAATTTCCCTTTAGATTCAATCATATTGTGGCATCTTATCAGAATTGATAGCGTAGTCAAGATGACAATACTTAGATAGATGGGTCGTTATATATATGAATCAAATAAAAAATAGTCATACAAAAATATTTGAGTAGCAAATATTATTGAGAAGATTGTGAAATCTCATCTTATATAATTTTCCTTGAATATATAGATTTAGGTGGTAGAAAAAGATCTAAATCATTAATTAGAAACTGAGATGCGTTGTTTGAACTTTGAATGACTAGTCCCCTAAAATCATATATATGTCATCATCACCGGTGAATTTTAATGTTACTTCTGTTCTAAAATGATCTCTTTTCTTGAGCAATAATTAAGTGTAATTAAGGTAGCGTTTGGCGGAAAGATTGAGACTGAGAGATAGAGACTAAGAAATAGAAATTAAAATAAATCTCAATATTTTGTTTGGTGTAAAGTGGGAGACAGAAACTGAAACAATAATGAAATTTTAATTTAATTTGTATAAAAGGGTAAAATTGAAATTAATTAATTGAAATGAAGGTATTTTAGGTATAAAATGTTATTAAAGTTTCCGTCTTCATCTCTAAAAACTTTAGTCCCCTATATCCCCACTTTTTGGAGGTATTAAAATACTGAAATTTTGGAGACAGAGACAGAAATTTTAGTATCAATCTCTCAACCAACAAATATGATATTGAATCTCAGTCTCTTAGTCTCTGTCTTAGTACTTCAAAACAAATGCTACCTAAGTGTTTATAGATGAGTTAAGTTTCACTTTAATTTCTGAGATTTACGATTTGCATTGATTTAGTCTTCGAGATTCTAATTACTCTAAGTTAGTCTCTCAAATTCAAAAATGATAATGCTAGAAAGAAAAAAAATCCAGAACTTGCCTTATTTACCATTCATTAATTGTTGCGATAATTAATGATGTTAAATAAGACAAATTCTGTCTGTTTTTGACTAATTTTCTTTGATTACCAAACATTTCCGATCTACATTAGTCTATCCTCCATTTTCCGTCACTAAAACACTCATGCTATGAGTGACGTGGCCAATTCTTACCATGTTAGACATAGTAATGATTAGATGACATGACTTTAAAGTGGATTAACTCTAATTTGATCATTTTTTTTCTTTTATAATCTAAATTTCTTTTCCTACTTCTTCTTCCTAGATTTTTTAGTTCTTCTTTATTTTTCATTAGGCACCTTTTCGATTCTGGGATCATGATTGTAAGTGAAGCCAGAGTTCCAACAACAAAGAACTCCAGTCGAAGTAGAGCGTCAAGAATTCTAAAGTGGTGTGGGTGTGTTTGTTATCCTGTTCTCTAGTGGTCAACAATAAAATCTAACCCTAACAAATTATTTTTTAGGTGTTCTAACTACAGTGTCAATGGAAAGAAATGACTTCTACAAAAGACGTTGACCAAATGAAAGTAAATTTAATTTGAAAAATTGAAAAATTAAAAACTGAAATTAAAATCCAAAAATTATTGTGAGATGTGAGAGTGGATTCATTGTTGTGGGATAGGAGGTTATTAGCACTAGAATTTATTGGTTCATTGTTGTCAGACAAAGGGTAGTTAGCACTAGGATTTATTGGTTCATTGTTGTTGGAAAATGGGGTATTATCAGCAAAGAGTAAAGTATCGTTTTTGTTCTCAACGTTTGGAATAAGTGTCAAAATTGTCTTTAATATTTGAATCGTCCTATTTAAATCTTTAACATTTCAAAATTGACTTAATGTTGTCCTGCCGTTAGGAATCTCTTAACGGAATTGATGGCAGGACAAAATTGAGACGATTTTGAAACGTTAGGGACTTAAATAGGACGAACACGTTCGGGACAAAAACGATACATAGAAATAAATTTTAATTTTATCCTTCAATAATATCAATTTTTTACTGTACATAATTATTCAATTATTTTTTAACATCTAAGTAAATTACACTTAATTATATTAATTTTATTCTAAATAATTTTTTTTATAATTTTACTCTTAAAAATTTTTACTCATCATAAAATGTTTGTAAAATGATTAGGACATAAACTTGTGAAAAAAAATGATACATATACAATAAAGTAATGTGATTCTAGTCATTTTACAAACATTTCATAAAGAGTAAAAATTTTTAAGAGTAAAATTATAAAAAAAAAAAATTTATTTAGAATCAAAGTAATGTGATTAAGAGAAATTTACTTAAATGTGATTAAAAAATAATTGAATAACTATGTACCATAAAAGATTGATATTGGTGAAGGATAAAATTAAAATTTATTTCTACCTATTGTTTTTGTCCCTAACGTTTTTGTCCTATTTAAGTCCCTAACGTTTCAAAATCGTCTCAATTTTGTCCCATTGTCAATTCCGTTAACAGATTCCTAACAGCAGGACAACATTGAGTCAATGTTGAAACGTTAGGAACTTAAATAGGACGATTCAAACGTTAAGGACAATTTTAAAACTTACCCTAAATGTTGGGGATAAAAATGATACTTTACTCATCGACAAAAGAGTTGTATTTTTGTCATCAGACTTGGAAGGGCTATCTTGCATGGGGATTCAATGTTGGATTTATTCTTCACATTGGCTCTGGACTCACCAATAACTCTGAGTTCATCATCTTCATCATCAACATAAATAACAATTTTTTTTCTTCTTAAGAATTTTTTTTTCTACTTCACTCATGGAGAAGTTGAAGATGAAAAATGATGACAAAAAAAGGGTAATGTTTTATTTGTTATTCAAAGACAAACAATGTCGTTTCAAGGTGCATTTAGTGCCAAATCACAAACGACACTATTTCTTTATGTCAAGTGTGGCAAAAATTGACTACGTCATTCATGGCGTTAGTGTTCCAGTAACGGAAATGGAAAAGAGACTAACATCGTGCATTTTTTCGAATCTAGAGGATCAATTTAGAGCAATTGAGATTTCAAAGACTAAATCAGTACAATTCGTTAATCTTAGAAATTAAAGTGAGACTTAACTTAATTATAGATAACTCAATTTTAAGAGCATATATTTAAAATATCTTCAAAAAAATTTTATCATTAAAGTTTATATACTTTACAAAAATAAAACATATAAATTTTTATATTAATTAAATCTGTTATTTTTGAGATAAATAAATCTTTAAAAATATAATAAATATATCTATATATTTTATTTTTATAAAAATTAAAAATTTTAACATAATAAAATTTATTAAGAACGTAAATGTCCTATGCAAAATTCTTGAGGATTTATTTCTATATATACTCCAAGTTTTTTTTGGTCGAATGGATTAGATAACTCCCAATCCTAAGTATCACTATACACCCACACTACACACACCCACACAATACTAAAAGGTAACACTAAAGGATTCCTTTTCAACTTAGTGCATATACCAAAGTTTAAATCCGAATGCAGCATATTAAGAGGCACATGATTTACTATCTGAGCTAAGCCTCCGCTGCAAGTATTCCACACACGGATACTATATATATATATATATTTTCCTGGTCAGACGGATACTTCATATGTTATGTACCAAAACCTTCAACTGAAATAGTAAGTCTATTGTGTTTTTATCAAGGTTGCGAGAACCGAACTGGTCAATGAACCGGTAGAGTGACTGGTTCACTGGTTCGACTGGGGTTCAACCGAGATTCAACCGGTTTTATTAAATATTAAATAAAATTATTAAAAATTAAATATATAACTTCAAATATTTAAAAAACATCATCAATCATCAATAAAATTAATTCAAAAAATTTAACAAAACACCTAAACTATCATCCATCAAAATTTAACAAAACCATTCACCATAAGTTCCATACTAATTGGACAAGGACAAACCACAAATATTTTAGTCCATGCCAACATTGTTTCAACTTCCAAGCAGGTACTTCATGGCCGCAAAGGTATTGACCCCCAAGATAATCCATGACAACTCCTTTGTTGGACAATGAAAATGAAGACAAATCAATAAAGAAAGAACCATACAACTTAGGAAGAGATCCTAACCAGAAAGGAAATGAGTCATTGAAATGGTTATGTCTCACATCAAGAAACTCTAGCATTCTGCAATTGACAAGTGCTCTTGGTAATTGACCATACAACTTGTTAGAACTAAAATCAATCAAGTGAAGGGCATTTCCTTTCACATAAGTTTGAGGAATATTGCCAGTCAGTTTGTTCCCTGCGAGCGACAAATATTGAAGAGATTGACTAAAGCTTCCCAAACATGATGGAATCATGCCAACTAAATAGTTGGAAGATAAAAACAGCAACTCACCCCAACTCAGAACACAACAGAAAAAAACAGCAACTCAAGAATAAAATTTCAAAAAATTATGAATGAAATTAACTCAGCAAACTCCACAGTAAAACTTAAATCAACAAACAATAACCTCAGAAAATCCAGCTAATAAGCAAACCAATTTGAAACAAATAACAAGTATTATCAGAAATCATTGCTAAACCCTAAACCAGCAAGCAGACGCCGAGGAGATGGCTGTGAAGTGCGAAACTGCGAACAAAGTATTACTTACCGGCGGCGAGGTGGAAGGCGAGCAATGGCGACGACAGAGGACCCAACACCGGCGAACAGAGAGAAGGCGAGCTCAGTGATGACAACGATGCGGTGGCTGCGCGATTGGGGGCTGCGGTGGCTTCTATGGTTCTCAGAGAAGAGAGGAGAGGAGATGAGTTTGTGGCTCTGGGAAGAAGAAGATCAAATGGGGGCTGCGTTTGATTTAGGGTTCACTACTTCAGTTTTGCCGTTTTGCGTTTTTTTTTTTTTTTTTTAATTTAAGGGACAAAACGCCGCGTTTAGGAGGGTTTATTTTCGAACCGAAAACCTTCTAAAAAACCGGACAGTTCTGTCGGTTCACCGGTTAATCACCGGTTTGACCGGTTCTGTAACCAATTTTTTGCTATGCGGTTTTTAGGCCTAACCGGAACGACTTAGTGACCGGTTCCTGGTTAATCAGGTTGAACCGACCGGTCCGGTTCGGTTTTTAGAACCATGATAATAACAATTGTTGGCAAAAGTAATTGAGATTCTAGAAAAAAAGATAATTCGTTACTTTTAAGAAAATGAGTATAAGATAACTAAAAAAAGTCTTAAGATTTTAGCGGCAATAGTAATGGCAACTAAAAGTGAATAACATTACAATTTTAGAATTATTTTAGTGGCCATATAAATTGCCGGTAAAATGGGTTTCGGCTGCAATAACAATGGCCACTAAAAGTGAATAATATTGCAATTTTAGAATTACTTTTGGTGGCCTTATAAATTGCCAAGAGAATGACTGTTAAAAGTAAAAAAGTTATATATTTTTTGTGGCAATTAAAAAAGTCTTTATCGGTAAATGTTATAATTGCCGCTAAAACTTTTTAAAGACAAAACATAAGACAGTTAATATCTAATTGTCGGTAAATATATTAGTGGCTATTTTTATTACCGCTAAAAATAAAATAAATTGCTGATAAAAGTAATTTTTCTTACAGTGCTTTAGGTTATTTTATCGTTGAATTTTTCCACAAAAGTTTTAACAGTAATTTTGGCGTCATTAAATTTGATTTGGCACTATAATTTTTGCGTTAAAAAATGCAATCCAACAGTAACTAAATTCTAAATATGAATTTGAGTGATTATCGTTGGATTTTTCTACAATAATTCCGACTGAAATTAGAGTGAGAAAGATCTAATGGTAATTTTAATGATAATTAGCGTATTTCTAATAATGATAACTATTCATGAGTATAATCCATATATATTCCTCCATATCTGGTTGGTAATAGCCTTAAAAATATTATCACCTTTTTAAATCGAAGCCAATGCTAAAATGTTAAATTATACTGTTTAGTATGTATTGATAAATGATAATAATGTAACTAATATATATACTACAAATCTACAATAAAAACTTATCTCACTTTTTTTTTACTATTTATTATCTGTCCATCTTTATTCAATAAAGAAGTATAGATGAGTGAAGAATGTAACCCTTAAGGGGTGAAAATTTATTTATTTTAAAAAGAATTTGTGTTCATTTACATCAATTTAAAATGTAAGGAATATCTTATATATTGTGAATTGAACCATATTTTATGACTTTTATTTCTTGGGTGAATATATTCTTTTTTTTTTTGGTCATGGGGGTGAATAGTTTATTTTTACTTGTATTAATACCAGGTGGTTTTGCTTCTTTGTTGGTGATCCAACCCCTTCTGTGCCGGCTGAGACAGTAAATGATGGACATAGCTTAGTCAACAAAGCAGCCCTTGACCTTAACTTGGCTCCAGGATCTGTGTTTGGGAAGAGAACTCTCATTAATGACTTGGATGCGGCCAATAAGAAGCTCAAGACTCAAGATTCTTCTCAGACCTCATCCTTCTCGTCTGCCGATGCTACCTCAAAGATGTTGCTGTCTGGAATGGCTAAGGAAGCGGCCAGGTTGGAGCCCAAAACTGAAAAAACCTACAGGCTAAGTATATGAGAAAAAGCCCAAGCCTAAGCACCTAGCATGTGTCTTTTTTTTTTTTTTTTTTAATAACTAAATCATGTACGTTTTAAGCTCGCATTTCGTGTACAGAGAAAAGACTAGAGAAGCCGAAATTTAGTTGAAATGGTACATTGGTATGCTTTTTAATAAGTTACATTTAGATTTGAACATCTTAGTAAAATTAAATAGTAGATAAGAACCCTTTAAAAATATTAGGTGTGACAGTGTGTAACATGAATAAATATATGATATAATATTTAAAATTGGAAGTTATTCAATTTATTGGACAAAAAAAAAGCAATTAAAATAAAAGTTTAAGTAATGTTACATAATTCATAAAATTTTTTAATTTTTATTAATATTTAATCAGTTCTAAATATTGAAGACTAAATCTTAAGTTTTAATAGTAAAAAAAGATATTATTCTAAAATATTGACTAATATTAATAAAAAATATTAATATTCTAACATTTTTCTTTCCGTAATTTTCTCATGTCTCTCTATATGCTTCATTGCTTTGCTCATAATTTATCCCACACTTACATTTGACAAACTGTTATTCCTGACCATCAAAACAACAAATACCATAAAGCACATGCATACACACATAATAGTATTCCATCAAATACTTTGTATCTTGTATGCATCGTCACAAAAGAAAAACACATACAGCAAGAAAGCTCAACAAACTGCGTTATTTTAATGGCTTTGGATATTGATTGAAGAGAATTCTTTCCTTTTTTTTTTTGTTTAAATTTTCCTATGAGTTGTTGGCTTCCTTCTTGAGTTGCTTGTGACAGTTAACAAGCTCATGTTTTTTATTTGAAAAAAAAATTTCAAATTCACCTATTATTGATATATATGTAATAAATTCTAAATCTTAAGCTTTAAAATATTATGTATCAAGTAAAAATTAACTACTAAATTAATCATTATGTATTTATGCATGAATGCATACATATATTGTTTAATGCTTGTAGTTGTTGTTAGTATCTCTTCTTGTCCGTCCGCTCGTTGCCACCAGTATCTCTGTCGTTTACATCTCTATATGCCTCTCTGTTTTCTTTTCCAGTCATATTTCTGCTTGTCTCTTCTCCTGTTTCCGTTGTGATTGCTGCTCAGTATCTTTTTATTTTAAGATTTATTATTTTCTCAATTTTTGCATTGGATGTGCGTTACGATTTATGAATTTGTGTATATCCTAATGCATAAGAAGATTTTATAGTGTGATTAATTTATCATAATTGATAATAAATTTTCTATTGTTTAGTTGCTATTGTACTAGAAGTCTCTGGTACGGGTTGTGAGATGGATCGGTGACTTGCTAGTCGGGGCGGTTAACGGATCGTCTGCTTGGAGCGGCGGGGGGTGATACCTGCAAAGACACTTCGACGCCTAACTCAGAACGGATCTGAGAGGTATAAGGTGTATAAAATGAGTAACGTACCTGAGGGGCCTTTGGCTCCCCTTTATATAGTTTGGGGTAGTTATCTTTATCTTATCTTGTTAGCAAAGATAAGGGGGAGTATTTGAATCCTGAATACCAGTTCGGGCAGTTATGCTTCTTAGGTCGAGTTGGGCCGTGGTGATGGCCTAGGCCCTGGTGCCTGGGTCGAGACGAATTGGGAGAAGGGGACCCGGGAATTAGGTCTGAAACAGTTGCCCCCCCCCGAGTGAGAGAGCGAGCGGGCCCGATCTTGTTGCTTGGGAGTGCTTGGTTATGTGAACAGTGAGGCAGGGCGCTTGTGAGTGCGGGAGGGGAGTCCTCTTCGGGGGACCATGTGCCTGGTCCCTGTGTTTCGTGTGTTAGGGTGCGATGTTGGTCCGTCGTGTTTCTCTCAAGGAGATACTTCGTCCGTTACGTTTTCCTAGGAGTTATAATGACGCTTTAGTGGGAGGAGAGAGGTTGCGCGTTTCCCTCTTTGTCCCTACTCTTTCATATTTCTTTTTTGAAAACATTGGGATTTCATTCGCAACTGCTTCTTCTCCCTCTACTTTCTTTCTTCCAGACACAGAGCCTTCTCTCACGGAATTCCTTTGGTGTCGCTTTTGGTTGTCCGGTGGAGGTCCTTTTATTGGCATTTCTTCTTCCTATGCTTCCTTCACTAGCCAGGTTGGTATACTTTGTTATCTCGCCTTCACATTTGAAGTTTTTTTTTTTTGTTTTGGTGTTTTATTGCATACTTTGGGTTTTATTAAGGGAGAATGCACATTCTAGGGCACTGTGATTTCATGTAATTTTGAAGGAATTTTTTATAGGATGCTTTGATTTAGTATGGTTTAGGGACCCTTTATGTGTTTTGCATTTTTTGGGTAATGTGCTGACAGCGGAAAAAATCCTAACTTGGATATAGATGTGGTGCGACGGAGGGGAGATAAGGGGGACCCGGGTCCTGTCTTCCCGGTGGGGGGAGTGCCCATCGTTAACATTGGGTGACATCCGATGTTTTTGGCATGCCTTCCCAGGTGGACGAGGAGGACCTTCAAAGGTTCCGTGATGAAGGAGCCGTTTTAGATGGTGACGACTTTCTATTTTTCCTTCTTCTGACTATTTCCCACAAGGAAGGGAAACACAGGAAGGGGTATATCTCTTTTCGGGACCAGACAAACTGCTGACTTTTCGATTAATTTGAGGACTCATTCAATAGGTTCAAGTCGGAGTATTTTAAGGTTTGCCCTGTTGAGGACTGTCATCCTTTCTGGCTGTTGCTAGAGCAGGAGCACCAGATTTGTCTGTACTGTAAGATCATAGGACCAAGGCTAGCTCATCTTCCACAAGCCTTTCCTTTGCTCTAAGCGCTTTTTCAATCCTTTTCAGGATGACCTTATTTTTCGCCTTTACTTGTCCGTTACTCTGGGCGTATTTTACCGAGGAGAATTTTTGCTTGATACCAAGTCCTGCTAGGAACTCTCCAAATTTTTTGTCAGAGAATTGTGTCTCGTAATCCAGTATCACGACTTCAGGAATTCAAAATCTGGTGATTACCTGCCTCCATAAGAATTTTTGGCAGTTTGCCGATGATATGCTTGTCAACGGCTCTACTTCTACCCACTTGGTATAGTAGTTAATGACCACAATTAGGTACTTAACTTGTCCTAGAACCATCAAAAATGGTCCCAACAGGTCGACTCCCCACTAGGAAAAAGGTTGGGAGGCCGTGATGGAACTTAACTCCTCTGCTGGTACCTTATGAAAGTTTGCATTCTCCTGGCATGTGAGGCACTTCTTCGCATACTCGCTAGCATCGGCCATCATTGTAGGTCAATAATACCCAACCCTAACGAGCTTCTGGGCTAGGGACTTTCCCCCGATATGGTGCCCACAACATCCCTCGTCCACTTCTTTCAGGATGTACTCTGTTTGCTCGGGTCGCAAACATTTCAGCAAAGGTTGGTTGAGCCCTCTTCTGTATAGTTGGCCCTATACTACCGTGTACTTGGCGGCCTCTCTTCTCACGAGCTTAGCTTCTTCCATGCTTTTCGATAGGTCTCCTTCTTCCATGAATCATTGGATCGGGTTTATCCAGGAAGGTGGTTCTTGGTGACCCTAGGTTAAGCACAGGGCTACTAATGGCTCCTTTTCCAAGTCTTGGATGAGAGATCGGTTCCCCGCTTCAGGTTTGGTACTGGCCAACTTCGACAAGAGGTTGGCCCTAGCATTCCTTTCTCTGGGAACATGTTGAATGATTAGTTTTTCGAAACCCCTATACAACTGCTTGGTTTTCTCTAGGTACTTCTACAGTAGCGGGTCTCGAACTTGGTATGTTCTGTTCACTTAGGCTGTTACCACCTGGGAGTCACTGTTAACTTCGAGTCGTGTTACTCCAACTTCTTTTGCTAGTTTAAGCCCCCAATAATGGCTTCATACTCTGCTTGATTATTTGAGACCGGAAACTCAAACTTGATGGACTGCTCGTAAGTCACCCCCTCCGTATTATCCCTACTCCACAAATGCTTGGTTGGATGCTCCATCAACGTGGAGCTTCCATCGTGTGTTCGGAGCCTCGTGTGGATCGCCAACTACCTCTACCAAGAAGTCACCCATTGCCTGGACTTTGATAACATGGCGAGGCTCATATTAAATGTCATACTGAGATAACTCTACTGCCCAACTATCATCCTCTTCGCTAGGTCGGGTTTTTGTAATATCTGCTTGATCGCTTGGTCAGTTCTTATCGTAATCGGGTGCCCTTGAAAATATTGCCTTAGCCTCCGGGAAGGGACCAACAAAGCAAAAGCCACATTTTCTAGCCTTGTGTACCTCAATTCTGCCTCCGGGAAGGGACCAACAAAGCGAAAGCCACATTTTCTAGTCTTGTATACCTCAATTCTGCCCTTGGAGCACCTTACTTATGAAGTACACGGGTTGCTGTTGTTTGTCTTCCTCTCGCACTAGAGCGGCAACCAAAGCTTCTTCCGTCACCATGAGATATAGTTACAACGGCTCCCCTTTTCTTGGTTTTCTGAGCACGGGTGATTCCGACAAGATCCTCTTAAAGTGGTTAAAGGCCTCGTTGCAAGATGGGCCCCACTCGAAGGCCATCTCCTTTTTCACCAGGTTAAAGAAAGGCAACACTTTGGCTGCCGACGTGCCAAGGAAATAGGATAGAGCTGTCAACCTCCCTGCTAACATTTGCACATCTTTCACACACCTGGGGCTTGTCATGCAGAGTATGGCTTCGTATTTATCTGTGTTGGCTTCTACCCCCCTTTGAATGATCATGAACTCTAGAAACTTCTCAGCTTCCATGGCGAAAGCACATTTTAGGGAATTCAACCTCATTTTGTGTTTTCAAAGGGATTCATAGATGACCTATAGGTCAGCTATCAAATTATCCGGTTCTGCCATTTTGACCAGCATGTCGTTGACATAAACTTTTACCGACCTGACTATGTGGTCATTGAAGACCTTATTCATCAGTCTTTGGTAGGTTGTCCCTGCATTTTTTAGGTTGAATGATATGACTTTATAGTAATATGTTCCCTTTGGCGTTATGAATGCCGTCTTCTTCTCGTTAAGTCGATGCATCGGGATCTGATTATGTCCCGAGTAAGCGTCCATGAAACTAAAAAACTTGTATCCCACCGCTGTATCCACCAAGGCATCTATATTGGGGAGGGGAAACGAGTCCTTTGGATAGTCCTTGTTAAAGTCCGAGTAACCCACGCACATTCTCTATTTTCCATTTGCCTTCTTCACGAGAACCACATTTGAAAGTCGTGTAGAGTAGTTTAATTCCCTGATGAAACCAACTTCCAACAAACTAGCCGTTTGCTTGGCCACCTCGTTTGCTCTTTCTGAGGACATTTTCCTCTTCGTTTGCGCGAAGGGCTTTGCTTCCAGTTTTACGGCCAATCGGTAGGACATGAACTTCGAATCTATTCCTAGCATATCGGCTAAAATCCAGGCGAAGAGGTCTCAGTTAGCTCGGATGGCTTCGATCAGAGATCCTTTTAGCTCATAGCGTAGGCTACGATTCACGAATGTGAACTTGTCTTTTGTCTCCCTTACCTGGAATTTTTCTAGGTCACCCTGGGGTTCAGTGTAACACCTTACCACACAGAGCCTTACGCTTAAGCTGTAAGACAGAGGTGGTGTGGTATTACGACCTGTAAAATAAAATATACATGTAATAATATTGAAAATGATACAATATACGAGGAGCCTTGAAAAACGGATAAAGTGAAATCACAAAAAAAAGCAACGCTCAGGAAACGAGATTACTTGTGTGTGAAGAAATCTAAAGCTCATACAAATAAATGGAAAACAAGATTAGAAGGTCAAGAATACAAGATAACAAGTCTCTGACTCAGTCTGCGAAGCTAAGGCTGACCGGAGAATATTTACATACAAAATATACAACTTTTAGCCCAAAAGTACTTATTTAAAAGCCCTAGTTCTCCATGAATCCTCTAAGAGGTACAAAAGTAAAGTATCTATAAATACAAGAGGAGAAACTAAACATATATGTATCAAAATATCAAAAGTGAGCCCCGAAAAAGAAACCACTTCGCTGTAGAAGCTCCAAATGCCTACCGAGGTGCCTCTCGACCTGCATCTGAAAACAACAACATAGTATGGGATGAGAACTGGGGGTTCTCAGCATGGTAAAGGTGCCACGCACATAAGATATAAGGTCATGGGAACGCCAGAGGCAATCCTAGAACGTCGACACTCAGATTATAAAGCTTAAAGTACTGAAACAGAAACCATAATTGGGTGGTCTTCTAAGAATATCTAAGTGGTGCACAAAACTGGCTCCGCACGTTTCGCACAGATAGACCAGCAAGTATACCAGGTCATCCAAGTAATACCTCAGGTGAGTGAGGGTCGATCCCACGAGGATTGTTGGTTTGAGCAAGCAATGGTTATCTTGCAGATCTTAGTCAGATGGATAGAAAATATAGTTGTCACGAGAAAATGCATAAAACATATAAATAAATAAAACGTTACTAGATAGGTGTGGTTTCAGTGGTATGAGAACGGTTCAGACTTCAGAGATGCTTCTTCCTTCTGGATCAAATTTTCTCACCATCTACTCCAACTTCTGCTGATTCATTCCATGGAAGGCTGTATATGATTAACGCCGACTTAGGGGTCATTAATCTCCTCTACTTCAGATCAAACGCCAGGTCAGCGGTCATCCAATATGAACGAGGGTGATGCTCTAGCAGTCCATTCCCTTGGTGATCCTACTCAAAACACCACAGACAAGGTCGGATCTTCCGGATCAGAGAATACTGCTTTTTGGATTCTAGCCTATACCACAAAGGCCCTAATCACCCCGCACCTCGGCTAAACTGATGTCTCGAGAAGTCCCCAACGAAGCTGTGGATTAGCCGTCTAAGAGATGTATAGTCAAGCTTGTGGTTCAGAACTATCCCATCAAAGACTCACAAGAACCCATGTAAATAGGGATGATGGTCAAGTTACACTCCCAATTTGTTAGGATGAAGAACGAAGATACATCTTAGAATAGAATCAAGCATAGATTAAAATAGAATAGTGATATTATTAATTCATAAGAATCAACAGAGCTCCTAACCTTAACCTTAGGAGGTTAGTGACTCATGCTTACAGAAAAGTGATATGAAACATGTAAAGTGGGCAAGAGTTTCTAACAAGGGTGAACTTTTGCCTATATATAGTAATCCAGCAACTAAGAATTACAAAAATAAGACAAACTAGTCATACAGTGCAAAAATCCACTTTTCGGTCCCACTTGGTGAGTGTTTGGGCTGAGCCAAGGGTGTCTCCACGTGCTAGGACTCCTTAGGGGAGTTGAACGCTGGCTTGTGACTCCCTTTTGGGCTTTGGACGCCAGCTACTCCCTTTTGGGCGTCCAACGCCAGGAATAGGGTAGGTGGCTGGTGTTGAACGCCAATTTTGAGCCTTTATTTCCAAAGCAAAGTATAAACTATTATATATTTCTGGAAAGCTCTGGATATTAGCTTTCCAGAACCATTAAGAGCGTGCCATTTGGACTTCTGTAGATCCATAAATGCTCCTTTGAGTGCAAGGAGGTCAGATCCTGATAGCATCTGCAATCCTTTCTCTGTCTCTGAATTAGACTTTGCCAAAACTCTTTAATTTCAGCCAGAAAATACCTGAAATCACCATAAACACACAAACTCAAAGTAGAATTAAAAAAATATGAATTTTTTACTAAAACCTATGAAAATATAATAAAACTTAAACAAAACATAATAAAAACTATATGAAAATGATGCCAAAAAGTGTATAAAATATCTGCTCATCACTAAGCCTAGCTTAAACTTAACCTTAACACTAAGTCTTTCCACCTTTCCTCCGTTCCTCCATCTCCGGTGAGTTTGCAAAGACAGACAAACAGACAAATGCAAGCACAGGTAGGAAGCAAGTAGTGCAAGTAGCAAAGATAATAGTTAACATAATATATTCAATTAGGCATTCCCAAATAATGCATAGCAAACAAAACAAATAATATGCACATGATGTATTCCTGTCCTATGGCTGATGAGGCTCATCTATCGGTTATCAAGCCAACCCGATAAGTCCGACTGCTAAACCCTGGACTGTCCCCCGTCATACATCCCATGAGTCTATGCATAGCTTTTTCACATATATAAATATCAATTGCTCAATGGGGGTACTATTCCCAGGAATTTATATGTGTCCGGTCAACCTTACGACGTAGGGTCAATAAAGTATCGAGTTTTGACTTGGAACACGTGGTGGCAAGCCACGGTACTTTACCCAGGAAAATTCGTATCTCAGATAATTGAGTGCATAAGCCAAATAATATTCATAATCATGGAAATCTTTGCATAATCATATCATATAAGTCAAGGTACCATATACACTCCAAATATACTCATTTCCATATTCAATTCATCACTTTTTTCACTTTACTTCACCCCCGAAGTTACCTCAATTTCCTAACTCCATCTCACTACTAGAATTACTACTATGATTTGGGGCTAAAAGAATGAAAATAGAGGTTTAGAAGTTTGAAATTATACTTAAAAATATAAAATCCATTTTTGCTGAAAATGGACCACACGTACGCGTGGGCCACGCGTACGCGTCGAGGTGCATTTACTTAGAGGTCACGCATACGCGTGGGTGTGCGAAAATCCTTGCTCGCGTACGCAAGAACCTTCCTGGCGTACGTGAGGATCCCATCCCGCAAGGGTTGGTCGCGTCGCGTAAAGGAGGTAACGTACGCAACCCCTTAAAAATCAGTGTTCGCGTACGCGAACACACTGCTTGTGTACGTAAGCAGCCAAACCCGAAGAGTTTGAACGTGTCGCGTGCAGTGGTTGCGTACGCAAGTTGTGCAGAATCAGCAAAATGCTGAAAAATGCAGGATTTTCAGTTTTGCCTTCTAAACTTCTAACACACATAACTTTTTTGTTTTAAAACATTTTCCATCTGTTTTTCAAACAGCGAAAACTTTATGGACCCAACATATGAAATAAATTTGAAACAATTTGGGGGTCTAGAAGCCGAGTTACAGCTTGTCAAAGTTCAGCTAAAAATTTATTTTTCACAAACAAACTCAAACCTCAAATTTCATCAAAACAAAACTCACTCCCAACCTTCTATACACATATATTCAGCACCCCAACACCAATTACCACATCATTTCCATCACATATTACCATATACAACCATTCCTCAACTTTAATCAATCATATGCACAGATTTCCCAATAATGTTAACAAAATCATTAATATACTACTAACTATTCCTATTTACTCATATCATCATCATCATCATCATCATCATCATCATCAACTTATCACCTAACAACCTAGCATCATTATAAACAATAATCATGCAGCAAACACTCAATTTTATATCACATTCATCATCAAGGAGCTATGTATTAAACATACTCATTCATTCCAACCTATCCTATGGTCATCTAGCCTAAGTTTTCACAGAACATTATATAATAAATACGTGAAACCTAAACCATACTTTGGCCGATTTCCATGTATTATCTAAGGCAACCTAGTTAGGCAAAAGACAAGGCTTCAACACCAAAATTTAGCTCTAACACCAACCAAGTTCCCAATCAAGCTTCCAATGGCTCTAAGGACTCCATATCATACATATATACACACCTAACATATATATAGCATATACATACCCAAAACTCAATACCCAACCTACTCAAATCAAGAAATAGCTAGGGTTAATGATCCTTACCGTACCTACAAACCAAATGAACCAAGCGCAATAAGTTCCGCAAGCTAAATCGAACTTAGAGTACCAAATTCAACAAAATCTCAATATAGATACTCACTAATTTTTGAGATTCAAGGGGTAGAGAAACTGAAGTGAGAATAAGGCTTACCTATGAAATTGTTCCGATAGATTTGTAGAGCTCGACGCGATGGTCGCGTGGCTGCAAATGGTGCGGCGATCGGAGCTCGGAGTGAGGGGATATGGTGGTTTGTTCATAAGGTTAGGGTTTGAAAGCTTTTCCCCCTTCTTCCCTTGTTGTGCAGCGTGAATGAAGAGCAAAGAGAAAGGGGAAGCTGTGTTCATTAAAGGTTAATGGGCTGAGTTGTGCCTTGGGCCCATTTTGGACCCGGTTCGACCGGTTCGGCTTAATCTTGGGCCAAATTCTTTGAAATTAGTTTTAAAATTTTTATTTTAATGAGATCTTTTCTATTTTAATATAAAAATCACATTTCTAATTTTTTAAAAAATTTAATTTATTGACTAATTATTTACTAATTTTACGGGATTTACATCCTAACCACCTAACAAAGAATTTTGCCCTCAAAATTCAGATTTAGTTACCTGAAAAGATGTGTGGGTAGTCCTTCTGTATATCTGATTCGAGCTCCCAAGTATTCTCTTCAATACCAGCCCGACTCCAAGCCACTTTCACCAATGATACTTCCTTTCTGCGCAAATGTTTGATGCTGGTGTCATCGATCCTAACTGGGATTACTGGAAGCGTCAGATCCTCTCTCACTTGAATTGATTCGGCTCCAGAACATGACTTGCATCAGGAGTATACTTTCGAAGCTGCGACACGTGAAATACTTCGTGTAGGTTCGAAAGATGCAGCATAAAGCAATCCTATAAGCCACTGGTCCAATTCTCTTCAGAATCTCAAATGGTCCGATGTAACGGGGATTCAGTTTCTTCGTTTTAATGGCTCTTCCCACTCCCGTTGTTGGAGTAACCTTCAGAAAGACATGCTCTCCTTCCTTAAACTCCAAAGGCTTCCGCCTTTGATAAGCATAACTCTTCTGACGGCTTTGTGCTACAAGCATTCGGCTCCAGATCTTCTTTATTTATTCCGTGGTCTCAGCTATCATTTTCGGCCCTAACAAGCTTCTTTCTCCAGCTTCATACCAGCATAGCGGAGACTGACATGTTTTCCCATACAGAACCTCATACGGAGCCATTCCAATGCTCGCATGGTAGCTATTGTTATATGCAAACTTCACTAGTGGCATGTACCGATCCCAGCTCGCTGGCTGGTCCAAAACAGAAGCTCTCAGCATATCCTCAAGGGTTTGAATCATTCTCTCTTATTGACCATCTGTTTGAGGGTAATATACAGTGCTTAAGCTCAATTGAGTCCTAAATGCTCACTGAAAGGCTCCCCAGAATCTTGAGGTGAAATGAGAATCTTTGTCAGATATAATGATGGAAGGCACGTCATGCAACCGCACAATCTCTTTAATATACAGATGTGTTAACCCCTCCAACGTACAACTCATTCGAATGGGGAGAAAGTGAACCGAATTTGTCAATCGATCCACAATCACCCAAACAGCGTCATAACCAGTCCAAGTCCTAGGTAAGCCCGACACGAAGTCCATTGCAATACTCTCACACTTCCATTGCGGAATCTCTAAAGGCTGTAGGGTTCCTGATGGTCTTTGGTGCTCAATTTTAACTTTCTGACAAGTCAAACACTTAGAAACATGCAACACCACATCATTCTTCATTCTCGGCCACCAGAACATCGTTTTTAGATCTTGATACATCTTGATGCTTCCTGGATGGATTGAAAACCTGCTCTTGTGATCCTTGGTATGCAAAATTGTTACTCAGGTTGTAAAATTTGTTGTTCGTTCTCTCCTTGGCAATGGCACCAAAACTTGGTGTACAATACCATGGTCCAAACATAACTTCATAACTTCGCACAACTAACCAGCAAGTGCACTGGGTCGTCCAAGTAATAAACCTTACGTGAGTAGGGGTCGATCCCACGGAGATTGTTGGTATGAAGCAAGCTATGGTCATCTTGTAAATCTCAGTCAGGCAGATATTAAATGGTTATGGAGTTTTTGAATAATAATAATAAATAAACAGAAAATAAAGATAGAGATACTTATGTAAATCATTGGTGAGAATTTCAGATAAGCGTATAGAGATACTTTCGTTTCTTTGAACCTCTGCTTTCCTGCTGTCTTCATCCAATCAGTCCTACTCCTTTCCATGGCAAGCTTTGTGTAGGGCATCACCGTTGTCAATGGCTACTTCCCATCCTCTCTGTGAAAATGGTCCGTTGCACTGTCACTGTATGGCTAATCATCTGGAGGTTCCCGATCATGCTGGAATAGGATTCACCTTCCTTTTGCATCTGTCACTGCGCCGAGCACTCGCGAGTTTGAAGTTCGTCACAGCCATCCCTTCCTAGATCCTACTCGGAATACCACAGACAAGCTTTAGACTTTCCGGATCTCAAGAATGGCCATCCATGGGTTCTAACTTATACCACGAAGATTCTAATATCTCGGACTCGGTCCTCTATATTAGATATCCAAGAGATACTCATTCTAGCTTGTTTGCATGTAGAACGGAAGTGTTTGTCAGGCACGCGTTCATAAGTGAGAATGATGATGAGCGTCACATAATCATCACATTCATCATGTTCTTGGGTGCGAATGGATATCTTAGAATAGGAATAAGCTTGAATTGAATAGAAAAATAGTAGTACTTTGCATTAATTCATGAGGAACAGAAGAGCTCCACACTTTAATCTATGGTGTGTAGAAACTCTACCGTTGAACATACATAAGAACAAGGTCCAGGCATGGCCGAGAGGCCAGCCCCCAAAACGTGATCAAAGGAAAAGATAATCCAAAGATGTCAAATACAATAGTAAAAAGTTCTATTTATACTAAACTAGTTACTAGGGTTTACAGAAATAAGTAAATGATGCAGAAATCCACTTTCGGGGCCCACTTGGTGTGTGCTTGGGTTGAACTTGAAGTTTACACGTAGAGAGGTCATTCTTGGAGTTGAACGTCAGTTTGTAACGTGTTTCTGGCGTTGAACTCCACTTTGCAACTTGTTTCTGGCGCTGAACGCCAGACTACAACATGGAACTGGCGTTCAATGCCAATTTGCGTGGTCTTAACTCGAACAAAGTATGAACTATTATATATTCCTGGAAAACCCTGAATGTCTACTTTCTAATTCAATTGGAAGTGCGCCATTTGGAGTTCTGTAGCTCCAGAAAATCCACTTTGAGTGCAGGGAGGTCAGAATCCAACAGCATCTGCAGTCCTTCTTCAACCTCTGAATCTGATTTTTGCTCAGGTCCCTCAATTTCAGCCAGAAAATACCTGAAATCACAGAAAAACACACAAACTCATAGTAAAGTCCAGAAATGTGATTTTTAATTAAAAACTAATAAAAATATACTAAAAACTAACTAAATCATACTGAAAACTATGTAAAAACAATGCCAAAAAGCGTATAAATTATCCGCTCATCACAACACCAAACTTAAATTGTTGCTTGTCCCCAAGCAACTAAAAATCAAATAGGATAAAAAGAAGAGAATATACTATAAATTCCAAAATATCAATGAAACATAGCTCCAATCAGATGAGCGGGACTTGTAGCTTTTTGCCTCTTGAATAGTTTTGGCATCTCACTTTATCCATTGAAGTTCAGAATAATTGGCATCTATAGGAACTCAGAGTTCAGATAGTGTTATTGATTCTCCTAGTTCAGTATGTTGATTCTTGAACACAGCTACTTTATGAGTCTTGGCCGTGGCCCTAAGCACTTTGTTTTCCAGTATTACCACCGGATACATAAATGCCACAGACACATAACTGGGTGAACATTTTCAGATTGTGACTCAGCTTTGCTAAAGTCCCCAATTAGAGGTTTCCAGGGTTCTTAAGCACACTCTTTTTTTGCTTTGGACCTTGACTTTAACCGCTCAGTCTCAAGTTTTCACGTGACACCTTCACGCCACAAGCACATGGTTAGGGACAGCATGGTTTAGTCGCTTAGGCCAGGATTTTATTCCTTTAGGCCCTCCTATCCACTGATGCTCAAAGCCTTGGATTCTTTTTATTTACCCTTGCCTTTTGGTTTTAAGGGTTATTGGCTTTTTGCTCTTGCCTTTTGGTTTTAAGAGCTTTTGGCTTTTTCTGCTTCTCTTTTTTTTTCGCTATTTTTCACATTCTTTTTTCTGTAAGCTTTTGTATTCACTGCTTTTTCTTGCTTCAAGAATCATTTTTATGATTTTTCAGATTATCAAATAACATGTCTCCTTTTTCCTTATTCTTCAAGAGCCAACATATTTAACATTCATAAACAACAATTTCAAAAACATATGCACTGTTCAAGCATTCATTCAGAAAACAAAAAGTATTGTCACCACATCAATATAATTAAACTATGTTCAAGGATAAATTCGAAACTCATGTACTTCTTGTTCTTTTGAATTAAAACATTTTTCATTTAAGAGAGGTGATGGATTCATATTCACTACTTTAAGGCATAGACACTTAGACACTAATGATCATGTAATAAGACACAAACATAGATAAACATTTAACATAAGAAAACGAAAAATAGAAAATTTAAGAACAAGGAATGAGTCCACCTTAGTGATGGTGGCGTTTTCTTCTTGAGGAACCAATGATGTCCTTGAGCTCTTCTATGTCTCTTTCTTGCCTTTGTTGCTCCTCTAATTTCATGGAGGGTGATGGAGTGCTCTTGATGTTCCACCCTTAGTTGCTTCCAATAATTGTGTGGAGGAAAATGTATCCCCTGAGGTATCTCAGGGATCTCTTGATTTGCAGTCAAATGTTCTACCACTGAGCTATAGACCCTTGAGATGAATCTCTCCATCTCCTATGACTCGGAGGTGGAAGCTTTTGTCTTTCCTTTCCTCTTTCTAGAGGTTTCTCTGGCCTTAGGTGCCATCAATGGTTATGGAAAAACAAAAAAAACTATGCTTTTACCACACCAAACTTAGAATGTTGCTCGCCCTCGAGCAAAAGAAGAAAGAATAGTAGAAGAAGAAGAAGATATGGAGGTAGGTGGGGATCCTGTGGGGTCCACAGATGCTGAGATGATCCTGTGGGGTCCACAGATCTTGAGGTGTCAAGGATTTGCATCCCTGCGCCAATTAGGCATGTAAATCACCTTTGCATGCAATTCTGGCGTTTAAACGCCGAATTGATGCTTGTTCTGGGCGTTCAACGCCCATGTGCAGCATCTTTCTGGCGTTCAGCGCCAGATCCATGCTCTGTTCTGGCGTTGAACGCCAGCCAGATGCTCCTTACTGGCGTTTAAACGCCAGTAAGTCCTTCTTCTAGGGTGTGATTTTTCTTCTGCTATTTTGGATTCTGTTTTTAATTTTTGTATTTATTTTGTGACTCCACATGATCATGAACCTAATAAATCATGAAAGAACAATAAAAATAAAAATAAAATTAGATAAATAAAAATTGGGTTGCCTCCCAACAAGCGCTTCTTTAATGTCAATAGCTTGACAGTGGGCTCTCATGGAGCCACACAGGTGATCAGGTCAATTTTATAGACTCCCAACACCAAACTTAGAGTTTGACTGTGGGGACTTTAGTTGACTCTGTACTGAGAGAAGCTTTTCATGCTTCCTCTCCATTGTTACAGAAAGAGATCCTTGAGTTTTAAACACAAGGTTGTCCTCATTTAGTTGAAGGACTAACTCTCCTCTGTCTACATCAATCACAGCTCTTGCTGTGGCTAGGAAGGGTCTTCCAAGGATGATGGATTCATCCTCATCCTTCCCAGTGTCTAGGATTATGAAATCAGCAGGGATGTAAAGGCCTTCAACCTTTACTAACACGTCCTCTACTAGTCCATAAGCCATTTTCATAGATTTATCTGCCATCTCTAATGAGAAATTGGCAGCCTGTACCTCAAGGATTTCCAGTTTCTCCATTACAGAGAGTGGCATGAGGTTTATCCCTGACCCAAGGTCACATAGAGCCTTCTCAAAGGTCATGGTGCCTATGGCACAAGGTATTAGGAACTTTCCAGGTTTCTGTTTCTTCTGAGACAATGTCAGTTGATCCAGATCACTCAGTTCATTGATGAGAAAGGAGGTTCATCTTCCCAAGTCTCATTACGAAATAATTTGGCATTCAGCTTCATGATTACACCAAGGTACTTGGCAGCTTACTCTTCAGTAACATCCTCATTCTCTTCAGAAGAAGAATACTCATCAGAGCTCATGAAGGGCATAAGGAGGTTCAATGGAATCTCTATGGTCTCTAGATGAGCCTCAGAGTCCTTTGGTTCCTCAAAGGGAAACTCCTTATTGATCTTTGGACGTCCCAGGAGGTCTTCCTCACTGGGATTCACGTCCTCTTCCTCCCCTGTAGGTTCGGCCATGATGGTTATATCAATGGCCTAGCACTCTGATGAGCGGATAATTTATACGCTTTTTGGCATTATTTTTAGTATGTTTTTAGTAGGATCTAGTTACTTTTAGGGATGTTTTTATTAGTTTTTATGATAAATTCACATTTCTGGACTTTATTATGAGTTTGTGTGTTTTTCTATGATTTCAGGTATTTTCTGGTTGAAATTGAGGGACTTGAGCTAAAATCAGATTCAGAGGTTGAAGAAGGACTGATGATGCTGTTGGATTCTGACCTCCCTGCACTCAAAGTGGATTTTCTGGAGTTACAGAACTCAGAATGACACGCTTCCAATTGCGTTGGAAAGTAGACATCCAGAGCTTTCCAGCAATATATAATAGTCCATACTTTGTCCGAGTTTAGATGACGCAAACTTGCGTTGAACGCCAGTTCCATGTTGCAGTCTGGAGTTCAGCGCCAGAAACAAGTTGCAAAGTGGAGTTCAACGCCAGAAACACGTTACAAACTGGCGTTCAACTCCAAGAATGACCTCTCCATGTGTAAACTTCAAGCTCAGCCCAAGCACACACACGAAGTGGGCCCCGGAAGTAGATTTGTGCATCAATTACTTACTTCTGTAAACCCTAGTAGTTAGTTTAGTATAAATAGGACTTTTTACTATTGTATTTACATCTTAGGATTTTTTAGTTCATCTCTGGACGTTTAATTCTTAGATCATGGGGGCTGGCCATTCGGCCATGCCTGGACCTTCATCACTTATGTATTTTCAACGGTAGAGTTTCTGCACTCCATAGATTAAGGTGTGGAGCTCTGCTGTTCCTCATGATTTAATGCAAAGTACTACTGTTTTTCTATTCAATTCAACTTATTCCGCTTCTAAGATATCCATTCGCACCCAAGAACATGATGAATGTGATGATTATGTGACGCTCATCATCATTCTCACTTATGAACGCGTGCCTGACAAACACTTCCGTTCTACATGCAAACAAGCTAGAATGAGTATCTCTTAGATATCTAATACAGAGGACCGAGTCCGAGATGTTAGAATCTTCGTGGTATAAGTTAGAACCCATGGATGGCCATTCTTGAGATCCGGAAAGTCAAAACCTTGTCTGTGGTATTCCGAGTAGGATCTGGGAAGGGATGGCTGTGATGAACTTCAAACTCGCGAGTGCTAGGCATAGTGACAGATGCAAAAGGAGGGTGAATCCTATTCCAGTATGATCGAGAACCTCCAGATGATTAGCCGTGCCGTGACAGAGCATTTGGACCTTTTTCACAGAGAGGATGGGATGTATCCATTGATAACGATGATGCCCTACAGAAAGCTTGCCATGGAAAGGAGTAAGGCTGATTGGATGAAGACAGCAGGAAAGCAGAGGTTCAGAGGAACGAAAGCATCTCTATACACTTATCTGAAATTCTCACCAAATGATTTACATAAGTATTTCTATCTTTATTTTCTGTTTATTTATTATTAGTATTCGAAAACTTCATAACCATTTGATATCCGCCTGACTGAGATTTACAAGGTGACCATAGCTTGCTTCAAGCCGACAATCTCCGTGGGATCGACCCTTAATCACGTAAGGTTTTATTACGTGGACGACCCAGTGCACTTGCTGGTCAGCTACACGGAGTTGTGACAAATTATGAATTAAGATTAGAGCACCAAGTTTTTGGAGCCATTACCAGGGATCACAATTTCGCGTACCAAGTTTTTGGCGCCATTTCCGGGGATTGTTCGAGTTTGGACAACTGACGGTTCATCTTGTTGCTCAGATTAAGTAACTTTCTTTTCGTTTTCTTTTCAAAAAAAATTATAATTTATTTTCAAAAATATATTTTTCTTCAGAATTTTTAAGAATGAATTCTAGTGTTTCATGAAGCATGTTGAAGCTTGGCTGGCTGTAAAGCCATGTCTAAATTCATTTGGACAGAGGCTTCCAAATTATCATTACAAGAGCAAGCTAGTTGTTGCTAATCAAATTTGTTATTGTATGACTGATTTGTATCTTCTAAAGCTTGGCTGGCCATTGGCCATGTCTAGTGTTTTGGACCAGAGCTTTCATTGAAAGCTTGGCTGGCTAGTGAGCCATGTCTAATTCCTGGACTGAAGCTTTAGACTAAGAGTGCAAGATTCCTGGAATTCATATTAAAAATTTTGAAATCCTTATTTTTCTTTTTCAAATAATTTTCGAAAAAAAATCCAAAAAAAATTATAAAATCATAAAATCAAAAATATTTTTGTGTTTTTTGTTTGAGTCTTGAGTCAGTTTATAAGTTGAGTGTCAATTGCATGTTTTAAATCTTGCATAAAATTTTTGAAAAATTCATGCATTCATAGTGTTCTTCATGATCTTCAAGTTGTTCTTGGTAAATCTTCTTGTTTGATCTTTGCATTTTCATGTTTTGTGTCTTTTCTTGTTTTTCATATGCATTCTTGCATTCATAGTGTCTATACATGAAAAATTTTTAAGTTTGGTGTCTTGCATGTTTTCTTTGCATAAAAATTTTTTCAAAAATATGTTCTTGATGTTCATCATAATCTTCAAAGTGTTCTTGGTGTTCATCTTGACATTCATAGCATTCTTGCATGCATTCATTGTTTTGATCTAAAATTCTCATGCATTGAGTCTTTTTCATGTTTTTCTCTTTCATAATTAAAAATTCAAAAATAAAAAAATATCTTCCCCTTATTTCACTCATAAATTTCGAAAATTTGGATTGACTCTTTCAAAAATTTTTAAAATCTAGTTGTTTCTTATGAGTTAAATCAAATTTTCAATTTAAAAATCTTATCTTTTTCAAAATCTTTTTCAAAAATCAAATCTTTTTCATTTTCCTTATTTATTTTCGAAAATTTCAAAAATATTTTTCAAAAATCTTTTTCTTAACTTTATCTCATAATTTTCGAAAATATTATCAACAATTAATGTTTTGATTCAAAAATTTCAAGTTTGTTACTTACTTGTTAAGAAAGATTCAAACTTTAAGTTCTAGAATCATATCTTGTGATTTCTTGTGAATCAAGTCATTAATTGTGATTTTAAAAATCAAATCTTTTTTTCAAAACTAATTTCAATTATATCTTTTCAAAAATATTTTTTTATCTTATCTTTTTCAAAATCATATCTTTTTAATCATATCTTTCTATCATATCTTTTTTTATCTTATCTTTTTTCAAAAATTTGATTTTAAAATATCTTTTCTAACTTCTTAACTTCTTATCTTTTCAAAATTGATTTTCAAATCTTTTCCAACTAACTAATTGACTTTTTGTTTGTTTCTTATCTTTTTCAAAACCACCTAACTACTCTTCCCTCTCTAATTTTCAAAAATACCTACCTCTTTTTCAAAAATTCTTTTTAGTTAATTAATTGTTTAAATTTAAATTTTAATTTTATTTCCCCTTTAATTTTCGAAAATCATCAACCCCTTTTCAAAAAAATTATTTTCGAAAATTTCTTTCTCTCATCTCCTTCTATTTATTTAATTACTTACTAACACTTCTTTTCATCTCATATCTCTGCTCCTATCCTCACCTTTGTGTTTCGATTATCCATTCTTCTCTTCTTCATTCTTATTCTTCTTTTCTTCTACTCACACAAGGAAACCTGTATACTGTGGTAAAAAGGATCCCTATTATTATTTTATGTTCCCTTCTTTTTCATATGAGCAGGAGCAAGGACAAGAATATTCTTGTTGAAGCAGATCCTGAACCTGAAAAGACTCTAAAAAGGAAACTAAGAGAAATTAAAATACAACAATCCAGAGACAACCTTACAGGAATTTTCGAACAAGAAGAGGAGATGGCAGCCGAAAATAATAATAATGCAACGAAGATGCTTGGTGACTTTATTGTACCAAATTCCAATTTACATGGAAGAAGCATCTCCATTCCTACCATTGGAGCAAACAATTTTGAGCTGAAACCTCAACTAGTTTCTCTGATGCAACAAAACTGCAAGTTTCATGGACTTCCATCTGAAGATCCTTTTTAGTTCTTAACTGAATTCTTGCAGATCTGTGATACTGTTAAGACCAATGGGGTTGATCCTGAGATCTACAGGCTTATGCTTTTCCCGTTTGCTGTAAGAGACAGAGCTAGAGTGTGGTTGGACTCTCAACCCAAAGATAGCCTGAACTCTTGGGATAAGCTGGTCACGGCCTTCTTGGCTAAGTACTTTCCTCCTCAAAAGCTGAGCAAGCTTAGAGTGGATGTTCAAACCTTCAAACATAAAGATGGTGAATCCCTCTATGAAGCTTGGAAAAGATACAAACAGTTGACCAAAAAGTGTCCTTCTGACATGCTTTCAGAATGGACCATCCTGGATATATTCTATGATGGTCTGTCTGAGTTATCAAAGATGTCACTGGACCATTCTGCAGGTGGATCCATTCACCTAAAGAAAACGCCTGCAGAAGCTCAAGAACTTATTGACATGGTTGCTAACAACCAGTTTATGTACACTTCTGAGAGGAATCCTGTAAGTAATGGGACACCTCAAAGGAAGGGAGTTCTTGAAATTGATGCTCTGAATGCCATATTGGCTCAGAACAAACTATTGACTCAGCAAGTCAATATGATTTCTCAGAATCTGAATGGAATGCAAGCTGCATCCAACAGTACTCAAGAAGCATCTTCTGAAGAAGAAGCTTATGATCCTGAGAACCCTGCAATAGCAGAGGTAAATTATATGGGTGAACCTTATGGAAACACCTATAACCCCTCATGGAGAAATCACCCAAATTTCTCATGGAAGGATCAACAAAAGCCTCAACAAGGCTTTAATAATGGTGGAAGAAACAGGTTTAACAATAGTAAACCTTTTCCATCATCCACTCAGCAACAAACAGAGAATTCTGAGCAGAATCCATCTAGCTTAGCAAATTTAGTCTTTGATCTATCTAAGGCCACTCTGAGTTTCATGAATGAAACAAGGTCATCCATTAGAAATTTGGAGGCACAAGTGGGCCAGCTGAGTAAGAAGATCACTGAAACCCCTCCTAGTACTCTCCCAAGCAATACAGAAGAGAATCCAAAGAGAGATTGCAAGGCCATTGATATAACCATCATGGCCGAATCCAAGGAGGAAGGGGAGGACGTGAATCCCAAGGAGAAAAACCTCCTGGGACGTCCAGTGATCAACAAGGAGTTTCCCTTTGAGGAACCAAAGGAATCTGAGGCTCATTTAGAGACCATAGAGATTCCATTGAACCTCCTTATGCCCTTCATGAGCTCTGATGAGTATTCCTCTTCTGAAGAGAATGAGGATGTTACTGAAGAGCAAGTTGCCAAGTTCCTTGGTGCAATCATGAAGCTGAATGTCAATTTATTTGGTAATGAGACTTGGGGAGATGAACCTCCCCTGTTCATCAATGAACTAAATGCATTGGATCAACTGAGATTGCCTCAGAAGAAACAGGATCGTGGAAAGTTCCTAATACCTTCTACCATAGGCACCATGACCTTTGAGAAGGCTCTATGTGACCTTGGGTCAGGAATAAACCTCATGCCACTCTCTGTAATGGAGAAACTTAGAATCTTTGAGGTACAAGCTGCTAGAATCTCATTAGAGATGACAGACAATTCAAGAAAATAGGCTTAAGGACAAGTAGAGGACGTGCTAATAAAGGTTGAAGGCCTTTACATCCCTGCTGATTTCATAATCTTAGACACTGGGAAGGATGAGGATGAATCCATCATCCTTGGAAAGACCCTTCCTAGCCACAGCAAGAGCTGTGATTGATGTGGACAGAGGAGAATTGATCCTTCAACTAAATGAGGACAACCTTGTGTTTAAAACTCAAGGATCTCTCTCTGTAACCATGGAGAGGAAGCATGAAAAGCTTCTCTCACTGCAGAGTCAACCAGAGCCCCCACAGTCAAACTCTAAGTTTGGTGTTGGGAAGTCTATAAAATTGACCTGATCACCTGTGTGGCTGAGTGAAAGCCCACTGTCAAGCTATTGACATTAAAGAAGCGCTTGTTGGGAGGCAACCCAATTTTTATTTATCTAATTTTATTTTCATTCTTATTGTTCTTTCATGTTTTCTTAGGTTCATGATCATGTGGAGTCACAAAATAAATATAAAAATTAAAAACAGAATCAAAAACAGCAGAAGGAAAATCACACCCTGGAGGAAGGACTTACTGGCGTTTAAACGCCAGTAAGGAGCATCTGGCTGGCGTTCAACGCCAGAACAGAGCATGGATCTGGCGTTGAACGCTAGAAATAAGCAACATCCTGGCGTTCAGACGCCAGGAATGCACCCTGAGGAAAGCTGGCACTGAACGCCAGAAACAAGCATAGAACTGGCATTCAACGCCAAAAACATGCTACATCTGGGCGTTGAACGCCCAGAACAAGCATCAATTCGGCGTTTAAACGCCAGAATTGCATGCAAAGGCATTTTACATGCCTCAATGGTGCAGGGATGTAAATTCTTGACACCTCAGGATCCGTGGACCCCACAGGATCATCTCAGCATCTGTGGACCCCACAGGATCCCCACATACCTCCACTCACCTTACCTCCTCATAATCTTATATCACTCTTTTCCAAGAACCCTTCCCACACCTCCCTCTCCTCCATATTTTCTCTTCTTCTTCTTCTTCTTTTCTTTCTTCTCTTGCTCGAGGGTGAGCAAAATTCTAAGTTTGGTGTGGTAAAAGCATAAGCTTTTTGTTTTTCCATTACCATTGATGGCACCTAAGACCGGAGAAACCTCTAGAAAAAGGAAAGGGAAGACAAAAGCTTCCACCTCCGAGTCATAGGAGATGGAGAGATTCATCTCAAGGGTCTATAGCTCAGTGGTAGAACATTTAACTACAAATCAAGAGATCCCTGAGATACCTCAGGGGATACATTTTCCTCCACACAATTATTGGGAGCAACTAAGGGTGGAACATCAAGAGCACTCCATCATCCTCCATGAAATTAGAGAAGATCAAAGAGCAATGAGGGAGGAGCAACAAAGACAAGGAAGAGACATAGAAGAGCTCAAGGACATCATTGGTTTCTCAAGGAGAAAACGCCACCATCACTAAGGTGGACTCATTCATTGTTCTTAAATTTTCTGTTTTTCGTTTTCTTATGATTAATGTTTATCTATGTTTATGTCTTATTACATGATCATTAGTGTCTAAGTGTCTATGCCTTAAAGTAATGAATATGAATCCATCAACTCTCTTAAAATGAAAAATATTTTAATTCAAAAGAACAAGTACATGAGTTTCGAATTTATCCTTGAACTTAGTTTAATTATATTGATGTGGTGACAATACTTTTTGTCTTCTGAATGAATGCTTGAACAGTGCATATGTCTTTTGAAGTTGTTGTTTATGAATGTTAAATATGTTGGCTCTTGAAGAATAAGGAAAAAGGAGACATGTTATTTGATAATCTGAAAAATCATAAAAATGATTCTTGAAGCAAGAAAAAGCAGTGAATACAAAAGCTTGCAGAAAAAAAAATATAGCAAAAAAAAATAATAGAAAGAAAAAGAAAAAGCAAGAAGAAAAAGCCAATAGCCCTTAAAACCAAAAGGCAAGGGTAAATAAAAAGGATCCCAAGGCTTTGAGCATCAGTGGATAGGAGGGCCTAAAGGAATAAAATCCTGGCCTAAGCGGCTAAACCAAGCTGCCCCTAACCATGTGCTTGTGGCGTGAAGGTGTCAAGTGAAAACTTGAGACTGAGCAGTTAAAGTCAAGGTCCAAAGCAAAAATAAGAGTGTGCTTAAGAACCCTGGACACCTCTAATTGGGGACTTTAGCAAAGCTGAGTCATAATCTGAAAAGGTTCACCCAGTTATGTGTCTGTGGCATTTATGTATCCGGTGGTAATACTGGAAAACAAAGTGCTTAGGGCCACGGCCAAGACTCATAAAGTAGATGTGTTCAAGAATCAACATACTGAACTAGGAGAATCAATAACACTATCTGAACTCTGAGTTCCTATAGATGCCAATCATTCTGAACTTCAATGGATAAAGTGAGATGCCAAAACTATTCAAGAGGCAAAAAGCTACAAGTCCCGCTCATCTGATTGGAGCTATGTTTCATTGATAGTTTGGAATTTATAGTATATTTTCTTCTTTTTATCCTATTTGATTTTCAGTTGCTTGGGGACAAGCAACAGTTTAAGTTTGGTGTTGTGATGAGCGGATAATTTATACGCTTTTTGGCATTGTTTTTAGTATGTTTTTAGTAGGATCTAGTTACTTTTAGGGATGTTTTTATTAGTTTTTATGATAAATTCACATTTCTGAACTTTACTATGAGTTTGTATGTTTTTCTATGATTTCAGGTATTTTCTGGCTGAAATTGAGGGACTTGAGCTAAAATCAGATTCAGAGGTTGAAGAAAGACTGCTGATGCTGTTGGATTCTGACCTCCCTGCACTCAAAGTGGATTTTCTGGAGCTACAGAAATTAGAATGGCGCGCTTCCAATTGCGTTGGAAAGTAGACATCCAGAGCTTTCCAGCTATATATAATAGTCCATACTTTACCCGCGTTTAGATGACGCAAACTGGCGTTGAACGCCAGTTCCATGTTGCAGTCTGGAGTTCAGCGCCAGAAACAAGTTGCAAAGTGGAGTTCAACGCCAGAAACACGTTACAAACTGGCATTCAACTCCAAGAATGACCTCTCCACGTGTAAACTTCAAGCTCAGCTAAAGCACACACCAAGTGGGCCCCGGAAGTGGATTTGTGCATCAATTACTTACTTCTGTAAACCCTAGTAGCTAGTTTAGTATAAATAGGACTTTTTACTATTGTATTTACATCTTAGGATTTTTTAGTTCATCTCTGGACGTTTAGTTCTTAGATCATGGGGGCTGGCCATTCGGTCATGCCTGGACCTTCATCACTTATGTATTTTCAATGGTAGAGTTTCTGCACTCCATAGATTAAGGTGTGGAGCTCTGCTGTTCCTCATGATTTAATGCAAAGTACTACTATTTTTCTATTCAATTCAACTTATTCCGCTTCTAAGATATCCATTCGCACCCAAGAACATGATGAATGTGATGATTATGTGACGCTCATCATCATTCTCACTTATGAACGCGTGCCTGACAACCACTTCCGTTCTACATGCAAACAAGCTAGAATGAGTATCTCTTAGATATCTAATACGGAGGACTGAGTCCGAGATGTTAGAATCTTTGTGGTATAAGTTAGAACCCATGGATGGCCATTCTTGAGATCCAGAAAGTCTAAACCTTGTCTGTGGTATTCCAAGTAGGATCTGGGAAGGGATGGCTGTGACGAACTTCAAACTCACGAGTGCTGGGCATAGTGACAGACGCAAAAGGAGGGTGAATCCTATTCCAGTATGATCGAGAACCTCCAGATGATTAGCCGTGTCGTGACAGAGCATTTGGACCTTTTTTACAGAGAGGATGGGATGTAGCCATTGACAACGGTGATGCCCTACAGAAAGCTTGCCATGGAAAGAAGTAAGACTGATTGGATGAAGACAGCAGGAAAGCAGAGGTTCAGAGGAACGAAAGCATCTCTATACGCTTATCTGAAATTCTCACCAATGATTTACATAAGTATTTCTATCTTTATTTTCTGTTTATTTATTATTAGTATTCGAAAACTTCATAACCATTTGATATCCGCCTGACTGAGATTTACAAGGTGACCATAGCTTGCTTCAAGCCGACAATCTCCGTGGGATCGACCCTTACTCACGTAAGGTTTTATTACTTGGACGATCCAGTGCACTTGTTGGTCAGCTACACGGAGTTGTGACAAATTATGAATTAAGATTAGAGCACCAAGTTTTTGGAGCCATTACCAGGGATCACAATTCCACGTACCACACTCTCTCTTTGGATTCTCTTCTGTATTGCTTGGGAGAGTACTATGAGGAGTTTCAGTGATCTTCTTACTCAGCTGACCCACTTGTGCCTCTAAATTTCTAATGGAGGACCTTGTTTCATTCATGAAACTCAGAGTGGCCTTAGATAGATCAGAGACTAAATTTGCTAAGCTAGATGGATTCTGCTCAGAATTCTCTGTCTGTTGCTGAGTGGATGATGGAAAAGGTTTACTATTGTTAAACCTGTTTCTTCCACCATTAGTAAAGCCTTGTTGAGGCTTTTGTTGATCATTCCATGAGAAATTTGGGATATTTCTCCATGAGGGGTTATAGGTATTTCCATAAGGTTCACCCATATAATTTACCTCTGCTATTGCAGGGTTCTCAGGATCATAAGCTTCTTCTTCAGAAGATGCCTCTTGAGTACTGTTGGATGCAGCTTGCATTCCATTCAGACTCTGAGAAATCATATTGACTTGCTGAGTCAATAGTTTGTTCTGAGCCAATATGGCATTCAGAGCATCAATTTCAAGAACTCCCTTCCTTTGAGGCATCCCATTACTTACGGGATTCCTCTTGGAAGTGTACATAAACTGGTTGTTAGCAACCATGTCAATAAGTTCTTGAGCTTCTGCAGGCGTTTTCTTTAGGTGAATGGATCCACCTGCAGAATGGTCCAGTGACATATTTGATAACTCAGACAGACCATCATAGAATATATCCAGGATGGTCCATTCTGAAAGCATGTCAGAAGGACACTTTTTGGTCAGTTGCTTGTATCTCTCTCAAACTTCATAGAGGGATTCACCTTCTTTCTGTCTGAAGGTTTGAACATCCACTCTAAGCTTACTAAGCTTTTGAGAAGGAAAGAACTTGGCTAAGAAAGTCGTGACCAGCTTATCCCAAGAGTTCAGGCTATCCTTAGGTTGAGAATCCAACCATATTCTAGCTCTGTCTCTTACAGCAAACGGGAAAAGCATAAGCCTTTAGACCTCGGGATCTACCCCATTGGTCTTAACAGTATCACAGATCTGCAAGAATTCAGTCAAGAACTGAAAGGGATCTTCAGATGGAAGTCCATGAAATTTGCAGTTCTGTTGCATTAGAGAAACTAATTGAGGTTTCAGCTCAAAATTGCTTGCTCCAATGGTAGAGATGGAGATGCTTCTTCCATGTAAATTGCAATTTGGTGCAGTAAAGTCACCAAGCATCTTCCTTGCATTGTTATTATTTTCGGCTGCCATCTCCTCTTTCTTTTCAAAAATTTCTGTAAGGTTGTCTCTGGATTGTTGTATTTTAGCTTCTCTCAGTTTCCTCTTCAGAGTTCTTTCAGGTTCAGGGTCTACTTTAACAAGAATGTTCTTGTCCTTACTCCTTCTCATATGAAAAAGAAGGGAACAGAAAATAATAATAGGGATCCTTTTTACCACAGTATAGAGGTTCCCTTCTGTGAGTAGAAGAAAAGAAGAAAGAGAATGAAGAAGAGAAGAATTCGATCTTAGAGGAGAAGAAGGGGTTCGAATTTTTTTGGGTGAGGAGAGGTGTTAGTAGATGAATAAATAAATAGAAGGAGATGAGAGAGAGGGAATTTCAAAAATTAAAATAAAATAAAATTAAATATTAAAGTTAAAAATTCGAAAATTGAAATTGAAATTAAATTAAAATTAAAATAATTAGTTAATAAAAAAGGAAACTTGAAAAAGAGGGAAGTATTTTCGAAAATTAGATAGGAAAAAGTGGTTAGGTAGTTTTGAAAAAGATAAGAAATAAATAAAAAGTCAATTAATTAGTTGAAAAAGATATGCAAATCAATTTTGAAAAGATAAGAAGATAAGAAGTTAGAAAAGATATTTTTGAAATCAAATTTTTGAAAAAGATAAGATTTAAAAGATATGATGGAAAGATATGATTAAAATTAGTTTTGGAAAAGATTTATTTTTTAAAATCAAAATTAATGACTTGACTCACAAGTAATCACAAGATATGATTCTAGAACTTAAAGTTTGAATCTTTCTTAACAAGCAAGTAACAAACTTGAAATTTTTGAATCAAAACATTAATTGTTGATAATTTTTTTCGAAAATTATGAGATAAAATTAAGAAAAATATTTTTGAAAAATATTTTTAAAATTTTTGAAAATAAATAAGAAAAATGAAAAAGATTTGATTTTTGAAAAAGATTTTGAAAAAGATAGAATTTTTAAATTTGAAAATTTGATTTGACTCATAAGAAGCAACTAAATTTAAAAAGTTTTGAAAAAGTCAACTCAAATTTTCGAAAATTATGAGAGAAAAAAAAAGGGAAGATAATTTTTTTTATTTTTGAATTTTTAATGATGAGAGAGAAAAATATGAAAAAGACTCAATGCATGAAAGTTTTAGATCAAAACAATGAATGCATGCAAGAATGCTATGAATGTCAAGATGAACACCAAGAACACTTTAAATGTCAAGATGAACATCAAGACTTATTTTTGAAAAATTTTTAAGAAAAGAAAAACATGCAAGACACCAAACTTAGAAGTTTTTCATGTATAGACACTAAGAATTCAAGAATGCATATGAAAAACAAGAAAGACACAAAACAAGAAAGTATGAAGATCAAACAAGAAGACTTGTCAAGAACAACTTGAAGATCATGAAGAACACATAAACATGATTTTTCGAAAAAATTGCAAGAAGAATAAAAACATGCATTTGACACCAAACTTAAAATTTGACTCAAGACTCAAACAAGAAACACAAAAATATTTTTGATTTTATGATTTTATGAATTTTTTTGGTATTTTTCAAAAATTATTTGAAAAAGAAAAATAAGGATTCCAAAATTTTTAATATGAATTCCAGGAATCTTGCACTCTTAGTCTAAAGCTTCAGTCCAGGAATTAGACATGGCTCACTAGCCAGCCAAGCTTTCAGTGAAAGCTCCGGTCCAAAACACTAGACATGGCCAATGGCCAGCCAAGCTTTAGAATACAAATCAGTCATACAACAGCTGATACTTCATCCAACTTCATATACTGATAAGTGTAAGCCTCAGTCCAAATGAATTAGACATGGCTTTACAGCCAGCCAGGCTTCAACGTGCTTCATGAAACTCTAGAATTCATTCTTAAAAATTCTAAAGAAAATTATATTTTATTATTTTTTTGGAAATTTTTTTTAAAATTTTTCGAAAATTAAGAGAATAAAAACAAAAACTTAAAATTAAAATAAAGTTACCTAATCTGAGCAACAAGATGAACCGTCAGTTGTCCAAACTCGAACAATCCCCGGCAACGGCGCCAAAAACTTGGTATGCGAAATTGTTACTCAGGTTGTAAAATTTGTTGTTCATTCTCTCCCTGGAAATGGCGCAAAAACTTGGTGCACAATACCATGGTCCAAACATAACTTCACAACTTCGCACAACTAACCAGCAAGTGCACTTGGTCGTCCAAGTAATAAACCTTACGTGAGTAAGGGTCGATCCCACGGAGATTGTTGGTATGAAGCAAGCTATGGTCATCTTGTAAATCTCAGTCAGGCAGATATTAAATGGTTATGGAGTTTTCGAATAATAATAATAAATAAACAGAAAATAAAGATAGAGATACTTATGTAAATCATTGGTGAGAATTTCAGATAAGCGTATAGAGATACTTTCGTTCCTCTGAACCTCTGCTTTCCTGCTGTCTTCATCCAATCAGTCCTACTCCTTTCCATGGCAAGCTTTGTGTAGGGCATCACCGTTGTCAATGGCTACTTCCCATCCTCTCTGTGAAAATGGTCCGATACGCTGTCACTGCATGGCTAATCATCTGGAGGTTCTCGATCATGCTGGAATAGGATTCACCCTCCTTTTGCGTCTGTCACTACGCCCAGCACTCGCGAGTTTGAAGTTCATCACAGCCATCCCTTCCCAGATCCTACTCGGAATACCACAGACAAGGTTTAGACTTTCCAGATCTCAAGAATGGCCATCCATGGGTTCTAACTTATACCACGAAGATTCTAATATCTCGGACTCGGTCCTCTGTATTAGATATCCAAGAGATACTCATTCTAGCTTGTTTGCATGTAGAACGGAAGTGTTTGTCAGGCACGCGTTCATAAGTGAGAATGATGATGAGCGTCACATAATCATCACATTCATCATGTTCTTGGGTGCGAATGGATATCTTAGAATAGGAATAAGCTTGAATTGAATAGAAAAACAGTAGTACTTTGCATTAATTCATGAGGAACAGCAGAGCTCCACACCTTAATCTATGGTGTGTAGAAACTCTACCGTTGAACATACATAAGAACAAGGTCCAGGCATGGCCGAGAGGCCAGCCCCCAAAACGTGATCAAAGGATCAAAAGATAATCCAAAGATGTCAAATACAATAGTAAAAAGTTCTATTTATACTAAACTAGTTACTAGGGTTTACAAAAATAAGTAAATGATGCAGAAATCTACTTCCAGGGCCCACTTGGTGTGTGCTTGGGTTGAGTTTGAAGTTTACACGTGGAGAGGTCATTCTTTGAGTTGAACGCCAGTTTGTAACGTGTTTCTGGCGTTGAACTCCACTTTGCAACTTGTTTCTGGCGCTGAACGCCAGATTGCAACATGGAACTGGCGTTCAACGCCAGTTTGCGTCATCTAAACTCGGGAAAAATATGGACTATTATATATTGCGGGAAATCCCTGGATGTCTGATGAGCGGATAATTTATACGCTTTTTGACATTGTTTTTAGTATGTTTTTAGTAGGATCTAGTTACTTTTAGGGATGTTTTCATTAGTTTTTATGTTAAATTCACATTTCTGGACTTTACTATGAGTTTGTGTGTTTTTCTGTAATTTCAGGTATTTTCTGGCTGAAATTGAGGGACTTGAGCAAAAATCAGATTCAGAGGTTGAAGAAGGACTGCTGATACTGTTGGATTCTGACCTCCCTGCACTCAAAGTGGATTTTCTGGAGCTACAAAACTGGAAATGGCGCGCTTCTAATTGCGTTGGAAAGTAGACACTCAGGGCTTTCCAGCAATATATAATAGTCCATATTTTGCCCATGTTTAGATGACGCAAACTGGTGTTCAACGCCAGCTCTCTGCCCAATTCTAGAGTTCAGCGCCAGAAAGGGATCAAAAACCAGAGTTGAACGCCAGAAATGGATCAAAACCTGGCGTTCAACTCCACAAATGGCCTCTTCACGTGGAAAGTTAAAGCTCAGCCCAAGCACACACCAAGTGGGCCCCAGAAGTGGATTTATGCATCAATTACTTACTTCTGTAAACCCTAGTAGCTAGTTTATTATAAATAGGACCTTTTACTATTGTATTAGGTATCTTTGGTCTCAGTTTTAATCCATTGTTCATCTTAGGAGACTATTGATCACGTTTTAGGGGGCTGGCCATCTCGGCCATGCCTGGACCTTCCACTTATGTATTTTCAACGGTAGAGTTTCTACACTCCATAGATTAAGGTGTGGAGCTCTGCTGTTCCTCAAAGATTAATGCAAAGTACTACTGTTTTCTATTCAATTCATCTTATTTCGCTTCTAAGATATTCATTCGTACTTCAACCTGAATGTGATGAACGTGACAATCATCATCATTCCCTATGAACGCGTGCCTGACAACCACTTCCGTTCTACCTTCGACTGAATGAGTATCTCTTAGATCTCTTAATCGAAATCTTCGTGGTGTAAGCTAGAATGATGGCGGCATTCAAGAGAATCCAGAAGGTCTAAACCTTGTCTGTGGTATTCCGAGTAGGATTCAATGAATGAATGACTGTGACGAGCTCCAAACTCGCGATTGCAGGGCGTTAGTGACAGACGCAAAAGGATAGTAAATCCTATTCCAGCATGATCGAGAACCGACAGATGAATAGCCGTGCCGTGACAGGGTGCGTTGACCATTTTCACTGAGAGGATAAGATGAAGCCATTGACAAGGGTGATGCCTCCAGACGATTAGCCGTGCCGTGACAGGGCATTGGATCATTTTCCCGAGAGATGACCGAAAGTAGCCATTGACAGTGGTGATGTTTCACATAAAGCCAGCCATGGAAAGGAGTAAGACTGATTGGATGAAGATAGCAGGAAAGCAGAGGTTCAGAGGAACGAAAGCATCTCCATTCGCTTATCTGAAATTCTCACCAATGAATTACATAAGTATTTCTATCCCTATTCTATTAATTATTATTCGAAAACACCATTATCAATTTATATCTGCCTAACTGAGATTTGCAAGGTGACCATAGCTTGCTTCATACCAACAATCTCCGTGGGATTCGACCCTTACTCACGTAAGGTATTACTTGGACGACCCAGTGTACTTGCTGGTCAGTTACATGGAGTTGTGAACCGTGGTTTTGGCATCATGTTTTTGGCGCCATTTCCAGGGAAAGAAAGAGCAATGAACTCTACATAATTAAAGTGTAATCATGATTCCGCGTACCAAGTTTTTGGCGCCGTTGCCGGGGATTGTTTGAGTTTGGACAACTGGCGGTTCATCTTCTTGCTCAGATTAGGTAATTTTCTTTTTGTTTTGTTTTCAAAAATTTTTCAAAAATATTTCAAAATTTTCTCCTTTGTTTTCGAAAAAAAAAAATAAATAATATAAAAATGTTTTCAAAAATTTTATTCAAAATTTTTAAGAATGAATTCTAGTGTTTCATGAAGCATGTGAAGCCTGGCTGGCTGTAAAGCCATGTCTAAATTTATTTGGACTGAGGCTTGCAATTTGTTATCAAGAGCAATATACTCTGATGTTAAAATGCTGAAGCTTGGCTGGCCATTGGCCATGTCTAGTGTTTTGGACCGGAGCTTTTATTGAAAGCTTGGCTGGCTAGTGAGCCATGTCTAATTCCTGGACTGAAGCTTTAGACTAACATGGCAAGATTCCTAGAATTCATATTAAAAATTTTGGAATCCTTATTTTTTTCTTTTACAAATAATTTTCGAAAAATCCAAAAAAATTAGAAAATCATAAAAATAAAAAATATTTTTCTGTTTCTTGTTTGAGTCTTGAGTCATGTTATAAGTTTGGTGTCAATTGCATGTGCATCTTGCATTTTTTTTTTCGAAAATTCCTGCATTAATAGTGTTCTTCATGATCTTCAAGTTGTTCTTGGCAAGTCTTCTTGTTTGATCTTGATGATTTTTTGTTTTGTGTCTTTTCATGTTTATCATATGCATTCTTGAATTCTTAGTGTCTAAGCATTAAAGAATTCTAAGTTTGGTGTCTTGCATGTTTTCTTTGCATTAAAAATTTTTCAAAAATATGTTCTTGATGTTCATCATGACATTCAAAGTGTTCTTGGTGTTCATCTTGACATTCATAGCATTCTTGCATGCATCACATGTCTTGATCTAAAAATTCTCATGCATTGCATCATTTTTCTTGTTTTTCTCTCTCTTCATTAAAAATTCAAAAAACAAAAAAATATCTTTCCCTTTTTCTCTCATCAAATTCGAAAATTTGAGTTGACTTTTTCAAAAATTTTTAAAGTCAAGTTGTTTCTTATGAGTCAAATCAAATTTTCAATTTGAAAATCTTATCTTTTTCAAAAATCAAATCTTTTTCAAAATTCTTAGTTATTTTCGAAAATTCCAAAAATATTTTTCAAAAATCTTTTTCTTAATTTTATATCATAATTTTCGAAAATAAAAATAACAATTAATGTTTTGATTCAAAAATTTCAAGTTTGTTACTTGCTTGTTAAGAAAGATTCAAACTTTAAGTTCTAGAATCATATCTTGTGATTTCTTATGAATCAAGTCATTAATTGTGATTTTAAAAATCAAATCTCTTTTTCAAAATTAATTTCAATCATATCTTTTCAAAAATATCTTCTTATCTTATCTTTTTCAAAAATTTGATTTCAAAATATCTTTTCTAACTTCCTAACTTCTTATCTTTTCAAAATTGATTTTCAAAATTTGTTTCAACTAACTAACGAACTTTTTGTTTGTTTCTTATCTTTTTCAAAACTACCTAACTAACTCTCTCTCTCTCATTTTCGAAAATATCTCCCCCCCTTTTTTTCAAAATTTCTTTTTAATTAACTAATTATTTTAAATTTTTATTTTTCGAAAATTACTAACCTTTTTCAAAAACTATTTTCGAAAATCACTAACTCTTTTTTCAAAAATAATTTTCGAAAATTCTCTTCTCTCTCATCTCCTTCTATTTGTTTATTCATCTACTAACATCTCTCCCTCACTCTCAAAAAAAAAAAAAAGAGAGGATCTCTATTATTATTATTTTTCTGTGCCCTCTTCTTTGTCATATGAGCAGGAGCAAGGACAAGAATATTCTTGTTAAAGCAGATCCAGAACTTGAAAAGACTCTGAAGAGGAAACTAAGAGAAGCTGAATTACAACAAACCAGCAAGCACTTGTCAGAAATTATCAAACAGAAAAAGAAGATGGCAGCTGAAAATAATAATAATGCAAGGAGAATGCTTGGTGACTTCACTGCACCTAATTCCAATTTACATGGAAGAAGCATCTCCATTCTTGCTATTGGAGCAAACAATTTTGAGCTGAAACCTCAATTAGTTTCTCTGATGCAGCAGAACTGCAAGTTTCATGGACTTCCATCTGAAGATCCTTTTCAGTTCTTAACTGAATTCTTGCAGATCTGTGATACTGTTAAGACTAATGGAGTAGATCCTGAAGTCTACAGGCTCATGCTTTTCCCATTTGCTGTAAGAGACAGAGCTAGAATATGGTTGGACTCTCAACCTAAGGATAGCCTGAACTCTTGGGATAAGCTGGTCAAGGCTTTCTTAGCCAAGTTCTTTCCTCCTCAAAAGCTGAGCAAGCTTAGAGTGGATGTTCAAACCTTCAGACAGAAAGAAGGTGAATCCCTCTATGAAGCTTGGGAGAGATACAAAGGACTGACCAAAAAGTGTCCTTCTGACATGCTTTCAGAATGGACCATCCTGGATATATTGTATGATGGTCTGTCTGAGTTATCTAAGATGTCATTGGATACCTCTGCAGGTGGATCCATTCACCTAAAGAAAACGCCTGCAGAAGCTCAAGAACTCATTGACATGGTTGCAAATAACCAGTTCACGTACACTTCTGAAAGGAATCCTGTGAATAATGGGACGCCTATGAAGAAGGGAGTTCTTGAGATTGATACTCTGAATGCCATATTGGCTCAGAATAAAATATTGACTCAGCAAGTCAATATGATTTCTCAGAGTCTGAATGGAGTGCAAGCTGCATCCAACAGTACTCAAGAGGCTTCTTATGAAGAAGAAGCTTATGATCCTGAAAACCCTGCAATAGCAGAGGTAAATTACATGGGTGAACCTTATGGAAACACCTATAACTCATCATGGAGAAATCACCCCAATTTCTCATGGAAGGATCAAAAGCCTCAACAAGGCTTTAATAATGGTGGAAGAAACAGGTTTAACAATAACAAACCTTTTCCATCATCCACTCAGCAACAGACAGAGAACTCTGAACAAAATACTTCTAATTTAACAAACTTAGTCTCTGATCTGTCCAAGGCCATTGTGAGTTTCATGAATGAAACAAGGTCTTCCATTAGAAATTTGGAAGCACAAGTGGGCCAGCTGAGTAAAAGGATCACTGAAATCCCTCTCAGTACTCTCCCAAGCAATACAGAAGAGAATCCAAAAGGAGAGTGCAAGGCCATTGACATAAGCAAAATGGCCGAACCCAATGAGGGAGAGGAGGACGTGAATCCCAAGGAGGAAGACCTCTTGGGACGTCCAGTGACCAATAAGGAGCTTCCCTCTGAGGAACCAAAGGAATCTGAGACTCACCTAGAGACCATAGAGATTCCATTGAACCTCCTTATGCCCTTCATGAGCTCTGATGAGTATTCCTCTTCTGAAGAGAATGAGGATGTTACTGAAGAGCAAACTGCCAAGTTTCTTGGTGCAATCATGAAGCTAAATGCCAAATTATTTGGCATTGATACTTGGGAAGTTGAACCTCCCTTGTTCATCAATGAACTAAGTGATCTGGATCAACTGACATTGCCTCAGAAGAGACAGGATCCTGGGAAGTTCATAATACCTTGTACCATAGGCACCATGATCTTTAAGGCTCTGTGTGACCTTGGTTGAGGAATAAACCTCATGCCCCTCTCTGTAATAGAAAAACTGGGAATCTATGGGGTGCAAGCTGCTAAAATCTCATTAGAAATGGCAGACAGTTCAAGAAAACAGGCATATGGACAAGTAGAGGACGTGTTAGTAAAGGTTGAAGGCCTTTACATCCCTGCTGATTTCATAGTCCTGGATACTGGAAAGGAAGAGGATGAATCCATCATCCTAGGAAGACCTTTCCTGGCCACAGCAAGAGCTGTGATTGATGTTGACAGAGGTGAAATAGTCCTTCAATGGAATAAGGACTCCCTCGTGTTTAAAACTCAAGGATCTCCCTCTGCAACCATGGAGAGGAAGCAGAAAAAGCTTCTCTCAAAGCAGAGTCAACCCAAGCCCCCACAGTCAAACTCTAAGTTTGGTGTTGGGAGGCCACAACCAAACTCTAAGTTTGGTGTTGAACTCCCATATCCAAACTCTAAGTTTGGTGTTGGAGAGTTTCACCAATGCTCTGCATATCTGTGAGGCTCCATGAGAGCCCACTGTCAAGCTATTGACATTAAAGAAGCGCTTGTTGGGAGGCAACCCAATTTTTATTTATCTAACTATATTTTTATTAGTTATATGTCTTTATAGGTTCATGATCATGTGGAGTCACAAAACAAACAAAAAAATCAAAAACGGAATCAAAAACAGCAGAAGAAAAATCACACCCTGGAGGAGCATCTGTCTGGCGTTCAAACGCCAGAACAGAGCATGGTTCTGGCGCTGAACGCCCAGAACAAGCATGGTTCTGGCGTTCAACGCCAGAAATGGCAGCAAATGGGTGTTGAACGCCCAAAATGGGCACCAACCTGGCGCTGAACGCCCAGAGTTGTGTGCAAGGGAATTTTACATGCCTAAATTGGTGCAGGGATGTAAATGCCTTGACACCTCAGGATCTGTGGACCCCACAGGATCCCCACCTACCTCATCATCTCTCTTTCCATTCATGATCATCCCTTCTCTTTTCCATTTACCACTCACATCCATACACCCACTACCTTCAAAATTCAACATCTCTCTCCCACCCAATCCCACCCATATGGCCGAATACACACTCCCATCCATCTCCTCCATATCTTCTTCTTATTCTTCTATTCTTTCTTCTTTTGCTCGAGGGCGAGCAACATTCTAAGTTTGGTGTGGTAAAAGCATAGTTTTTTTTGTTTTTTCCATAACCATTGATGGCACCTAAGGCCAGAGAAACCTCTAGAAAGAGGAAAGGGAAGACAAAAGCTTCCATCAAGGGTCTATAGCTCAGTGGTAGAACATTTGACTGCAAATCAAGAGATCCCTGAGATACCTCAGGGGATACATTTTCTTCCACACAATTATTGGAAGCAACTAAGGGTGGAACATCAAGAGCACTCCATCATCCTTCATGAAATCAGAGAAGATCTAAAAGCAATGAAGGAGGAGCAACAAAGACAAGGAAGAGACATAGAAGAGCTCAAGGACATCATTGGTTCCTCAAGAAGAAAACGCCACCATCACTAAGGTGGATTCATTCCTTGTTCTTATTTCTTCTGTTTTTCGTTTTCTATGTTATGTGCTCATCTATGTTTGTGTCTTCATTACATGATCATTAGTAGTAGTAACTTTGTCTTAAAGATATGAATGTCCTATGAATCCATCACCTCTCTTAAAAGAAAAATATTTTAATTCAAAAGAACAAGAAGTACATGAGTTTCGAATTTATCCTTGAACTTAATTTAATTATATTGATGTGGTGACAATGCTTCTTGTTTTCTGAATGTATGCTTGAACAGTGCATATGTCTTTTGAAGTTGTTGTTTAAGAATGTTAAATATGTTGGCTCTTGAAAGAATGATGACTAGGAGACATGTTATTTGATAATCTGAAAAATCATAAAAATGATTCTTGAAGCAAGAAAAAGCAGCAAAGAACAAAGCTTGCAGAAAAAAAAAATAATAGGCGAAAAAAAAAATATATATATATATAGAAAGAAAAAGCAAGAAGAAAAAGCCAAAGCTCTTAAAACCAAGAGGCAAGAGCAAAAAGCCAATAACCCTTAAAACCAAAAGGCAAGGGCAAGTAAAAAGGATCCCAAGGCTTTGAGCATCAGTGGATAGGAGGGCCTAAAGGAATCAAATCCTGGCTTAAGCGGCAAAACCAAGCTGTCCCTAACCATGTGCTTGTGGCGTGTAGGTGTCAAGTGAAAACTTGATACTGAGCGGTTAAAGTCAACGTCCAAAGCAAAAAAAAAGAGTGTGCTTAAGAACCCTGGACACCTCTAATTGGGGACTTTAGCAAAGCTAAGTCACAATCTGAAAAGGTTCACCCAATTATGTGTCTGTGGCATTTATGTATCCGGTGGTAATACTGGAAAACAAAGTGCTTAGGGCCACGGCCAAGACTCATAAAGAAGCTGTGTTCAAGAATCATCATACTGAACTAGGAGAATCAATAACACTATCTGAACTCTGAGTTCCTATAGATGCCAATCATTCTGAACCTCAATGGATAAAGTGAGATGCCAAAAAGTATTCAAGAGGCAAAAAGCTATAAGTCCCGCTCATTTGATTGAAGCTATGTTTCATTGATAGTTTGGAATTTATAGTATATTCTCTTCTTTTTATCCTATTTGATTTTTAGTTGCTTGGGGACAAGCAACAATTTAAGTTTGGTGTTGTGATGAGCGGATAATTTATACGCTTTTTGACATTGTTTTTAGTATGTTTTTAGTAGGATCTAGTTACTTTTAGGGATGTTTTCATTAGTTTTTATGTTAAATTCACATTTCTGGACTTTACTATGAGTTTGTGTGTTTTTCTGTAATTTCAGGTATTTTCTGGCTGAAATTGAGGGACTTGAGCAAAAATCAGATTCAGAGGTTGAAGAAGGACTGCTAATGCTGTTGGATTCTGACCTCCCTACACTCAAAGTGGATTTTTTGGAGCTACAGAACTCGAAATGGCGCGCTTCCAATTGCGTTGGAAAGTAGACATCCAGGGCTTTCCAGAAATGTATAATAGTCCATACTTTGCCCAAATTTAGATGACACAAACTGGCGTTCAACGCCAGCTCTCTGCCCAATTCTGGAGTTCAGCGCTAGAAAGGGATCAAAAACCAGAGTTGAACGCCAGAAATGGATCAAAACCTGGCGTTCAACTCCACAAATGGCCTCTTCACGTGGAAAGTTAAAGCTCAGCCCAAGCACACACCAAGTGGGCCCCGGAAGTGGATTTATGCATCAATTACTTACTTCTGTAAACCCTAGTAGCTAGTTTATTATAAATAGGACCTTTTACTATTGTATTAGGTATCTTTGGTCTCAGTTTTAATCCATTGTTCATCTTAGGAGACTATTGATCACGTTTTAGGGGGCTGGCCATCTCGGCCATGCCTGGACCTTCCACTTATGTATTTTCAACGGTAGAGTTTCTACACTCCATAGATTAAGGTGTGGAGCTCTGCTGTTCCTCAAAGATTAATGCAAAGTACTACTGTTTTCTATTCAATTCATCTTATTTCGCTTCTAAGATATTCATTCGTACTTCAACCTGAATGTGATGAACGTGACAATCATCATCATTCCCTATGAACGCGTGCCTGACAACCACTTCCGTTCTACCTTCGACTGAATGAGTATCTCTTAGATCTCTTAATCGAAATCTTCGTGGTGTAAGCTAGAATGATGGCGGCATTCAAGAGAATCCAGAAGGTCTAAACCTTGTCTGTGGTATTCCGAGTAGGATTCAATGAATGAATGACTGTGACGAGCTCCAAACTCGCGATTGCAGGGCGTTAGTGACAGACGCAAAAGGATAGTAAATCCTATTCCAGCATGATCGAGAACCGACAGATGAATAGCCGTGCCGTGACAGGGTGCGTTGACCATTTTCACTGAGAGGATAAGATGAAGCCATTGACAAGGGTGATGCCTCCAGACGATTAGCCGTGCCGTGACAGGGCATTGGATCATTTTCCCGAGAGATGACCGAAAGTAGCCATTGACAGTGGTGATGTTTCACATAAAGCCAGCCATGGAAAGGAGTAAGACTGATTGGATGAAGATAGCAGGAAAGCAGAGGTTCAGAGGAACGAAAGCATCTCCATTCGCTTATCTGAAATTCTCACCAATGAATTACATAAGTATTTCTATCCCTATTCTATTAATTATTATTCGAAAACACCATTATCAATTTATATCTGCCTAACTGAGATTTGCAAGGTGACCATAGCTTGCTTCATACCAACAATCTCCGTGGGATTCGACCCTTACTCACGTAAGGTATTACTTGGACGACCCAGTGTACTTGCTGGTCAGTTACATGGAGTTGTGAACCGTGGTTTTGGCATCATGTTTTTGGCGCCATTTCCAGGGAAAGAAAGAGCAATGAACTCTACATAATTAAAGTGTAATCATGATTCCGCGTACCAATGTCTACTTTCCAACTCAATTGGAAGCGCGCCATTTGGAGTTCTGTAGCTCCAGAAAATCTACTTTGAGTGCAGGGAGGTCAGAATCCAACAGCATCTGCAGTCCTTCTTCAACCTCTGAATCTGATTTTTGCTCAGGTCCCTCAATTTCAGCCAGAAAATACTTGAAATCACAGAAAAATACACAAACTTATAGTAAAGTCTAGAAATGTGATTTTTAATTAAAAACTAATAAAAATATACTAAAAACTAACTAAATCATACTGAAAACTATGTAAAAACAATGCCAAAAAGCGTATAAATTATCCGCTCATCAATCCTCCTTCAAGATATTCTACCGTAAGTCTTCGACATCTGGCACAATTATTCGGCCCTTGAATCTCCATAATTTGTCCTTATCTTCTAACACCGCTTTCCTTGCTCAATAGCCGGCAATACTTTCTGTAATTCGTTATCATCTTGATGAGCTTTTAGGAGTTCAGTTTTAAAATCACTTGAAACTTGTAGCTAACTCAAACACAAAGTTCCGGGCTCTTCTCTAATTCCCTGTTTCAAACCTTTGAATGCTTTTAGCAACTCTTCCTCTCACAACATCATCCAAGCAGCATATAGAGACTTTCGACTCAAGGCATCCACCACAACATTCGCCTTTCCCGGGTGGTAATTCAACTCGAAGTCAAAGTCCTTTAGAAGCTCCATCCACCTCCTCTGACGCATATTCAATTCCTTTTGCTCAAGGAGGTACTTCAAGTTTTTGTGGTCTAAGAAGACTTGAAACTTGACACTATAAAGGTAATGTCTCTAAATCTTTAGAGCAAACACAACAGCAGCAAGTTGGATAATTCATCTTATGCAGCCTTAACCGCCGTGAGGCGTATGCCACGACATTTTGGTGCTACATCAGCACACACCCCAGACCCTTTAAGGATACATCACAATACAGTTCGAACGGTTCACTTGGCTCAGGCAACACTAACACAGGTGCAGTGGTCAACCTCTGCTTGAATGCTTGAAAACTCCCATCACAATCCCGAGTCCAGACAAAAGGTGCATCCTTCCTAGTTAACTTGGTTAAAGGTAAGGCGAGTTGTGAAAACCCTTTAATGAACCCCGATAATAACCCGCCAAACCTAGAAAACTTCTAATCTCCGTCACAGAAGTCGGTCGCTCCCAATTCATCACTGCCTCAACTTTAGCAGGATCTACAGCTATCTCTTGCTTGCTCACTAAATGACCAAAAAACTTCACCTCACTCTTCCAGAATTCGCATTTAGATAGCTTGGCGTACAATTTTCTTTCCTTCAAGATTTGCAGCACCATCCATAACTGATCTACATGTTCTTCTTCTATCTTGGAGTAAATAAGAATGTCATAAGAATGTCATCAATGAAGACGACAACAAACTTATCCAGGTACGACCGAAAAATTCTATTCATGTAGTCCATGAATATTGCCGGAGCATTGGTCAACCCGAAAGATATCACTGTGTACTCATAGTGACTATAATGCATTCTGAAAGCAGTTTTCGGAATGTCCTCACCTCTAACCCTTATCTGATGACACCCAGATTGCAAGTCAATCTTAGAAAATATGCCGGCTCCTTGTAGTTGATCCATTAAATCGTCGATCCTTGGTAGCGGATATGTATTTTTTAGAGTAACCTTGTTCCACTGCTGATAATCAACACACAGACGCATACTCCCATCTTTCTTCTTAACCAGTAGCACTGGTGCTCCCCACGGAGAAACACTCGGCTGAATAAAATATTTTCCCAACAAATCTTCCAACTGAGCCTTAAGCTTGGCCATCTCTAACGGTGACATCCTATAAGGAGCACTCGAGATTGGACCTGCTCCAGGCACCAACTCAATGGCAAATTCAACCTCTCGATTAGGTGAAAATTCATCAATATCATCCGAAAACATCTCTGGAAACTCACACAACCGGAATCTGCTCCAAGCTTTGGTCATCACCCGAAACACCCGCAGTTAATAGCATAATGCCCTGACATTCAGTCCCAGAATAATTTACTATGATAGAGTTCAAATAATAGTGATTCACCACAACAGGCACTTCTGACCCTTCCGGAGTAAAGCATACTGACTTCTTAGAACAGTTAAGCAAGACATGATTTTTGGATAATCAATCCAGTCCCAAGATGAGATCAAGACCAATCATCGGCAGACAAATTAGATCATGCACGAAGTCACGTTGTTGTACTCGAAATGAAACTTGTGGACATCTTAACCTAGTCACCATAGCTTCATGGGTAGCATTATGCACATTTAAATCATACCCAAGACCACTACTTTCAAACCTAATTCATTAGCCTTCTCAAATGTAATGAATGAATGTGTTGCTCCCGAATCAAATAAGGCATTTAAAATTCTACCAGCTATTTCACAGTTACCTCTGATCAAGGCTTCAGATCCTTCAGCACCTGCTGCAAAAGTGGTGTAAACTCTCCCCAGCTACTGTACTCTACCGGTCTCATACTTCTTCTTCTCCAGATAATTCACGGCCAGATGCCCGGGCTGTCCACAAAAGTAGCATACCCCTTATCCTAATCGGCACGGAACTCCAGGATGATATTTCCCGCTCCTCTGACAGCTCAGATCACTCTGTGGCTGCTTCCCATATCTTCTTCCATGATTAGTATTTTTATTTGGCCTCCTGAAGTTACTTTGACCTTGGTTCTGCTGTGGGACAAAGCCTCTATGCTTGAAACTTCTGCCCCTTGGTGCAAAGCTTCTCCCCTGAGTCCTTTGGAAAGACATCTGCATGCTTCTTTTTTCCAAGGCTGCCTTCCTTACACATTCCTCGGCCACCCTACTCTTGTTCACAAATTCAGAGAACACTCTTATCTCCATTGGTGCAACGGAGATCAGAATGTCGCTCCTAAGGCCTCCTTCATATTTGATACACTTCCACTCAGCAAAATCCTTAGGAGAACCTTGGCAGATGCGGGAGAACCATCATAGCTCCTCAAACTTATTGGTATACTCAGTAACAGTCATCTGGCCTTGTTTCAACTGAAGTAATTCAAGTTCCTTGGCATTCCTGACTGAACTGGAAAAGTACTTCTTATAGAACTCTGTTCAAAAAACCTCCCAAGGAATCACAGCACCATCTGGTTGTAGGATACGTCGTGTTCCTTGCCACCAATACTGAGCCTCGCCTTGTAGCTGATAAGTTCCAAATTCAACCCACTGCTCCTTGGGGTTTGAAGTTCCCCTGAAGGTCGGAGGGTGAACCTTCAGAAATGTGGCAAGTGTCATAGGACCTTCTTCACCATTATTATTCCCGTGATTATCATTGTTTATTTGATTACCCAGTGCCTCGGCTGTCACCTGCATGGCCACAGCCATATTTTCCTGGGCAGCCATGAAGTCTACATGGTTAGGATTATTCCCTATCGGTTCAGGAATAACATTTCCTATTCTACCTCTGCCTCGCCCGTGACCGTATCCGCGAGTCGACATCTGGTTCCTATACACACCAAACAAGTAATATCAAGTTGATCAATCTCAATATTGCAAGTCTAGTACTTCAAGTCCCAAATGCATGCTAATGAACATTTATGCCACATATATCAGTTAGATATCCTAATAGCACATAATTACACACACAGAGGATGCACAGAAGCATAGTCAGTCCGTCCCTCATGCTCTATAGCAACGAACTGCTCTGATACCATAATGTAATACCCTACCACACAGAGCCTTACGCTTAAGCCGTAAGACAGAGGTGGTGTGATATTACGACCTCTAAAATAAAATATATATGTAATAATATTGAAAAGGATATAGTATACGAGGAGCTTTGAAAAACGGATAGAGCGAAATCGCAAAAAAAAAAAAAAAAAAAACACAACACTCAGGAAACAAGATTACTTGCGTGTGAAGAAATCTAAAGCTCATAGCACAAATAAATGGAAAACAAGATTAGAAGGTCAAGAATACAAGATAACAAGTCTCTGACTCAGTCTGCGAAGCTAAGGCTGGCCAGAAAATATTTACATACAAAATATACAACCTTTAGCCCAAAAGTACTTGTTTAAAAGCCCTAGTTCTCCATGAATCCTCTAAGAGGTACAAAAGTAAAGTATCAATATATACAAGAGGAGAAACTATATATATATATATTAAAAGCGAGCCCCGAAAAAGAAACCGCTTCGCTGCAGAAGCACCAGACGCCTACCGAGGTGCCTCTCAACCTGCATCTGAAAACAACAACATAGTATGGGATGAGAACCGAGGGTTCTAGGCATGGTAAAGGTGCCACGCACATAAGATATAAGGTCCTTGGAACGCCAGAGGCAATCCTAGAACGCCGACACTCATAATTGGGTGGTCTTCTAAGAATATCTAAGCTTAGCTTAAACTTAACCTTAACACTAAATTTTTCCACCTTTCTTTTGTTCCTCTATCTCCGGTGAGTTTGCAAAGACAGACAAACAGACAAATCCAAGCACAACAGGTAGGAAGCAAGTAGTGCAAGTAGCAAATATAGCAGTTAACATAATATATTCAATTAGGCATTCCCAAATAATGCATAGCAAATAAAACAAACAATATGCACATGATGTATGTCTGTCCTATGGCTAATAAGGCTCATCTGTCGGTTATCAAGCCAACCCGATAAGTCTGGCTACTAAACCCTGGACTGTCCCCCGTTGTGCATCCCCATGAGTCTTATGCATAGTTTTTTCACATATATAAATATCAATTGCTCAGTGGGGTACCATTCCCGGGAATTTATACGTGCCCGGTCACTGTTACGACGTAGGGTCAACATAGTATCGAGTTTTGATCTGGAACACGTGGTGGCAAGCCACGGTACTTTACCCAAGAAAACTCGTATCTCAGATAATTGAGTGCATAAGCCAAATAATATTCATAATCATGGTAATCTTTGCATAATCATATCATATAAGTCATGGTACCATATACACTCCAAATATACTTATTTTCGTATTTAATTCATCACTTTTTTCACTTTACTTCACCTCCAAGTTACCTCAATTTCCTAACTTTATCTCATTACTGGAGTTACTACTATGATTTGGGGCTAAAAGAATAAAAATAGAGGTTTAGAAGTTTGAAATTAGACTTAAAAACACAAAATCCATTTTTGCTAAAACAGGAGCCACGCGTACTCGTGGAGGTGCATTTACTGAGAGGCCACGCGTACGCGTGGGCGTGTGAAAATCCTTGCTCGCGTATGCAAACACTTTCCTCGCGTACGCGAGGATCCCAACCCGAAAGGGTTGGTCGCGTTGCGTGCAGGTGGTCGCGTACGCAACTCCTTAAAAATCAATGTTCGCGTACGCAAACACACTGCTCGCGTACGCAAGCAGCCAAACCTGAAGAATTTGGTCATGACGCGTGCATTGGTTGCGTACGCAAGCTGTGCAGAATCAGCAAAATGCTGAAAAGTGCAGGATTTTCAGTTTTGCCCTCCAAACTTCCGACGCGCATAACTTTTTTGTTTTAAAAGATTTTCCATCCGTTCTTCAAACAGTGTAAACTTCACGGACCCAATTTTCATATGAAACAAATTTGTAACAATTTGAGGGTCTGGAAGCCGAGTTACGACTCATCAAAGTTCAGCCAAAAATCCATTTTTTATAAACAAACTCTAACCTCAATTTTCATAAAACTCACTCCCAACCTTCTATACACATATATTCAGCACCCCAACACCAATTACCACATCACTTCCATCACATATTATCATATACAATCATTCCTCAAATTTAATCAATCATATGCACAAATTTCCCAATAATGTTAATAAAATCATCAATATACCACCAACCATTCCTATTTACTCATATCATCATCATCATTAACTTATCACCTAACAACCTAGCAACATCATAAACAATAATCATGCAGCAAACACTAAATTTTATATCACATTCATCATTAAGGCGCTATGCATTAAACATACTCATTCGTTCCAACCTATCCTATGGTAATCTAGCCTAAGTTTTCACAGAACATTATATATTAAATACGTGAAACCTAAACCATACCTTGGTCGATTTCCACGTATTATCCAAGGCAACCCACTTAGGCAAAAGGCAAGGCTTCAACACCAAAATTTAGCTCTAACACCAACCAAGTTCCCAATCAAGCTTCCAATGGCTCCAAGGACTCCATATCATACATATATACACACCTAACACATATATAGCATATACATACCCAAAACTCAATACCCAACCTACTCAAATCAAGAAATAGCTAAGGTTAATAATCCTTACCATACCCACGAACCAAATGAACCAAGCCCAATAAGTTTTGCAAGCTAAATCGAACCTAGAGTACCAAATTCAACAAAATATCAATATAGATACTCACTAATTTTTAAAATTCAAGGGGTAGAAAAACTGAAGTGAGAATGAGGCTTACCTATGAAACTGTTCTGATAGATTCATAGAGCTCGACGCGGTGATCGCGTGACCGCAAACGGTGCGGCGATCGGAGCTCGGAGAGAGGAGATATGGTGGTTTGTTCACAAGGATAGGGTTTGAAAGCTTTTCCCCTTCTTCCCTTGTTGTGCGGCGTGAATGAAGAGGAAAGAGAAAGGGGAAGCTGTGTTCATTAAAGGTTAATGGGCTGAGTTGGGCCTTGGGCCCATTTTGGGCCTAATTTGATCGGTTCGGCCCAATTTTGGGCCAAATTCTTTGAAATTAGTGTCAAAATTCTTGTTTTAATGAGCTATTTCCTATTTTAATATAAAATTCACATTTCTAATTTTTTAAAATTTAATTTATTGACTAATTATTTGCTAATTTTATAGGGTTTACATTCAGGCCTCGAGTGTTTTTCGATCCTTGCGTCCAGGTCTGCCAAGAACACGCCAGCTGCCTCCTTGGACCTCTTTTGCAGGGACAAGCTAGCATTGTCGTAAGCGACAACCATCTCTAAATCTCTTCAGATCGTCCCCACCAACTTGTTGTTTGCCACAAACTTCATTGTTAAGAATTTCATGGAAATGACCGCCAATAAGTCATTAATGGTTCTCCTCCCCAGGATGATTTTGTATGCCATGGAATCCTTCGGGACTACGAACTCAGCCATTGCGGACTTTCTACTTGCCACGGAACCAATATAGATCGGCAGGACGACGGAGCTCTCTGGCTTGATGTAGTTATCGCCTAGCCCCACGACTCCATGGTGGTGGTCCTTGAGGTCGCTTTCCTTTAACCTCAGGGTGTCGAACACGTTTTGGAACCTAATGTTCGAATATGCCCCTGTGTCAACTAAGATTTGCTTAACCAAACTCGTCTCGATTCTCGTCATAACCACCATTGGCGAGTCCTTTGGGAGGTCTTCGTACCACCAGTCTCCAGGACCAAATGTTATTTTGGAGAGCTTTCTGGGGGAAGTCTCTCCTCCGTTGCCACGACAAGTATCTTGGCATCTTCCTTTGTTGCGGACTTCGACTTAAATACACCATTCATGCCAACCACCACGTTCACTACTACTGTTGGAGTCATGTCCGGGTTCTCTGGAGGGTCTTGCTTCGGCTTGATAGCCCGACCACAGTCCTCTTCGAAACGCTCCCTTTCTTTTCTTCTTTGTTTTCGGATGAACCGCAAAAACACACTCAGTTTTCCTTCTCAGATAGCTTGTTCTAGTGAATCCTTCAAGTCGAAGCAATCCTGCGTCTTGTGTCCAAAACCCTTGTGGTAATCACAATACAGGTTCTTGTTTCCTCCGGCTCGGTCTTTCAATTGCCTCAGTTTCGGTAGAATGCCTCTATCCGCAATCTACTAGAAGACTTCCACGATCGGGCGGTCAAGGGGATATAGTTTGTGAATTTTCCTATCTGGGGAAAAGTTTAAATGGCCTCCCCGATGGCATCTCCCTTAGAGCATCCCTCAGTTTTTCCGGGTTGCTGGCCTGACGGGGGGTCGGGTGGCTAGCTGCTGTTTATTCGCGGCTACCACCTGACTAACCTCCTCATTGTTTATGTACTCTCTTGCCATGTATTGTATCTCATGGATTGTCCCCATAGGCTTGGTGGTTAAATGTTTTTGAAAATCCTCGTTCACTAAGCCGTTAGTGAGGCACAGGCTAGCCATGGAGTCTGTAAGGCCCTCAATCTCTAAGCACTCATTGTTAAAACGGTCTGGGTACTTTCTCATGGGCTTGCCAACCCACTGTGTTATCCTCAAGAGGTTGATCGAGTGCTTTGCCTTGGCGATGCGTGTGGTGAATTAGGCTAGAAACTTCAGAGAAATATTTGAAAAGGTGGTTATAGAACCTTGTGGGAGAGAATTGAACCAACGGAACGCTGGTCCCACCAGGGTTATGGGAAATGTCTGGCACCTGACCGCATCTCCCACACCCTCCAAGTTCATTTTGGCCTCGAAGGCCGTGATGTGCTCTTGCAGGTATTTGATGCCATCATGCCTCATGTCCATCGGCTTATAGAAGTTCTTAGGTAATCGGACTTTGAGGATGGAGGAGTGGAAGGGGGTGGTGCTGATCACGATGGGATCCCAATGCTTCCTTTTCCTCTCCTTCCTATGTTCACGGCTTCTTGATTCTCGGGAGTAAAGGAACTGGGTACGACTGTCGGTCTCGTCGCGCCCATCATCCTCCTCTCCCGCGTGCCATCTTTCTTCCTATCTCCTTAGCGGGGACTAGGTGCGAGAATGGCTCGGCCGGGCCTTTGCGTACGAACGAGTGTTTCGGCGAGTCTCAAGGTTGTAGTGGTCTCTCGCTGCCAACTCTCTTTCGAGGTTTGAACCTTGCGCTTGAATTCTTGCATATTCGGAAGTTGTCGCTGCTTGTACCCCTGAATGGATGCCTTTCCGAGGACTGATCGTGGGAGTGGTCGTTATTAGAGGGGGTTGGTCGGCGTCTCCGGGAGGTCCCCGTGCTCAGTCTACTCATGAGACGACCTCCTTACCGCCCGTTGTTCGCACCCTTCCCTGGCTCATCCTCTGGGCGGAGGAAGACCTCCATCCTCAGCTCGCGTCAGTCCCACAGACAACGCCATTGTTCGTGGGTTCAGAGGGTCAGCTGGTGTTAGGGTGTTTCGGGTGAAGATGAGGACCTGAACATGAACTTCCGATGGAAGGAGTTGCGTCTGTGGTTCATTGGTTGATCAGTGAGTGGGGCCACCTGCAAGGACACTCCGATGCCAAAGTTAGCATCCGTACGGTAAGACAGTTAGATTAGGGTTGTGGTGACGTGCCTGAGGAAAGGGATAGATCCCTCTCCTTTATCCCCATTCGTCGGGTAGATCCTCTCGCTTGGACCCAATTCCTTAGAAGCTGGCAGCTGTCTAGATCTCCCTTGAGGAGATTGTGTCATGTGATAGGCGTTTCGTTGTTTGGTTGGATCACGATCCACTTGGTGGAACTCCAGTATTTGTTGGGTTAAACCAGAACATTTTAAAACAAAATTCAATATTTAAGATAATTTTAAATGTCAAAAATTTTAGGAATTATTTTTATTTTTACCCAAAATTTTACCGACCAAAATAGTGGATTTTTTATTTTAATAATTATAATAATTACTGAAATAAATAATTTAAAAAATATTTACAGAAATAAATATCCCTCTCTTATCTCGTTTACATTGTAAACGAGATATATGTATATATAAATAATTAAATATAATTTTTAAAAATAATAAAAAATATTAATAATTTAAATTGGACTAAACTCTTAAAAATGGAACGTTTCAAATAATAGGAAAGATAGACCATTTTAAATAATAGGGAAGATAAAATAGTGTATTTTAAATAATAGAAAAGATGGATTGTCCATTTAAAATGAGCACGTTAACACGTTTACTTTTCCTAACCGTTGAAATAAGTGAAAGCATACATAAGTGTACCGTTAAACTGTCCACTACTAACACGCTTATTTTTTTTTCTAACTACCCATTATTAATACTATTGCTTATTCCATTCACTTAAAACTTTAACTAATATTCTTAGTATATTGTTAGAAATAAAAAACTAAAAGCTTTTTATTGAAAAAATAATTTTAAAATTCTAATGATAATAATTAATAAATTAAACATACATAGGTTTATTTTGTTTATAAAATTTTTTTTATATTTTTATCTATTTTCCAATAATATTTTTTGTACAAAAATAATTCGAAATAATTAAAATTAATATTTGCATTATTGTTTGTGTCTATTTTTTTATATATTTTTATAATATAAAAATATTTTGTTTTATCTTTTCTTATTTTAAAAACAATTTGAAAGTAGTTGAGCAGAATTTATGGTAGAATAGAAGTGGGGGATACGGATATGGAAGAAGCCGTTGAGAATGGAATGCAATTTTCAAAGGATGAATGAAGGGTTAATGTATTATGTATTATTTGGATATTAGCGGCCACGATAAAAGGGCCAACATACAATTTAAATATCGGGTGTTAATAGTGGGTAGTTTACCGGTGCACTTATTCATGCTTTCACTTATTTCAACGAAAAAGTAAATGTGTTAACGTGCTTATTTTAAATGGATAGTTCATCTTCCCTATTATTTAAAATGTACTAATTGTTTTCTCTATTATTTAAAACATAGTTATTAAAACCGGACCGAATCCTATACCGATTCGGTCCAAGGTTAGGACCATTTAAGGCAGAGAACCAAAACGAACCGGCCAAAACCGATAAAAATCGGACCAGACCGAACCGCTCTGTCCCAATTGAAGGCAAAGCTAAGATGCATCTGGGTTCTGCAAGTCCACTATGCTCTCCATATACTCCAGAGTTGCAAGAAAGGCAATCATACCACCAAGCCACATTGCTTCCTACTAACATATATCCAAATTATAATACATATAATAATTTTTTATTTTACTTATATTCAATTAATTTTAATTTTAAAGTCACTCATTTTTAAATCAATTATATTTTATTTAACTATAAATTTTATTATATATATATATATATTAAAAAGATAAACAAAAAAATTATTAATCATAATTTATTTTTTCTTTTGATGATTATATGATATCTATTAATATTATTTTTTCAATAAATACTTGTAATATATAATAATAGGTAAAGACTCACATGCAGTTGTCTTCATATGAAGTTGATAGTTGAAAATCGTTAGAAAATATTTAGTTAAACTTGTCAAATCATCTAACTGTTTTTAAATATCAACTTCACATGAAAATTAACTGTATGTAAGTTTTTACTTATAATAATATAATAATATAATAAATATAAATTAATTAATAAAGTATTAAAATTTGAAAATGATAATTATTTTTATAAAAACAAAATAAAAGTACTTATAATAAAAAAAATAATTAAATTTTACATAATTGTTTAATTATATCGAGTTAACCGGTTCGACCAGTGATCCACCGGTTGAACCAGTAATCTAGTGACCCAGTAATCACATCGGTTTAATTACCGGTTCGGTTCTGAAAATTATGATTTAAAATCGTCCATCTTCCCTCTTATTTGAAACGTTCTATTTTTAAGAGTTTGGTCCAATTTAAATTATTAATATTTTTATTATTTAAAAAAATTATATTTAATTATTTATATATACATATATCTCATTTACATTGTAAATGAGATATATGAAAATTAAAAAAATACACATATCTCGTTTAAACTGTAAAAGAAATACAACGAAATACATGAAAAATTATCTCATTTATAGTGTAAACGAGATAAGAGATAGATATTTATTTCAATAAATATTTTTTAAATTATTTATTTCAGTAATTATTATAATTATTTTATTTATTAAAATAAAAAACCCCAAAATAGTACTTATTTCTAAAATTAAGGGCAAAAAACCATATTAAGCCACATCCAGAAAAGTTTAACCAAAATACGCCAAACAGAAATTTGTTTCAGCAATAAGCCAAGAGGCATTTTTATATAAATCGAACCACCAAGGTTCGAACTCTATTAGCTAGTAATTCGAACCATCTTGGTTCGAACTACTACTGGAAAAATTTGAATAATTCGAACCGGTTAGGTTCGAACCAGAAGAGCATGTAATTCGAACCGGTTGAGTTCGAATTATGTGGAGAGTAGGTTAGTGTAATAATTCGAACCAGGTTGGTTCGAATTATGGGGAGAGAGGTTGATTCATGTAATTCGAACCAGGCTGGTTCGAATTACATGTATCATGGTTCGAACCAGGTTAGTTCGAATTAGTAGGACTCAGAGCTCTATATAAAAGCTGTAAACGTGATTTGCTCTCATTAGAGGGTGTAAGATGGCTAGTGAGGAGGAGAGTTTTGCTGTTTTGGTACACCACAGAGGATCCATCAAGAGGAAAACTCGGTCCGGAGTGAAGTTCACGGATAAGAATCCTCTCTATATTGTGGTGAATCGAACGACAAGCTATAATGACCTGGTTAGATCTGTGCTGATGAAACTTGGCCTGGAAGGTGCGAAGCGGATTAAGAAGTTTTTCTATCGCATTCCAGTCACGATCCTGCACGATACGGTGAAGTATGATTGTCTCACGATTGGTAGTGATGAGGACCTCCAAGTCATGTTTCTTTGTCGGAGGCAGTTTCCGGAGGTCCGCACACCAGAGTTGCTGGCAAAGCTGGTTGATGTGGTATCCAGCTCAGGGGGTTCGAACCGGAATACCACCAATGTAGCCACGGCAGCTGGCTCCAGTTCCATGGCTGCTGTGGCTTCTTCCTCCGTCCCAGTTTACGAGCCAGCGGCCCAACTTGTCGCCTCCCCGTCATTTGCTGTTGATTTGAATGACGGCGTCCGCGACGAGGTAGGATCCTTTGATGTTCTGCCAAACCCTTTACACGGCGTTCCACCGGTTGGCGTCGGAGACGGAGAATTGGGTGATCCTGATGAGGACGACGTTGAGCCCGAAACGATTGAGGATGATAGCGGGGACGAGGTTGTAGCGGCTGGGCCTGCATTGGCTGGCGGTGGTTCTAGCTCTGGCACACAGCAGTATCCACCATATTTTTCTTCGCTGGACCTGGACGCCATGACGAATGAGGGTGCGTTAGGGCACGCTGTTGGATTCGGAGCTAGAGATGCGGAAGGGAATGCTGGTCTCACAGAGTTCCAGGTTGGTCAGCAATTCCAGGATAAAGATGAGGCCCTGTTAAGTGTGAAGACTTACAGCATCCGGCGAGGGGTATAGTACAAGGTGGTGGAGTCCGATCACCGCCGGTATGTGGGCAAGTGTTCCGAGTTCGGGAATGGGTGCACATGGTTGATTCGACTGAGTCTCCGGAAGCGCAAGGGCATTTGGGAGGTCAAACGGTACAATGGCCCTCACACTTGCCTGGCCACATCCATATCAAGTGATCACAGAAGTTTGGATCATTCTGTGATTTCGGCGTTCATTATGCCAATGGTTAGGGCTGACGCATCGGTTAGCATCAAGGTGCTCCTGAACGCCACGGCAGCGCATTTTGGTTTTAGGCCGACTTACAGGAGGGTATGGATGGCGAAGCAGAAGGCCGTTGGCCTCATCTACGGTGACTGGGATGAGTCATACAGCGAGATACCTAGGTGGGTGTTGGGTGTCCAGCTGACGATGCCTGGTACTGTTGCGGTCCTCAGGACGAGCCCGGTTCGAGTTGGAGGACAGGTGGACGAGTCTCAAGCTTATTTCCACAGACTTTTCTGGACTTTCCCTCCGTGCATCGAGGCATTCCGGCATTGCAAGCCGCTAGTCAGCATTGACGGCACACATCTATATGGTAAGTATGAGGGAACGTTGCTCATTGCGATTGCACAGGACGGGAACTCCAACATTCTACCTGTCGCATTCGCACTAGTAGAGGGTGAGAATGCGGAGTCGTGGACATTCTTTCTCTCGCACCTTCGGCAGCACGTGACCCCGCAGCCCGGTCTGCTGGTTATATCGGATAGGCACAACGGCATCAAGTCTGCGCTTGAGGCCCCGGACGGAGGTTGGTTACCACCATCTGCGTACCGTGCATTCTGCATACGACACGTAGCCGCTAATTTCGCCCTTACCTTCAAGGGCAAAGACGCTAGGAGGCTTCTCGTGAATGCAGCGTACGCGAAGACTGAGGTTGAGTTTGATTACTGGTTTGATATACTGCGGTCTGAAGACCCGGCGATGTGTGAGTGGGCGAACCGTATTGATTACTCCTTGTGGACGCAGCATCGCGATGAGGGGAGGAGATTCGGTCACATGACGACGAATATCTCCGAGTGTGTGAACTCAATCCTCAAGGGTGTAAGAAATCTTCCTGTAGCATCCCTGGTGAAGGCAACATATGGTAGGCTGGCCGAACTCTTTGTTCGCAAGGGGCGAGAGGCTGAGGCCCAGATGGGCACCGGACAGCAGTTCAGTCAGCATTTGGTGAAGTGTATTGAGGCCAACTTGAAGACGGCCAGGTGCTTCACGGTGACGTTGTATGACCGTGATAACTCCGAGTTCACCGTAGCGGAGACCACTCCGACTGGTACTTTCTCATTGGGTACTTACCGAGTATCGCTTGCCTCCCGGACATGTGACTGTGGGTACTTTCAGGCGCTTCATTTCCCGTGTCAGCACGCACTTGCATGCTGTGCCTACGCACGTGTGAGCTGGAGCTCCTATGTTCATAGCGTCTATCAGATTAGCTCGGTGTTCAATGTCTATCGGATGGGATTCACACCTCCAATCCCGGAGGGCTACTGGCCACCCTACGATGGGCCCACCGTGATTCCGGACCCAAACAGAAGGCGTGCGAGAGAGGGGCGGCCTAGATCCACAAGGATACGGACGAATATGGATGAGGCAGATCCAAACAGGCCAAAACGGTGTGGCCTTTGTCGCCAACCCGGACACACTAGACGTAGATGCCCACAGGTAGTAGGATCGTCTCAGACAGGGCGAAATTAGTTTCCATGATGTTATTGTTAGTGTTATTTACATTTAAGTTGTCTTGTTAGATGCATTGCTTGACCACATATCTAACTTGTCGAGATTAATGCATTGAACTTTGGTATTTGTGAGTAGTAATGAATATGTTGTCTTCCATTACAAGTTATGCTACAGGACTCGTTGATCCTCATTTTAATAACTAAACGAAATCATTATACCTTATCATGTTTCATTTAATACATAAACAGACATGAACAGAGCACTACATAACAAGAAAACTACACCATGATGTACGCACGGACATATCGGCGAACAGTGTCATCATCTGCATCCTCAGGGCACTCACCAAAGGTCTCCTGAAACCAGCTACAGTTCACTGCGTACTTCTGAACCTGACTGGGAGGAGGTATAACTCCTAGCAACTCCTGGAACCAGACCCAGGGTGGACGGCTGCCATCGATGTATATATGGAACTCTGACAGGCACCCGCTCACGTAACGGCCATCGACTGGCAAACCCAGCTGGTATGCCACGTCCTGGAGTGTGATCGTGCACTCTCCGAACGGCATATGAAATGTGTGCGTCTCGGGACGCCATCTCTCCACGAATGCACTGACGAGCGCCTCGTCTAGCCGGAACCACCGGTCGTTCAGCCTTGCAAGATGGTATAGCCCTGCCATCTGCAAGTATGGAACGTATCTGTCATCAAGACGCATGCCCTGCTGCCGCCTCATGCTCCTAATGCATCGCTCGGGCTGCGCATGAAAAGAACCGCATACTCAGATATATAACTACACAGGTTTTACAGTAAACCGGTTCACATAAACCGGTTTACATTAACCATTTTGCTAAATTAAACAGCATAACATTACATGAAAGACAACTAACTGGAAAACAAACCCTAAACCACACAACTAAACCGCTAGCATATACCACAATTGACGAGAGCCATTAACAAGAAACAAATTCAATAAACCGGCTTACTTAAACCACCTAGCATTAAACAACTACCCTAAACCACATAAAAAAACCGCTTGCAAAAACCGCTAACAAAAACCGCTAACATAAACCACCAACATAAACCACTACCAAAAACCACTGACTTAAACCACTAACAAAAACCACTACCCTAAACCACTAACATAAACCACTAACTTATACCGCTAGCTTAAACCACTATCATAAACCACCTACATAATCCCCTCTCCTAAACCACCTACATAAACCACTAACATAAAGTACCGTCTAACCAAGATACAAAACCACTAAGGCACAACTAACGCTTGAATCAAAAATATTTCCGTACTAACCTCGTCGTTGATGACCCCGGCTATATGAGCGACTCCGTCCAACCGATATAACCGTGCCGGATCGTCCCCCATCAGCAGAGTAGTCCGTTCAGGTTTTCCTCGGAGAGAATCTGGGTCGTTTTCTCTGAGATTTTGTGGGGTAGGGGGAGGGATAATGGTTCGAATGAGGGTGATTCGAACTCCTTATATAGTCGAATCACACCTAATTCGAACCAGCCTGGTTCGAATTATGAAGGAGTGCACTAGGAGTAATTCGAACCGGCCTGGTTCGAATTACATGGAATCGAATTCAAAGCATAATTCGAACCACCCTGGTTCGAATTATGTATGAGAGAAGTTCGAACCATAGTGGTTCGAATTACGTATGGGAGGAGTTCGAACCTTAGTGGTTCGAATTATTCAAATACGTACAACACTAAATCGAACCAAGTTGGTTCGAATTATGAAGGAGTGCAATTCGAACCAGCTTGGTTCGAATTATATTAAAATACACTTTGGCTCATTGCTGAAACGAAATTGGATTTGGCGCATTTTGGTTACAAGATTCTTGCTTTGGCTCAATATGGTTTTTTACCCTAAAATTAATTACATAGAAATAATAAAATCCTATTATAATCTCTTCTGACTTCAGCTCGTTTTTTCCTCTTCCCAAACCACCGATCCAAACATAGCCTTAGTTTAAGTTAAACCCCCAAATCAGTTTTTGTTTATGTTAAACTTAAACCAGTGCCGCTGTTGTTTGATGCTTCATTCCCATTCGCAAAAGTAAGTAATCTTCAAACTCTGATACCAACTTGCGAACCCATCAATTGGGTCCATAAAGTTTTCAACTTGACGAGTAAGGATTAGTGCTTGCTCAGACCCCGGTTAGTTTCGTCATTCCTTCTCTTTTCTCCTTTGATTCTCTTGTTTCAATCCATGTCTTGATTTTTATGTTACTTTACTTGGTTTTTCATCAAAGAGAAAAGTTCACGAGTTTATTTAATTTCAAGTTTGGTAACTACTTTCATTAGTGTTTTATGCTCAGAATTTTGGGACTGAGAGTTAAATGCATTAAGATCAAATACTAGTTACATTCAAATAATTCAATTTGCATTGTTGGTTTTTCCCCTTTATGAATGACAGGAATTGTTCCTTGTGATTTTGCTGAAAGATTCTTGAGGACCTTTTAAGATGTTGGCAATTGATCCTGCAAAGAAATTATCTTTCAATATATTGATTAGCAATAGTGATTTGGTTGTAGTTTATGAAAGGCATGACAACATGAAGGCAGTAACAGTGTCTGAAAATTCGGTACTGCAGAATTGATTCGGTGTTTTTAAGCATTCAGAATGGATAGGAAAGCCATTTGGGTCTAAAGTATTCAGCAATAAGGGTGGTTTTGTATATTTGTTAGCTCCAACACCAGAGTTATGGACTTAGTGTTAAGCCACAGGACTCAGATTCTCTATATTGCAGATATTAGCTTTGTTATCATGTACTTGGAGGTTGTTCCTGGTTGCTTGGTTCTTGAATCTGGCACTCGAAGTGGATCTTTAACTACTTCGCTTGCAAGGGCTGTTGCTCCTACGGGACATGTCCATACGTTCGACTTCCATGAGCAACGAGCTGCTTCGGCTAGGTAACGAACAAGGAAGATGATAGTGATATTCTTAATTTCCACTTACCTCATGATTGCAAGTTTGTGACCATTGCCTGGGAACCTAAATCGAATGCATTTGAAGTTACATATTCGTGAAAAAATATTCCAATGTTCAATCTCTTCGTATTTTGTATGCATAAGTTGATGTTTAGTTGGATTAGTTAGGACTCTGCTTAACAGGATTTAGCATTCTTGAATGGCTGAAAAAGTCGATTTGAAAGCTAGTGATAGTTAGATTCTATGTAGGTTACTACTATTTTCTTGACATAGGGTTATGTGGAATATAGAACCATTCCACCATTCCGGTTTGATATGTTTACTTGATTGATTTTTTTCTTCATAGGGATGATTTTGAGAGGACAGGTCTAAGCAGCTTAATTAGTGTGCGAGTTAGGGATATTCAGGGCGAGGGATTTCCAAATGAATTTGCTGGCTTGGCTGATGCCGTATTCTTGGATCTACCCCAACCATGGCTTGCTATTCCCTCAGCCGAAAAAATGTTAAAACAATATGGTACATTGTGCTCATTCTCTCCATGTGTTGAGCAAGTACAGCGATCGTGCGAAACACTTTAAAACTGCTTCACAGGTACATTCTCTCTATATTTTACAACTTTTGGTGCCTTTTCTATGTCTTTCAAGTTATAATTCCTAAATAAATTTTGTTTTTGTGTTAAAGATATAAGAACATTTGAGGTGTGTTACGCACATACGAAGTTAGAGAAGGGAAAAAATGGAAAACCTTAATGGAGACAACAATGGTTCTAATGGTTCTTCTCTGCCTTGCAAGAGGAGGCAACGTTCCGACGGAAGCTATGCGCCAGACAGTACTGTATCTTCAGATATGGCTAGACCTTGTGGCGAAGCTAGAGGTCACACAGGCTTTTTGACATTTGCAAGACTTAAATTCCTCTTATAAAGATTGCTACCATGTCCATCCATTTTTGTAGCAAGGAAAATAGGCTTTTAATTTTAGTGCCTCCTTTCAATTTGGCTATCATCATCATCATTACATAATGATAATGTTGTGATATTTCTTTTTTTAATTTGAAGGAGATTTTATTTATGTAGTTATATTTTTAGTAGGATTCAGACCTTTTCTTCTTTTTTTGTCTAATTCTTATATTTTGAGATTATTCAATTTTTTTGGTCTTTATAGGATGAGGATCTTTTGTGCGTCATATATTCACTTGAAAATGTCATAGAACAAGAGAAACACAGTATTAAATTATCAACATAAATAACAATAGCTCTTGTAATAATAAGATTTGTGCCTCTATTTTATAACATGATGCTCTTATTTTAGAAAGGAGCAGAATAAAGTTTTGGATCCCTTCTTCCTCACCCTAGGAGCAATCAATTATAAAAGCTGCGGATAGAAGCATTTAAGGGTTTGATGTTAGTTAATAAATTGTTGCATGTAGAATGTAGAGTGCGAGATTCGAACCCTCAATCAATCCAAGTAGACAAGTAGTTATTGACAATTTTTAAGATGAGAAAAGATACACGTTAATGATTATTTTTGCAGACATTCTAGATGAATTTATCTCTCGGTACTCGGTAGTATTATTAAATCTAACAGTAATTCTCATGGAAAAAATTTCATAGATAACCCAATGATTTCTGTTAGTATTAGAGAAGTTGGCTGAATCATTAGCAAAATGTTATCCCCACAGTACCGGAATTCAAACCTTCAAAAAATTTTCCTAAAACTAAAAATGAATAGTAACGTTCTTCTCAACTTCAAATTTCAAAAGGCTTAAATTTCTTTGCCTAAATTGTTTTCGGAGAAAAAGAGAAAATTTCTTGTTTTTTTTTTTTTGTTATCCACGGTATCCACCAACCCAATAAATTAAGGACTAATCTATTGTAAATTGGAGTTTCATTTAAGAGTTTGTCGCTGATCAATAACTCACTGCATTTTTAACATGGGCCTTAAGCCAAACTTTAGTTAAACAAAATTCTTGTTATCATCACTACATTTTTAACATGGGCCTTAAGCAAAACTTTAGGTTGGAACTTGGAAGGGTTTTTACTTTTTAGTTTTTACTCCTTATATTTCACCAGTCACTCCTACCAAACATTACGCGTGATAAAACTGCACATCATGTAAAATAGACGTATAAATCTTGACGAAAATAAAATGTTGACTTGTTGAGAAAGAAGATTGATTAATGAAATAGTTAAATAGATGAGAAAAATATGCAAAATTTAAAGTTATACTACTAGAAATATACGAATTATTATTTAATTTGAATTAATGAACTAAGTAGCAACCACTCTAAAGATAGAGATAATATAGAATATCATTATCAAAGGCAGTCTATTCGTCCTTATCAAAAACTATCATCTCAATAATTTTCTTTTGTTCTTTAATAAGAAAGTGATAGGTAAATGTATGATTCCACAAAATTAATTTTTTTATCCTTAGTTTATACTTTGTCTTAAATTGTCTAGTATATATTTAAATAAAATTTTAAAAAATTTTGTATTAGACATTTTGTTTTTAAAATTTTTTTATTACATTGAGATCTTTAAATTTTATAAAAATTAGACATATAAGTCTTTTCATTATATTTTAAAAATTTATTTGTCTAAGTAAAAAGTAAAAATAACGATATAATTAAAATAGAAATTTATATGTCTTACTGTTGTAAAATTTAAAAATCTCAATATAATAAAATCTTTTTAAAAAAAATATCCAATACAAAATTATTTAAGTGCCTATTTAAATATATACTCGAAATTAGGGCAAAAAACTAGAATAAGCCAAGGCAAGAAATGTGTAACCTAAATACGCCAAAGTGAAAATCGTTTCAGCAATAAGTCAAACGTGAATTTTATGTAATTTGAACCAGGGTGGTTCGAATTACAAACCTTAGTAATTCGAACCAGGGTGGTTCGAACTACTAAGTCAAGTAATTCGAACTCCTCTAGTTCGAACTATAGCCAATTGTGCAACGTATGTAATTCGAACCAGGCTGGTTCGAATTACCCTTGGCATGGTCCTTCATAAATCGAACTAAGCTGGTTCGAATTAGGGGTGATTCGGCTATATAAGGAGTTCGAATCACCCTCATTCGAACTATTATTCCTTCCCCCTACCCCACCAAATCTCAGAGAAAATGACCCAGATTCTCTCCGAGGAAGACCTGAACGGAATACTCTGCTGATGGGGGACGATCCGGCACGGTTATATCGCTTGGACGGAGTCGCTCATATAGCCGGGGTCATCAACGACGAGGTTAGTACGGAAATATTTTTTATTATAGCGGTATTTGTGACTTAGTAGTTTTGCATGTGGGTTAGATGGTGGTATATGTTAGTGGTTTATGTAGGTGGTTTATGTTAGTGGTTTAAGTTAGCGGTTTAAGTTAGTGGTTTATGTTAGTGGTTTAGGTTGGTGGTTTAGGGTAGTGGTTTATGTTAGTGGTTTAAGCTAGTGGTTTAAGTTAGTGGTTTTTGTTAGTGGTTTATTTTGTTGGTTTATGTTACCGATTTTTGTGAGTGGTTTATGCAAGCGGTTTATTTGAGTGGTTTAGGGTAGGTGGTTTTCGTTAGTGGTTTTATGTTGGTGATTTGTTTGACTTGTTTGATTGTAGTTGTTTTACGCTAGATGTTTTATGTAAACCGGTTTAGTTAAGGTTTTTCTTGTTAGTGGATCTCGTTAAGCCGGTTTATGTTAACGGCTTAGTTGTGCGGTATATGGGTTTGTTTTCCAGTTGCTTATCTTTCATGTAATGTTATGCGGTTTTATTTAGCAGAATGGTTTGTTGATGATTTATCGCGTTGCTTACGGTTGTGGTTGGTTTTTAAGCTGGTTTTAACTATGCGGTTCATTACTACTCGCAGCCCCAGCGATGCATTAGGAGCATGCGGCGGCAGCAGGGCATGCGACTTGATGATAGATACGTTCCGTACTTGCAGATGGCAGGTCTATACCATCTTGCAATGTTGAACGACCGATGGTTCCAGCTAGACGAGGCCCTTGTCAGTGCATTCGTGGAGCGATGGCGTCCCGAGACGCACACGTTTCATATGCCGTTCGGAGAGTGCACTATCACACTCCAGGACGTGGCATACCAGCTGGGTTTGCCAGTGGACGGCCGTTACGTGAGCGGGTGCCTGTCAGAGTTCCATATATACATCGAGGGTGGCCGTCCAGCCTGGGTCTGGTTCCAGGAGTTGCTCGGAGTTATACCTCCTCCTAGTCAGGTTCAGAAGTACGCCGTGAACTGCAGCTGGTTTCAGGAGACTTTTGGCGAGTGCCCGGAGGATGCAGATGAGGAGACTGTGCGCCGATATGCCCGTGCGTACATCATGATGTTGTTGGGCACGCAGCTGTTCACGGACAAGTCCGGGAACCGGATTCACATCAGATGGCTTCCGTACGTAGCGAGGCTGGAGGAGCTGGGTACCTACAGCTGGGGTTCTGCAGCACTGGCTTGGTTGTACCGTTGCATGTGCCGAGTCGCAAACAGACATGTCGTCAAGTTAGCCGGCCCGCTTCAGCTACTTCAGTCTTGGATCTTTTGGTGCTTTCCTCGGTTTAGGCCTGCAGGATATGAGACGTTCAGCTGGCCGTCGGCCTCGAGGTACTAGAAACGGCCTTATCTGTTTCAATTTTACACACATCACTGCATTTCATTAATAGTCTATTGTATACTCTAAACACATATTTCAGTTGATGTAACACATGTGTATCTTGCAGATGGTCAGGTTACAACCCTTCCGGGAGCGAGAAGGGTCCTAGAGTGGCGATGTGGAGGCTCAGGATAGACCGGTTACAGGACAGGGAGGTGAGTATGCAAGTTAACAAGTGTCCTTTTATAATCAAGCTTTTCTATTTGGTTCCAACAGTTGCCCTGACAAGAATGGCTTCCTTGTGTTGTGCAGTTCATATGGATGCCGTACAGTAGCCCCGACGTACTTCAGGTTTTGCATCCGGAGGTTTTGGAGCCTCGGCATATGGCGTTGTGGCGCTCTGTGACCGCGCTGATCTACTTTGCTGTCATAGAGTGGCATCAGATAGATCGTGTTCTTCCGCAGTTTGGAGGGGTTCAGCCCCCTCCGCTTCCCGCTCTGAACATCGACTTTCTGATGTCCAAGGACGGTAGAGGTGGCGATCGGTGGTTCCCGTCTTATTTGGAGAAGTGGCATCTCTGCTGGGACTCTCGTCAGCAGAGTGTGCTGAGGTTCGACGTTGTTGCCGACCCCGGACCGTCGCATGAGTTCCTTGATTGGTGGAGTCAGCATGGGAAGAGGTTCTTGTCTCCGGACACGCAGCTGGGGGATCCTAGATCAGTTCCGGTTCCAGTTGAGGCATCACAGCGAGGTCCGGGGCAAGTTCCTGACATGGATCGTCTTGAGGACGTGCCGGACAGGCGTAGGGTTGAGAGGAGGATGGGTGTGGGGACACGGCGGAGCCAGCGTGAGTTTAGGTGGCCTGATCATGGTATGGACGATGATCACGACGCCGGTCCAGTTAGAGGCGGACGACGAGCCCAGGGAGGTAGGGCGAGGGGGCATGCTGACTGTGGGGACGACGACGATGATCAGCATGGGCCCGTTGGCGGGGGTGGTTCAGGGGCTGTTGCAGTTGCGGGTACTAGTACACACGATGGCGGTCATGGGGGTGAGTGGTATGGTACAGGGATGGGTGACGGGGCTGACACGGGTGACGCTGGACTTGGATCGGGCCCTCTTGGACATTACTTCGTTGGTGTGCCAGCCGATGACCAGCCTGAGCAGGGGGGTACACCTTGGGTTATCCCGGGATCACAGTGGTCAGACTTTATTGGGTCCGAGACACTTGTTGGGGACTTCGGGAGTCCACGCTTCCTAGAGGAGATCAGCGCCATCATGCAGGGGGATGTCACTCCCCGCATTGGTGGCCAGAGCTCAGGCACACAGGCCCCGTTAGATGTTGATCTGAACGAGCCTCCATCGTCATCCGGTGGTCAGCAGTTCTGTCTCGGAGGTACCCCTCCATCCGCCTTCACCGCTGCATCACAGTCTGTCGCAGGGGTGGCTGCGGCACCCCTGCATGTTGCGCCACCTGCACAGCCTGCCCCGCAGGAGGATGGGGATGACATCGAGGATGAGGAGCCGTTTATCCGCCGAGGTCAGAGGGCACGGGTAGCCCGTCGCTGTGGTACTGGATCACATCTGTTTAGATGATGCACGTTTCATGTATTTTTTTCCTATGGTTCAATCATGTATGATAATGATATGTACTTTCCTTGTTATGTTGTAGTCTATTTACCTATGTTATTTGTTGTTTGTGTTGTGGGACATTGACTATTTATAATCATCGAATCATGAAACAGTTTAGTGTTTACCTTTGCATATTAAAATTTGCATTGACGGAACTTGTAGCAGTATTCATAATGAAAGACAACATATTCATTACTACTCACAACAATCAAAGTACAATGTATAAAGATCAAACAGTTACATACGTGCTAAGACATTGCATCTAACAGAAGAACTAAAATGTAAATAAAACTAACACAAACTACATGCCCACTAATGGCGTCCTGCCTGAGACGATCCTCCAACCTGTGGGCAACAACGTCGTGTGTGTCCGGGTTGGCGACATAGGCCGCACCTCTTTGGCCGATTCGGATCTGCCTCGTCCATATTCGTCCGTATCCTTGTGGATCTAGGACGACCCTCTCTCGCACGCCTCCTGTCAGGGTCCGGAATCACCGTGGGCCCGTCGTAAGGTGGCCAGAAGCCCTCCGGGATCGGAGGTGTGAATCCCATCCGATACACACTGAACACCGAGCTAATCTGATAGACGCTATGAACGTAAGAGGTCCAGGTGAGCCGTGAGTAAGCACAGCATGCAAGTGCGTGCTGACACGGGAAATGAAGCGCCTGGAAGTACCCGCAGTCACATGTCTGCGATGCAAGCGATACTCTGTAGGTACCCAACGAGAAAGAACCAGTCGGAGTGGTCTCTGCTACGGTGAACTCGGAGTTATCCCGGTCATACAACGTCACCGTGAAGCACCTGGCCGTCTTCAAGTTGGCCTCAATACACTTCACCAAATGCTGACTGAATTGTTGTCCGGTTCCCATCTGCGCCTCAGCCTCTCTCCCCTTGCGAACAAAGAGTTCCGCAAGCCTACAATATGTTGCCTTCACCAAGGATGCTACAGGGAGATTTCTGACCCCCTTGAGGATTGAATTCACACACTCGGAGATGTTTGTCGTCATGTGACCGAATCTCCGACCCTCATCACGATGCTGAGTCCACAAGGAGTAGTCAATCCGGTTCGCCCAGTCACACATCGCCGGGTCTTCAGACCGAAGGATATCAAACCAGTAATCAAATTCAACCTCGGTCTTCGCATACGCCGCATTGACTAGTAGCCTCCTAGCATCTTTGCCCTTGAAGGTAAGGGCAAAATTAGCCGCTACGTGTCGTATGCAGAATGCACGGTACGCAGATGGCGGTAACCAACCTCCGTCAGGGGCCTTAAGCGCAGCCTTGATGCCGTTGTGCCTGTCCGATATAACCAGCAGACCGGGCTGCGGGGTCACGTGCTCTCGAAGGTGCGAGAGAAAGAATGTCCAGGACTCTGCATTCTCACCCTCCACCAGGGCGAATGCGACTGGTAGAATGTTGGAGTTCCCGTCCTGTGCAATCGCGATGAGCAACGTTCCCCCATACTTCCCATACAGATGTGTGCCGTCAATGCTGACTAGCGGCTTGCAATGACGGAATGCCTCGATGCACGGAGGGAAAGTCCAGAAAAGTTTGTGGAAATACGCTTGAGACTCCTCCACCTGTCCTCCAACTCGAACCGGGCTCGTTCTGAGGACCGCAACACTTCCAGGCATCGTCAGCTGGACACCCAACACCCACCTAGGGATGTCGTTGTATGACTCATCCCAGTCACCGTAGATGAGGGCAATAGCCTTCTGCTTTGCCATCCATACCCTCCTGTAAGTCGGCCTAAAACCAAAGTGCGCTGCCGTGGCGTTTAGGAGCACCTTTATGCTCACGGATGCGTCATCCCTTACCATTGGCATAATGAACGCCGAAATCACATGATAATCCAAACTCCTGTGGTCGCTAGAGATGGATGTGGCCAGGCAAGTGTGAGGTCCGTTGTACCGTTTGACCTCCCAAAGACCCTTGCGCTTCCGGAGACTCAGTCGAATCAACCATGTGCACCCATTCCCAAACTCGGAACACTTGCCCACATACCTACAGTGATCGGACTCCAGCACCTTGTACTGTACCCCTCGCCGGATGCTGTAACTCTTCACACTTAGCAGGGCCTCGTGTTTATCCTGGAATTGCTGACCAACCTGGAACTCTGTCAGACCAGCAGTCCCTTCCGCATCTCTAGCTCCGAATCCAACAGCGTGCCCTAAAACCCCCCTCATGCCTCATGGCGTCCAAGTCCAATGAGGAAAAATGTGGTGGATACTGCTGTGTGCCAGAGCTAGAACCACCGCCCGCCAATGCAGGACCAGTCGCTCCAACCTCGTCGCCGCTGTCATCCTCAATCGTATCCGGCTCGACGTCGTCCTCATCTGCATCACCCAAGACTCCGTCTCCGACGCCAACCGGTGGAACGCCCTCTAAAGCGTTCGGCATAATATCAAAGGATCCTGCCTCGTCGCCTACCCCGTCATTCAGATCAACAGCAAAAGACGGGGAGGCGACAAGTTGGACCGCTGGCTCGTACACTGGGACGGAGGAAGAAGCCACGGCAGCCCTGGAACTGGAGCCAACTGTCGTGGCTACATTGGTGGTATTCCGGTTGGAACCCCCTGAGCTGGATACCACATCAATCAGCTTTGCGAGCAACTCTGGTGTCCTCACCTCCGGAAACTGCCTCCGACAAAGAAACATGACTTGCAGGTCCTCATCACTACCAATTGTGAGACAATCATACTTCACCGTATCGTGCAGGATCGTGACTGAAATGCGATAGAAAAACTTCTTAACCCGCTTCGCACCTTCCAGGCCAAGTTTCATCAGCACAGATCTAACAAGGTCATCATAGCTTGTCGTTGGATTCAAGACAATACAGAGAGGATCCTTATCTGTGAACTTCACTCCGGAATGAGTTTTCCTCTTAATGGATCCTCTGTGGTGAACCAGAACAACAAAACTCTCCTCACTAGCCATCTTACTGGTCTAATGAGACCAACTCACGCTTAGAACGGTTCTATAGAGGTCGATCTCCCACTAATTCGAACCGGCCCGATTCGAATTATGGTTTGTGTAATTCGAACCAGTACGGTTCGAATTACTCAGGCCGGATCTCTCTCTATAATTCGAACCTCCCTGGTTCGAACTATGTGCAGCCAAGGTTCGAACCAACCTGGTTCGATTTATGAAGAAATTTTTAGTGGGAGTTCGAACCATATTGGTTCGAATTACATGCAAAGCTACTCTCCTACTAATTCGAACCACACTGGTTCGAATTACTAACGTTTGTAGTTCGAACCAACCTGGTTCGAATTACATAAAAATAACTTCTGGCTTATTGCTGAAACGATTTTCAATTTGGCGTATTTACGTTACACATTTCCAACGTTGGCTTATTAGGGTTTTTTGCCCTCGAAATTATGTATTAAGAATTTATCTTGATTTGCAAGGACATATGAAACTATGTAAGTAAGACAATAACGCAATCAAACCTCGTGCTGTGACAGAGAAAGAGTGCATCCAAGATGTCAAAAAACAAAAAGACATGACCAAAGGGACAAAAATGAACAGAAGAACCATAATTGACTTAATATTTTTTTTTCCTTCTTTTTTCTAATTTTCTTGTATCAATTAAATTTTTCCCTTCAATACCATATACCAAGCAGCATAGAAAAAGGAATAAGAAAAAGATGAATAGGAATAACCAATTCCCTAGTTTTCACGCCAACACTATATTCAAACAGATTCCCTTTTCTCTTATTGCACATAACATTGCGGGCCATGATATCTTAGACTTCAGATTTCAGTCTCCAGAGAACAGAACCAAAGGTGGCAGGAAAAAGCACAAGTGGTCACATATAGTTGTCACTACTCGTAATAAATAAATAAAATAAAATACTATCTCATATACTTAATATACGAGTTTAAGTCCAAAATTTTGTTAGGGCAAAAAATATAAGCACAAGAATTGTATTTTTGTATTTTTGATAAATGATTTTTAAAGTTGTTTTTATAAGTATATCAAGACGAGCAAATATAGAGATCGGTACTTGAAAAATGGAGACATTCAGACATATATGACTTAGAAAATTTGTACTTTTGTCCATGTTTCTATTTTATACAATTTTATGGATGGATAAAAAATTAGACAAACTTTATCATAATATAGATGATGTCTATTTCTTTATCGTATTTTACAAATACATTTTCATTCTTCCATATTCTCTGTATTTTTATTAAGAAACGATTGTCACCCGAAACCTAAATAAAATAATTAATACCAAAGTAAACTAAGGAATGTCTTGATCGTACTAGAGTAACCCCTGTTAATTAAAACTAACTTAGCTTAAATAAATAATAAATGTTATAAAAAAGAAAGCAAAAAACACAAGTGGGACCAACAACACAACCTCAAAAGCAACGCTGATTAGAAGAGTACCCATATCCTCAGGTTCAATACAATTTAATACATGTCTAGTACCCACCATTATGGTGCATTGTATCTTTTAACGAAGAATGAATATTATTTTCTAAAAAATCATAAAATAAAAAAGTATTTACAATGGACATATTTTCTATAAATTAAGTGAAATTTTTTGTCCTTTCCACAGTTTTATTCTTAAAAAAAAAAAAGTAAAGTATCGTTTTTGTCCTCAACGTTTTGGGTAAATTCTATTTGTATTCATAACGTTTAAATCGTCCTATTTGTATCCCTAACGTTTGTAAAAATGATTCAATGTTATCCTGCCGTCAATTCCAAATGTCTGGGATAGAATTGATGATCTACTCCAAAAAATAGCTCATCAAATGTTGAAACTAATTCCTACAATATTTACATAATTCACTTTTCTAGGGATATAATTGAATCTAAACACAAATAGTGGGTATAATATTAAAATCGAACACATCAAAGTGAGACTTAATTGAGAATGAATACATCCAAGTGAGAATAATTGAAAAATATAATCTGATTTGTTAGCATAATTGATAGTAGGATAACATTGAATCACTTTTATAAACGTTAAAGATACAAATAGAACGATTTAAAGGTTAGGGACACAAATAAGACTTACCCCAAACGTTGGAGACAAAAACGATATTTTACTCTAAAAAAAATAAAGTGATAGATAAGTTTTTAAAAATTTATACTTGAGACAAATTAGATTTTAAAAAAAATATTAATTAGATTTTAAAAAAAATATTAATAAAATTTTGTTATGGTATCAAATTAAACGTAGACAAATTAAAAGTTAAAATCTTCTACTCTAATTATAAAGACTAATCTGGAGCTAATACATATATATCTATTATGGCAAATGATTTTATTATTATTTTTTTAAAGATCAATACGTTTGAAATATAAACCAACAAATTAGAGTTCAAATGAAATAGTCTCCCCATACTTATTTAAGAGCGAGACTATCTTTGATAAAAAAAAATCTGTTTAAAATATAAATTCTTAGAAATACTTTACGGTTAAAAAAAAATGGCTCTCACATCCCTTTTCATTCTATATTACCCTCTAAACAGTTTCATTTCATTCTTGTCTCCCTCGAGTCTTCATGGCTCCACTACTTTATCTTTTGACCAAAACCACAACCCCTTTTTCTCCCTTCTTGATCCCTGATAACAACAATTTCTCGTCAATTATTTCTCACCCTCCCCAAATCAAATTCTTTACGCTGTTCATTTTTCACACCTCATTGTTCCCACTCCAAAGTCCAATTTTCCATTTGCCTCAGTTAAATTGGTAGGCCTTACTTCCAAAACAACTAATGTTCATAAAAATGTTTTATTCCTCAAATATTGTTGGCCCATTTGTCATGTGTGCATGTCTCATGCACGTATATTATTATTTTATGTAAATGAGTTTATTTCAGATGCCCTTTAAGTTCTTGCATGTTCTCAAGGTCATGTATGTTTGAGTAATCAAGTCTCTTGAAACATCTCTATCTATCTCTTTAAATGTTCTTGAAACATCACTCTCTTTAGTCTTTAAACTTTGTTATTACTATATAACAATTAGTTTCTATTATTACTAGCTAGTATCTACCTTGTTTCCTTAAATTTGTTTATAAGTATATACCTTCAAATTTATCAACATATCCTAATCCTTGGTATCTATATTATTCCTTCTCTGCCTCTCCTCTGTTTTCCTCTGTTTTAGAAACAGGGGATTTGGAACATTTGGAGATTTTTAGAAGTTTCAAGTTACATATTTTTCCTCAAATGTTAAGGAAAAGCAAAAGGGTGTGCTTTAGCCCTGAGTCAAGTGACAAAACAACCATATTTCTCAAGCATGGTACTTGTGTTGGCTATGACAGCAGTGGAGGCGGTGGATGTGGAGGCAGAGTGTTGGGAAGCAAGAAAAGGATGATTGGATGTTGGAATTTCGGATTGCTCAAGGAATCATCATCACCTGTTAAATTTCTAGTAAAGCTTGGATCAAAAGTAGCAAATGCTATTGGAATTGCCTCTATGAGAAGGAGATCCTCAAGGAAAGTTTCTTCATCGGCTTTGGCACGATCGCAGTCGCTGACAGGCCCCATCGACTCACATCGCGCCAAAGCCGTTGAAGATTGCATTGAGTTTTTGCATTCTTCTTCCTCTAGGGAGAGACCAAGTTCGGTTTCAGAAATTTCTGGTTAGGGAAGTTTTAGTTTTTAATTTTTGGTGATTGTTAATTGCAAGATATGTATATTTAGAGAAAGTGAATTGTTACATAGCCAGAATAGTTTTGGCATGATCTTTGAATGGTTGATAGCATTACCACATTGTTATGACAAATTGTTCTGGCTAGTTGTCTAGCATTAGTTCTTTTTATTTTTTATTTTTTATTTTTGGATTGACATGTTCATTCGTAGTGTTTAATCCTTGTGAACTATGCCACTATGGTAGTGGAGTTTGTGTAGAGTTTCCAACAATGAACATTGGCTCCATCATGTTACTTTGTTAATGAAGTTTGAGTAACTCATAAGAACATTGGCTTCAACCCTCAAGTCATATTTTGGTGCCTAGTTTAGTTTGAATTGTAGGCTCTAATTTCTGACTATTCATTCATTGTTGCTAACAGTTTTCTGCTTTCAAACCAAAAAAAAATTGGCTATTATTGTGGGAGTTTGATCAATGCCCCACTTTTATTTTTTATTTTTATCAATAGTATTATTTATGGAAATAAATTTATCATTATCCCTTCAAATGACTTAGGTTTTACATCATCTTCCTAAATTATGCATCAATTTATGGAACAAACGCGTATGCTTATATCAGCCATTAATTACAAAAGGGACAAAACAAAAATAAGAAGCCATTTGTCAAAGGTCCAAGTTCATTTTAGTATAATATTCTCATTTTATTTATTTATTTATTTTGGTTCAAAGAAGCAACAAACAACTGAATAGCACAATGAAAAAAGACGGCTACTAGAAAAAGCAAAGAAATGCTTAATTATTTTGGAGATACTTATAATTTTACTCAATTTTTAATTGAGCTCAAAATTCTTTTAGTGAAGTCTCCGAAAAATTTTAAATCTTTATTTTCATGTACTTTCGCAAAATACTAAATCAGATTAAACATTGGGTTAAGAACGAATTTGGTCTCTAAAATTTAGGTCAAAAATTTTATTCGTTTCCAACCTTTTTTGTATTCAAATGCATTCCTAAGATTCAACTTAATTTTAAAATCGTCCGTCAGACAATTATATCTTCAGTGTTATCATCTCCATCCCACCTTCAGAAGAGAGAGAAGTAGAGACTTAGAGAGAGAAGCAAAAACACAGAGAAGGAGAGAAGGAAGTCTCGCCCTCGCCCTAGCCCTCGTCGCGCCTCGCCCTCGCCATTGCCTCGTGTTCCTCGTCGTCATCGAGGAGGTGGTAGTGGTGGTAGTTGTGTTTCTCGCATTTCCAGCATCACTGATACACCTCCCTTCCCCTTCCCTGCCCTCCGCCATTCAGACTCTCGTAGAACATGGATGAGCTAACAGAAAAACCATAATTTTTTTATTTCCTTCCCTCCTTTTTCCTTCATCACAAACCCTAATTTCTGAACATGGATTGTTGTTGCTTTTTTTTGGTTCTTTGGTTTTGGTGAGAAATTGAAAAAAAAAAAAGATGTTTGTTGTTCTTATTAATGACTTAATGTCTAATTTTCTTATTAATGTTTGTTTTGACAATGATGATGATGATTTTCTTGTTTCTTGTTAATGATGATGGTTTTAGTGATGAATTGCTATTTTAGTTTTGATTTATTTGAAATTGTTGTTGAAGGTTAGATTTTCTTGTTAGATTCATGAACAGATGATGATCATGTGGTAGTGGGTAGGGTGATGTAGATGGTGATGAGGTGGTAGTAGGTGGGGTGATGGTAGCATGGAAAAGAGAAAGTGGGGTATTTTTGCTATTTAAAAAATTAATCTGTCCAAAAGGACAATTTTAAAACCACGTTAAATCTTAGGAACAATTTTGTATAAAAAAAAGATTGGAGACAAAAAATTTCGGCCTAAACTATAGGAGGACCAAAATCGTACTTAACCCTTAAACATTCTATGAATATTATTTAACTAACCATTCTATAACACATCATGTTATAGATGCTTTTAAAGGATTTTTTATTTAAATTATTTAAATATTTTATTTACTAAAATGTATAATGGGTAGAAGATTATGATTTTACATTTACATTACACATCTCGGATATACAGGATATAAAATAACTAACAAAAATATTATCCGTATACCAAAATCAACTATTTATTAGTGATTTATTAGTTTCTAGAGGTTTGACGGAATAAGTTCTAATTTGGATAGTGATTACAAATAAGTAGAAGAGTATGAGTAGTTAAGATAATGGGGGTGAAACTTAGTTAGAGTAAGAGTAGTGATTGGAGTCTATGTTGTGATTTGGGGGGTTGTTAAAAAAAAGTATGGGTAGTGATTTGCTATTTTATTCAGAATTCATGTGATGTTTACATTAAGTCAATTTTTTTATTAATATTAAACTAGTTTTTATTAGGCCCAGTTTGATGAATATATGATGTTATTTTGTATTTGAATGCGTAACATTATTTGGATGCAAACAAGTTGTATTCTTTGGATTAAGAGATGCATTAGTTGATATTGTTATATAAATATGTTTTGATGTGGTCCTAAGAGACAATTTGTTACGTTGTTTATGCAGCCCACCGAGGTATCACCAGCATGAGACGGAAGCAGGGTATGCACCTGGACGAGAGGATCGTTTCATACTTGTAGATGTCTGGTTTATACTATCTTGCGAGGCTAAACGAGACTTAGTTTAGGTTGGATGAGCTGTTGGTTAGTGCATTTATGGAGCGATGGCATCCGGAGACGCACACGTTTCATATGTCATTCGGGAAGTGCACGATTATACTACAGGACATGGCATACCAGTTAGGGCAGTCGATTGATGGACATTACATCAGTGGATGCCTGATGGAGTTTGAGCGATACATCGAGGGTGGTCGCCCAGCTTGGGTGTAGTTCGAGGAGCTGCTGGGTGTTTTGTCTCATGCGAACTGCATCAACAAGTTCATGATGAGATGCAGTTGGATGCAGGACACATTCAGAGAGCTTCCTGATGGTGCTGACGACGCCACTGTTAGGAGGTATGCCCGGCTTATATCATGATGCTTTTGGGGACTCAGCTATTTGGCGACGAATCCAGTACTCGCCTTTACATTCAATGGCTGCCATACGTAGCCAGGCTTAAGGACATAGGTAGGTACAGTTGGGGATCAGCTGCTCTCTCATGGTTATACCGGTGCATTTGCCGCGTGGCGAATTGAAATGTTGTGAAGTTAGTCGGTCCATTACAGCTGTTTCAGTCATGGATCATCTGTCGGTTCCCTGGTTTCAGGCCCGCTGAATATGATACGTTCGGTTGGCCTTTGGCCTCGAGGTAGTGTTCTATTCATATGCTATGTTTGTCAGAATTATTTGGTGTTAGTTTTATTTAGTGATAACCTGTGTTTGGGTTGCAGGTGGTCAGGTCACAACTCGACCGCGAGCAAGAAGGGACCTCAAGTTGCTCATTGGAGGCTCAGGATAGATCTCCTACAGGATGGAGATGTGAGTATTTCGACAACTGTAAATAGTTAATATCGATTTCGGGTTGGCAACAATGTATATTTAATGATGATGTTTCATAACTATTTCTATTCACAATTCACTTGGATGCCGTATAGCTCTCATGATGTAGTTCAGGTGGTGCATCCAGAGATATTGGAGCCTCGGCATACGGCATTGTAGATGTTTGTGACAGCGTTGATATATTTTGCTGTCATAGAGTGGCACCAGGTAGATCGGATGCTATCGTAGTTTGGTGGAGTACAGCCTCGACCACGAGCTACACTCGATATCGATTTCTTGATGTCGAAGGATGGCAAAGGTGGTGATCGGTGATTCCCACACAGCTTGCAGTTTTGGCACCTCCATTGGGACAACCGGGCAAATCATGTCATTCGGTTTGATGTTGTTCCAAACCCAAGCCCATCGCATGAGTTTTTGGATTGGTGGAGCCAGCATGGTAGGAAATTCCTATCGCCTTAGCTCATCCTCGGTAACCCCAGGGCAGTTCTTATTCTAGTCGAGGCGACCTAGCGAGGTCCAAGACAAGTTCCTGACATGGATCGGGTGGATGATGTTCCAGATAGGCATCGAGTAGAGCGGAGAGCTCGTGTTAGGACACGTAGGAGCCAGCGTGAGTGGCAGTAGCTCGACAATGCGATGGCGGGATATGAGGGCAGAGGTTGAGGTCATGGACGAGGTAGGGGTCGTGCTGGACAGGCAGGGAGGGGTGGTCGTCGAGTTAGAGCTGGAGATAGACGGAGAAGCAGACACGATAATGATGACCGTGGTGACGATGATAGTGATAGTGGGGATGATGATGGGGCTGATGGTGGGGATGATGGCAAGAATCATGGCAGAGATGAGGGTGGGATGGGGGTGGACTTGGAGGAAGTCAGCATGGTGGCGGTGATAGATGATCACATGGTGGAGACTAGTATGGTTCTGGTGTGGGTGATGATACCGGCGAGGGCGGCAGTGGAGATGGCAGAAGGAAATTTGGTGATTACTTTTTTGGTGTCCCTAGTGATGACCAGGATGTACATAAGAGCCAGACATGGATTAGCCCAGGTCAGCTTTTATCGGATCTGCTCACCAATGAGGGTCTTGATGCGGAGTTCGGAGGATCACACTTTCTAGAGGAGATTAGTGTTATTATGCAAGACTGCAGGAGGATGAGGCAGCACGCCAGAGGTCGCATGCCACCGGACCCCAGTCACACCTAGATGTGGACCTGAATGAGCCTCTGTCAGGGACGCTGCATGAGCATTTTGCTTTGGGTGACACTCTTCCTTCGGCATACACAGTTGCCCCACAGACTGTGGCAGGACCTTCTAGGCCACCCCCACAGTCTGAGGCTAGACCGTCTAGGGCACCCCCACAGACTGCACAGGAGGTGGAGGCAGCCGAAGATGGAGACAAGGATGAGGTGCCGCTCTCCCAAAGGCGCCAGAGGATCCGATGCCCTCAACGCTACTTCACAGGGTCATATTTGTTCGGATGAGTCATGGCTATTCGTGTTTAGTATATGAGTTATGATTCGTAGTTGCTTTGACTTTGCATTACTTAGTATTGTCTGTGTGTTGTATTTTATTCGTGTTTAGTGTATGAGTTGTAGGTTGCATGCCGCGTTCACCAGAAGCCTACGTGCATCCTTGCCCTTAAAATTCAGGGTAAAATTTACGGCCACATGTCGAATGCAAAATGCACGGCATGTAGCGGGTGGTAGCCAACCTCTGTCGGGAGCCTCAAGTGCGGCCTTGATACTGTTGTGCCGATTCGATATCACTAGAATACCCGGCTGCGGAGTGACGTGCTAGCGGAGGTGGGATAGAAAAAATGAGCACGACTCAGCATTCTCACCCTCTACAAGTGCAAATGCAACAGGCAGCATGTTGGAGTTTCCGTCCTGAGCAATCGCAACGAGCAATGTACCCCCGTATTTGCCGTACAAGTGGGTCCCGTCAGTACTGACCAACGGCTTGCAATGTTGGAAGGCATCAATACACGGTGGGAATGTCCAAAAAAGCTGGTGGAAATAGGCATTCGATTGCTCCACTTGCCCACCCACTCGCACAGGACTCGTCCTCAACACTGCAACACTATCCGGCATCGTCATCTGCACACCTAGTACCCATCGCGGTAACTCATTGTATGAGTCATCCCAATCTCTGTAAATTTGTGCCACGGACTTCTTCTTAGCCAACCAAACCCTCCTGTAAGTCGGTCTAAAACCGAAATGTGCCTCTATCGCATTCAGCAGTACCTTGATACAAACGGCAGCATCAGCTCTAACCATTTGCAGTATGAATGTCGAGATCACATGATAATCAAGACTCCTGTGATCACTCGATATCGACATGGCCAGACAAGTATGAGGTCCATTATACCGTTTTACCTCCCAAATACCTCTATGCTGGCGGAGACTGATCCGAATCAACCATGTGCACCGGTTGCCAAATTCCTTACACTTCCCATAGTACTTGCAATAATCGGACTCCACTACTTTGTACTAAACCTCGCGTCGGATGTTATAGGTCTTTACGCTTAACACGACCTCCTCTTTATCCTGAAACTGCTAACTAACTTGAAACTCCGCTAGTCCTCCGATACCCTGTGTATCTCTGCCACCAAATCCAACAGGTTCGCCAAGAACTTTCTGTTGTCTCATGGTATCCAAGTCCAAATTTAAAAAGTGCGGGGGTACTGCTGAGTCCCTAAGCTAGACGCTCCGCTATCCCCCAGTTGGATTACTCCCTGCTATGCCATCACCACTATCATTGGCAATGATATCCGGCTCCACATCATCTCATCGTCATCATCATTCTGCAGTATATCATCTATACTATCCGGTGTTCCACCTTGTATAGAAACCGGTGCCGTATTAGTAATACCTACTTCTACGTCACCATTGCGGTTTAGATCAGCTGCAAAGGACGGGGAGGCAACCACCATTGCCTCAGGTGCAATCACAAGCACAAATGAAGAAGCACCAACAAGCCTCGAACTAGAATAGGCTGCCGTTGCTGGAGCTTGGGGGTTCCGGTTCGAACCTCCTGAGCTGGAGACCACATCTACAAGCTTGGCCAACAGCTCAGGGGTCCTGACCTCGGAAAACTGCCGATGACAATGGAGCAGAACTTCCAAATCCTTGTCACTCCCTATGACAAACAAATCGTATTTCACATCATCTCACAAAACTGAAATCGGAATTTGATAGAATAACTTCTCAACCCGTTTCACGCCTTGTAACTCCAGTTTTTGGATTATAGAATTCAGGAACTCAATGAAGCTCGTTGTAGGTTTCAGAAAAACACTAAGGGGATCCTTATCAGTAAACTTAATTCCAGAGCATGTTTTTTTTTTTTTCTTAATCGACCCTCTATAGTGCACCAACACTAAAAAACTATCCTCACTAGCCATTGTGTTTCACTCTCATATGGAATTCACGTTCATATCATATTTATATACGTTGGCCTCACAGTAAATCGAATTTGCCTAGTTTGATTTATTACTCCATGGTAATTCGAATCAACCTCATTCGAATTATATAAGGACAACACAAGGGGTAAATTGAAACAGGTTATTTCGAATTACTAGGGATGTGAATTGCATGCATAAATCGAATCAATGTGATTCGATTTACTAGGGTAGCATGCATGCATGCATAAATTTAGTTAGCTTCGATCTGCATTTTTTCATAGTAATTCGAGTTACCCTGATTCGAATTAGTGAGAGTTGACAAATCGAATGAGACTCATTCGATTTATATAGAAACGTGCTAATGGGAGATCCATGTAACGTTTTTTTATTTGGGTGAATTGTGTAATTTTGAGCTCCATTTAGTTTAATTGTGTGTTTTATCCTTTTGTTTAATTAATTAAATTTGTTAGTTTGTATTGACGTGCGTGCACACACAGATATATAAAAGAATTTTAAAAATGGAGTAAATAGAAAATTAAAATTTATTTAGGAAAATTAGAAATAATTAATGATAATGAACTGATATTATTTCTTTGATTATTTTTATAATAAAAATGTTCTGTTTTCAGGGGAAAATAAATAAAAGAAAGCATATTAGTCACTCTAAATAAATTTAGTTAAAAAGTCACTTATAATATTTTAAGAAGAATATTCCGAGAGAATAATTTCTTACATGATTGTGGAATTGCTCTAAAAAGAAAAAACTAAAAAAACAAAAAACAAAACAAAACAAAACAAAGCAAAAGATGAGTACTATAGTCTATAGTAATGTTAACTCCTAAGGCACCTCACCTAAAACGTCTTCTTGATAACAAATTCATGGTACTAATTCCACTTCTAATTTCTAAACTAACCAATATTTGGTGATGATGATGATGATGGACTTCAATATTATAAGCCACAATAAAATTTTCAATGTGTTGTTGTGGGGCCATATTTGAACTTAACCACTCAAGATGCTTGCTAAAAATTCTTGTTATGATAGCATTGCTACCCTACATAGCTCATAGACAGAAGAAGAAGCATTCTCGTCTATCTATCTAGTGGGCCTATTCTATTCCCTCCAACATTTAAATAATTTAAAAAAAAAAAGAAGAAGAAAAAACCCACTGCAAGCCATATCCTTAAAATCAGTGATTGTCCCCTAAGTGACACCCACTTTACAACATTTCTTAGACCAAAATATGAGTGATGCACCCCAAATTGCCTATTGCTCAAGGAACCCAGTAGTGCAAGTCCAAGTCATAATCTTCACTATAGTACAAAATAAACTCTGTTGAATGCAAAATTTATTCACATACTTTGTAATTATTAGGATAATGTTAGTGAAATCGGTTAAAAAGTAAAAATTATTTGTTTTATAAAAAAAATATTAAAAAATAAAAATATCATATACAATGTACATTTTTTTTAAAAAAATTTAATTATAATTTTAGTTTTTATCCAATTTTACTTTTTACTAAAGAAATTTCTTAATTATTATTGCCATAAACACCCAACCTTCCTTTCAAAAACCTTTACCTTACCAACGATCTACGGCATTGATAAGGTCAAGTACAGTGATCCCAAACTTCAATTAGAAAGAAGAGAAAAGAGCACAAAAGCTGAGTGCTAGAAACTCTCACCTAATAGTGTCTGAAAAAGATAAATATTCTTTTTCAGTAAAATTTATTCCAAAATTCGAATCTGCAAGGAACTATTTGGCTTAGGTTTTTATTTTCTATTTTTGTATTTTTACTATTTCCCATTTTAGGACTTTGTTAAAAGAAATAATGAAAACATACACAAGATTTTACTTTTAGGATATGTTTGATTAGAGAATAAAAATGGGATGAAAAACGTTCACCTTATTTTTATTACACAACCAAATATCATTACTTTACCTTCTCCTTCACAAATTTTTTAAAAGAGAAAACATGAAAAATAAAAGTTAAAAACAAAAAAACTATAGGATTATTTCAAGACAAAACTTAGAATGTATTTAGTTTGCATTTTTCATTTTCAGCCCTTTTTTTTTATTTTATGAAAGAAAAAAACAAAAGATAAAAATAAAAAATACAAATTTATTATTTTCATTATTTTTTTATTTTTTTCATAAAATTTTAAAAACAGAAAATACTGAAAAGACAAAAAATAAAAACGCAAACTACACACCCTAAAGTTTTGTCAAGACTCAACCTCCAAAGAGAACAAAATGAATATTCCCCCAAATATTGTCACCTATTTTTATTTGGGTATATACTATTGACACTTTTATCTCTGTCTCTGCCATGTTTCTATTGAAAGAACTTCACCAAAGCAACAACATGAAAACGTCATCCACTATTATGAATAATCCTGGAATCTTAGCTGGGAAAAAGACTATTGGTTTTAAAAAACTGTGACAAAAAAGAGACTTAGCCAGGCAAGGCAATGATGGCACAAGCAGAACACAAACAAAAGCACTAAAGTTCACACGTACGCTAATAATTGTCATTCCACTAATCATACCAAATGGTAAGAACCAAAAAAGAAATTCAAAATGGCAACAATGATCAAGAATCCAATGTGAGATTTTCAAGTTCTCGGATTCCTCCTCCTTGACTAGTGCCCTTTTTCAACTCCAATGCTCTCTTGTAAGGAGGTGCAATTGGGGGCTGAACAGGATCAAGGCTCTGATAGGTTCCCCCAACAACTTTAGGTAGTGGATATGAGCGATCAGAATCATATCCACTAAGGTCACCACATGCTAGAAATGGTATATACACCTTGTTAGGGCCTTCCAACCACCCACTACAACAATCTGCAAAACCCCACACACATTAACAAAACATTGCATGATAAAACTCAAGACTAGGAACATGACACGATGAACAAGTAACTCAGCCTTATCCTACCAGATGGGATCGGCTAATGGATCAAATAGCATCAAAATGTTGAGTGTGGATCAAATGGAGGATAGACCAATGTGATCCAAGAAAACTTTGGAATACTTTATTAAGAAAGATTTTTAAGTATAAGGTGGACTCAACACAAATATGATCTATAACAATTCTCTGTGCGTCCCATTTACCTGACCCTACCTAGTGAAATAAAGTCTCCTTAAGGTGATTGGACATGTTGGTGTCATATATGAGTGTGTGATAGTTGAGCATATTAGGTTTTACATAGGAGTAAATTCAACGAAGAAACATTTTTATTTATAAGAATGTTCATAAGATTTAATATAAGGACCTAAAATATACCTGTATCATCTACCCCTGAGGGACTTCCAACCTTCTCAAGAAGGCGATGAAGATCTTTTGGATTGAATCCTTCAGGAGGGGAATAGTTTTCACAAACTGCAAATGCCTCTGCAAATTTGAACACCAGGGATTAGCATTATTAAACACAACCCTCCACTAACCGAAAAAAAAGAGAGGAAAAAAAAAGAAACTTGAAAAGTTTAGGGTGTATGAGATTTAAATTTTTCCGAGCAACTTATAATTTATAAGGAGATACAAAGACAAAAGATTGTCTTATATATGTATTAAGAAGTTATTGGAAGGTGCAAGTCAACCAGACTTAAATGAATATAACTTAGATATAGCCCAATAAATGAATAAATACTTTAACACACTCCTTCACATGGAGCCGTTGGTTATTGAAGCATGGATATGGCATAGACTCGTCCTACCTTAAGCTGAAATTGAACTTTTATTTAAAAGAATGGGGGAAAATAAAAAACTGAAATTCAGACCACTTGGTTATAGTAACTCTGGTATTATCTTATGAACTATGTTCTCAAAATTTTAAACTGTTGGGGAAAATAAAAGCCTTATCTTGCTATGGCATAGACTCATCCTACTTTGAGTTAAATCTTAAACCCTAAACTCTAAACCATTGAATATAGACAAGTATTATTATATCTTAACACTAAGCCAGGTCAAAACTTGTAAAGAGAATAAAAGCATGCATATCAAAAGATAACACAGTAAGAAAATGGGAAACAAGAAATTACCTATGCTGGAATTGCGACTGCTTTTTGGTTTTGCAAAAGTAACAACAGGGAAAAATAATTTTAGCTGCAAATAGAAAGGGGCAATATGTAATGATGACTCTAAGCTTATAATAAAAACTGGAATTTATGAAAAGCTGCTACGAAAAAAAAATGTGTAATAAATGTAGATCTGCAACAATAACAAATACAATGATGCACCTTTACCACATATCTTATTATGATGAACAATTCACATGTACAAGTGTAGACACTAAAATTTTGAATACCCATGAGTAGGTTTCTAGTTCTAACTAGACAAAAAGCATGCTACCAGTGAAGGAAGCAATATTACTTTCTTTTTTTATTAAAGAAAATGTTTTAAATTTACAAGTGCACTTATATTTCTCAAGAAAATGAATCAATAGCTTTCCTTTAATTTTTTAGAGTACTAAGTTGATTTTTATCATTCAGCTCACTTTCCCCTTTAGAATTCATCTCATCAGTCTTGTAGTATTTGGACGACTTCCATTCCTTTTGGCTTGAGTATCATTCAATGTGAAACATAGGTACCAAAGAAGAATGACTGGTAGAATATATACTAGCTTAGCAATTGCAAAGAATGCTTAAGTTCCAACTTCCTACAATCTTTACAATAAGGGCCTGAGGAGAAATTTTAAATACCTGACAATATAAAAGACTTGTATCTTTTCCTCTAAATATCTTTGCTATAAATTTCCCTCCTTCCTTAAGGACATGGGTAACAATTGTCAAACCCTGTAAGGAGTAACCTGGTTAGCATCAAGTAACCAGGAAAATCCATTTGAGGCAAATATAATTACCGAACTAGTAGCCAATTAAGAAAATAAAGTGAATTAATTGAAAATGAGAACAAAATTATATATATATATATATATATATATCTCACAAGAGATAACAAAAGAATGGCCAGTATCTTCATAACCCTCAAAAATTTTTTCCTCCTGAATTTCAAATTTGAATAGGACAAAAATTAGGGCTGGAAGTGAGCCGAGCTAGACCAAGCTCAAGCTCGGCTCACGAAAATTGAGCTTGGCTCACGGCTCGACTCATTAACAATCGAGCTTATTTCTTAAGCTCAAGCTCGGCTCACCAAAAGCTCACGAGCTGGCTCGAGCTCACGAGCTGGCTCAAATAAGAGAAACATAGATACATAATTTATATTTTTATATCAATAAATTATAACTTATATATTTTTAAAAATATTTGAAAAGATCAATTTTATATATTGTTTATCTATTAATAAATTATAAATTTTTTATTTATGTCTTATATTAAAATTACATGTAAAAAATAAAATATAAATATTAAATAATTAAGATTGTTATAATATATATATAATCGAGCCAGCTCACGAGCTAATGAGCTGAGCTTATCCAAGCTCAAGCTCGGCTCATTTAATTTATGAGCTCAATTTCAGGCTCAAGCTTGGCTCACCAGCTCACAAGCTTAGCTTATCGAGCTGTTAATGAGTCGAGCTCGAGCTGGCTCATGAGCTGGCTTGACTCACTTCCAGCCCTAACAAAAATGCAATGTGGTGCACCTTAGAGGACAAGCACGTATGAAAGAACAAAAGATGAGAAGGTTATAAGAACAAAAAAACTTATTGGAACAAAAAAACTTACTGCAAGTATGAGTTGGGACTGAACAAATTCGTCCATGTCATGAAGCCCAGTAACTGCAAAATCACTTACAATTAAATGTTTTCTACTTAAATAACATAAATGCTATGCTTCATAACTACGCAGTTAATTATCATATTTTGTTTACCATCCGGAGCACCATCACACACAACTAGGTCAGCCTTGCAGCCATCAAAATGTCTGATGACCTGAATAAAAAATGATAAAGAAAACAATTTTCAAACTTTAGTACAATAGGTAATTGAGATAAATTAACTGATGGAACATGCAGCCTGCAAGTTCCATTGTTCAAAAAAGAAATGAGAAAAGAAAAAAAAAAAGATAAAAAGGAGGATGAACTCTCGATCAAATTTCCATATAAAAGAAACACAGCTTAGATAATAAGATAAGACAGATTAAATATAATTTTCCAATTGCATATGTGAAACATTCTCATCCCAGCCCAACAAAATAAATATAGTACAGCATGACAGCAGTATTACTGTTTACCACTTCAGCAGTCCGTGCATTAGTTATATCACCCTGCACCTGGATAACACCTTCAATTGGAGCCATTGGCTGCAAATCAATAGCTACAATAAGAGGAAGATCTTCATCCCTGATATCAAAATGAGGAGAAATTTGACAACCAAGACAAAAAAGCCAGCTGATATGATTTACATCATGTTCAGAAACATAAAGCACACCACTTTCACGTTGAATATTCAAAAGCATTGATTTGATTATTTTATAAATTCGATAGAACATATGAGTGGGAAACAAAGCACTCTCAAAGAAAAGAAAACTTACTTTGCATCAGGTGCAAGTTTAACCGGGAGATACACTTTACGACTCAAAACCTGAACATAAGAATTGATTGTTATGAAGATGGACATATAGTGCAAGCTCTGTTATCCCTATTCTAGTACTTCTACTATTGATGATATATCTCCATGTCATGGACTGACCTCGGTTCCAGTCTCAAGTATCATGTTAAAAGTTAAAATAATGTCAGCAGAATAAACTAAAAACAAAAAGTTGTGTCTAGTAATGACATTGTTTAAAGTACTTTAAACTTAAAACCATGCAGTTGATTGGTCTTGTTGCTGCTGCTGCTGAAGCAAAAGATGCTTTTCAAAACATTTGTGGTTGTGCATAATATGAAATAATTTAAATGAATAATATTGGTTAACAATTCAAATACCAAAACAGTGATCATTTCCAGTCACTAGTACCTGACTCCAGCTACCTGGGGCAGCACATAAATCTACAACACGCTTCACTCCTGCCAGAATTTGAATTTGTTTCACATAATGTAATACATACATAGAAATAAGGAATCACAATGCCATATCAATCTGTAGTAGACTCAAGTACAAAACCAAATTTTAATTGAAAACATTTCATTATTTCTTAGACAAGAACAAGTAAGAAATCCATCTATCCCAAGAAGTCACATGAAAAAGGAGTGTAAGTAAGTCACTTGTCTATTGTTGACTTCAATTTCTATTTACTGGGCTAACACATAATGGGGTAATGACATTATCAAACTCATGAATACAGGACAGAGGGCAATACCATCCATACAAAAACATATTAATAAAACAACTTAAAAAGAAAACTGAAAAATTCACCTAGCTAGTTAACATTCATGTCCCTTGAATAACCAATTAAAACACGCACCTTCAAAAATGTTGAACTCCTCATCTATCTGAAGGAGTTTAAAGGCACTTCGAGCACGCCAACCTTCTTCTTTTGCTTTCCGGTAATATATATCCTGCAAAAGCCAATTCAGCTAAACATATAAGGGAAGCCCAAAAACACAAACAGCAAATTCAGAAAGTGGGAACCAATCTCTACAATACCCTCTTATCCCTTGATGCTTTGCCCATAATTTATCTCTCACTTTCCAAACTGCTAATCCTGAAAAGCAAAAACAACAAATACCATAAAACACACATAGACACATAAAGGCATTTCATCAAACACCTTATTTGCATAACAAAAGGAAAACAACAATAACAACAACAAGACACCATAACGAACTAGATTGTTTTTATGACCTTTAATTTTGATTGGGTTGCTTTTGCTCATGTTTTTGCTTTTTATCTTTAATTTATATATTTTTTAAAAGATTTATCCAAAACACCCCCATTATTTACAACAACAATAATAACAACAATGGGCTTTTAGAATTAAAATAAAGGTTTACCAGTTAGCTGCTCCGCTGCTGGCAATGAACAACCACGGGCTAGTGGCCAGCGGCAGCAACCGTCAACGATGACGGAAACGAGAGAACCAGATGTATCCGGTGTGACGGTGCGGTGATCGACGGCGAATCGTATTGGTGACTGGTGAGGCTGCGAAACTGCGAAACTGCGAATTGTGGTAGACTGATGGTGACTTATATGGCTGGCTGGCTGGTGGTTAGTGGTGGCCGTCGGACGTGGCTGACCGGCCGAAGAACGGACGAGGCAGTGAAGCACGAAGAAGAAGAATGCCGGGGAGGCGGGGAGTGGAAGCTGTGTGTGCCGGTGCCCTAATCCTCCTAATTTTTTAATTCTGGTTCAACCGGACCGTGTCCACTGACTCGAGCCTTGGTTTTATCTTTAGCCGGGTCTAGATTTTTTTTATATCGGATTTAGACGGATCCAAATGAATTCGGACAAAATTTGACTCAAACCAATTGGGTATGGACGGAACCTTTGGACTAATCTGGGCCATGAACAACCCTAAGCAGAATCAAGAAAGAAAGAGAGGCCTGACCAAAAACTATAAAAGAAAGAAGGAAGCTTCTTTTTTTTATATGTCCAAGAGAACTTTGGGCTTTTGGCAATGGCGGTGGTGGAAGTGGAAATGGAAGATATGGCTGCTCTAGCAGTGAATAATAATCAGCCAAACTAGTTTCTTAATGACCAAATGAACCGGCTTTAAAAAATAATAAACCTACTTTGAAAATAACTAGTCTCATAAAAACTAATTTTTGTCGTCATGTGACATATTTTTTAATAGAGAGTTGATATTGTTCCAAAATAATAATATTAGAATCGAGGTGTCTTTTTTATTTATAATGAATTCGTATTGTTCTTTATGAAAATAGTCGACGATTGAGTTGGGTTTTTGTTTAAAATATACCATTCGTATTTAAGAAAAATATTTTATATATTACTTTTGTGCATATATTTTTTACAAAACATAATTGATAAAAATAAAAAAATAAATTATTTTTTATGCCATAAAATTAAAAAAATATTAGATGATCAGTATAATTTATAACTTTTAATTAGTAGTTAGTTATTAATATTTAAAATTGTGAATTAAAAATATAATATTAGATTATTAAATTAAAAAAAATTGAATCGGTGACCAAAAACAATAAAAGTATAAAAAAAAAATAGTGTAAATATAATTTCTTCAAATTGAATATTCTCCGTGAACCGTGGTGAAATAATAGCATAACTGCATAAGGAATGGGTTCACCAATTCCAGCATTCCAAGTATGGAAATTAATCCAAAGAGAATTATGTTTCCCCATTTCTGAATCATTCCTTTGTAAATGTAGCAGAACCTTAGTATATAGAGTAATTAGTTATTTTATATTATAAAAAATTTAGATGCTGACAAAATTGATCAGAAAAATTGAACATAAAATGATATCTATATAAGATAAGTTTTGTTCGACAAAAATAACTAATTTTTAAATTTTTATTAATAATTTCGTAAATATCATTTTCTATCTTAAATCGATTCATTCTTTTTCTATCCTTATAGTTGCTGTCATTTACCGGCTACCATATCTCCTTCGAAAAGTCTCTAAATTTTGCTACAATGGCTCGAATTTCAACAACAATCGCAGCAACTACTCGTTTGCTCTCCACTGGTACTATCACATTCATTATTCATCTATTTATCTATTTGTATCCTTTTGTGTAGGTCACTGATTTAGTTTTCATTTTGTATTTGTTGCATCTGAGCGGGGGTAGTGTTGCTGCAGCTATTGGAGTTCGAGCCATTCTAGCAAAGTTCAAAGACTTTTTGGAGGAGGTATGATAGGCGGCGATAATTGTAGGAAGAGAAAGGGAATGACTTAATTTAGGATAAGGGAGGGGTATTAGTTGCAGAATTATCAATAAAAATTTAAGGATCAATTATTTTTGTCGAAAAAAATTTATCTTATATAAGTATAACTTTAATTTTAATTTTTTATGGTTAGTTTTGTCAGCGTCCAAATTTTTTATGGTCATAAATAACTATTTACTCCTAGTGTGTGTGTGTGTATATATATATATATATATATATGAGTAATGTTAGGTAACCAAAATATTATAGACAATAAACAAAGATATATCATTAATAATATTTGCATTGATAAGAAAGTGTAAATCACTCTCCTAACTTAATTAATACAATAATTTCTTTCTATAACTATCTTCCATCATTAATTACACCAAAAGTCAATTTTAAATTTAATGTGAACCATATCTCAGAAAATTCTCTTTCTTTATTACATTCATAATTCTATAATTTTTTCTCAAATAAAAATTTTTAAATTCTTATATTTTTAATTCTAAAAAAATTTCAAATTACCTCAATACATTTTACAAAAAATAAAAGCATCTTAAATTTGGACAAATGACTAAAATAAATCATTTGGGTCTCAAATTTACCGAAATACAACTTTTGTATATTGCATACGCAAATGTAATTTTTTACTAAACTATATAGACCGCGAGAGGGTCCCATGAATTCCAAATGTACATAAACCGCTATACCCCTCCAGCGGTTTGTATTAAGATGCAAAATGGCTAGAAACTATCGCAGCAACACCCGCCACATTTCTCAACGTTGAACTTGGAAGCCATCGGCCAGTAACCGAACATAGATCCCAACTGGTATGCAACATCCTGCAGCGTGATGGTGCACTGCCCGAATGACATATGAAAAGTGTGTGTGTCTCAAAACGCCACCTCTCGATGAATGAATGCGCTGAATAGGGGCTTATCCAACCAGAACCATCTCGTGTTGAGCCTCGCCAGGTGGTACAAACTAACCCTCTCTAAATAGGGTATGATCCTGTCATGTAGAGGCATATTCTGTTACCTCCGGACACTATAAATACACCTACTTGACTATAGCATGTGAGAGAAATAACCAAACTAAATGAAATTCCATCACTAACAAGTTTAACCCATAGATTATAACCGGAGACAGATACTAAACTTATAATTTTAAATTTAAATTTATAAAACTTAAATATACGACTCAAATCTTTAATTTAAAATAATCAAATACTAAACTTATAATTTTAAAATTTAAGAACATAAAATACAACCATTAGATTCTATTTACAAAATTTAATCTTTAAATTTTAAACCCTAAACAACTAAAATTATAATATTAAAATTTAAACTTACATATTTAAAAGCTAAAATTTTAAATCTTAGTTTTTAAATACGATACTTAAACAACAACCCTACAAGCCTTACAATTTGAATCCTATATCTCAAATACAAGAGGATCATCATTCTACTTAAACATTTGATCCTACTTTTAAATTTTACATCTTAACTTTGGAATCCTAAACTGGCCAATCCTAAATTATGTGTTTTAACTACTGCACCCGATACTACATTTTATATTATATGAAATTCAATAACTAAAAGAAAACAAACTTACCTCTTCGTTGATGTTGCCGGCAACATGTGCAATGCCTTTGAGCCGGTAAAGACCGTGTTCGTCCATCATGGTCCTGGCCCCAGCAAAGTCAGAATGGCCAAATCCTCTAAACGTGAAGAACTTTGTCTTCCTCACCACACTTTTCTCTCTCCCTCTCTCTAGAACGTCTCTTTCTCTCTCTAAGAATATGAAAATGGCTCAAATTGAATAATCTGCGACTCCCCTCTCGCGTATTTATACTAAAGCATAAACCGCTGGACCCATGTCGCGGTTTATGCATGTTTGACATTTACACAGAAACCGCCAGACCCCTGCCGCAATTTCTAGCCATTTTGCATATCAACATAAATTGCTGGAGGGGTGTAGCGGTTTATGTACATTTAGAATCTGTGGGATCCATCTCACAGTTTATATAGTTTAGTGAAAATTTGTATTTGTGTATGTAATATGCAAAAGTTGTATTTCGATAAATTTGTAACCCCAAATGTTTTATTTTAGTCATTTGTCCTTAAATTTGATTAGTCTCTATTTATTGAAAATAAGAAACATTCAAAATTATTAGTTTTTGAATTGCAAAATAAAATAATAAATAATAAATTAGTACCAACTCATTGATTATAAAAATGACATGTTTAAAATTATAGATGTTATACATATAAAATTATGGATGTTAAATTAAAGAATTTTAACAACTACTATACAACTCATATTTTACATATAAACTATTAGAAAATAAAAAATAAAAAATAAAATATAAACAAAAATTAAAAAATAAATTTTTAAAAATAATTATTAACTCATCATATTAAAATTAATAAATAAGCATACATATAAATATTAAATAAAAAATATTAAAATAATTAAAATCATTATCCATTAGTAGTGCACATATAAGATAATTTGAAGAATACAATAAGACACATAATTTAAAATTTGGTAATATTAATTATAAAAATTTATTAGTTATGGACATTATATATATGAAATTATGAATGTTATGAGTACGAAATTATGGATGTGATTAATATGAAATTACGGATGTTATGTGTTACTTATACAATAACTAAAAATTGATATGTGTATGAATGTAATAACTAATAAATATTAATTTAATATTTGTATGTTAGTTGCATGTAATTATGGATGTTATCTGTATTTATGAATGGCATAATCATTGGTGACGAATAACATTCACCTATACTTCAGGTAACATCGAATTTGAGAGATAAGAGAGAGAGAGAGAGAGAGAGAGAGAGAGAGAGAGAGAGAGAGAGAGAGAGAGAGAGAGAGAGAGAGAGAGAGAGAGAGAGAGAGAGAGAGAGAGAGGGGGGGGGGAAACACAGAGTGGGATAGAATTAGGGATTTGCAGATAAAGGATCCTAAGGTTTGGAATCAAGAAGAGTATCTACGTTCGGAAAATGATTCATTCTCTGTTTTTATCACCAATTTGCCACAAGATATTTCTAAGAAGGAATTATTTCAATTGTTCCATTAGACGGGGCGAATCAATGACATCTATTTAGCTCAAAAACTGAAAAATGAGAAGGTGTACTTGTTTGCGTTTGTTCGATATACCATGAAAGGGGGCGATGAAGGCTATAGCAGAAATGCATAATACAAGTATAAGGGGGAAGATAATATCAGTAGGTGAGGCTAAGTATAGAATGCCAATGGAGGGAAAGATCACCGGGATACGCAAGGGAGACATTGCAAGAACTGATATAGAGAACAGGCAACCTAGGAGAGGAAAAAGTCCTACAATAGTGGAAGAAATAAAGAAGGATACATCTGTCAAGGACCTGCATGGAAATGGTTGGATGAAGAAGGTTGAAATTCCAATAGCAAAAGAGAATTTCGATTGGCTGCTGAGGAGTCTGGTAGGAGGAACGACGATAGCCATTAACTTCAAATAGCTACAAAGAGCGATCGGAAAGAATTTTTCTCAAGTTGTCGAAGTCAGAGAACTTGGAGCTTATAAAGCCTTGCTAGTTTTTGATACTATGAAGAATGCGAAGGAAGCATTCACATTCAAAATGACTAGCTTCCTACAATTCTTTCATAGTGTATAGAGATGGGAGGAATTGGAACATAGTGAGACAAGAAGAGTTTGGCTAGAATGTTATGGAGTACCTTTACGTATTTGGTCAGTGGAGACGTTCAACACGATAGGTGGCCTATGGGAAGAAGTAGTCAAGTGTGATGAAATGACGAAGTCGACCTTATCATTCAGTTCGGGTCGAGTGCTAATTGATACTTGTGTATTTGACATGATTAAGAAATGGGTGCATATCACCATAGGTACTAGTGACTTCGATGTCTTTCTAAAGGAGGTAGGACATGAGGTATATGGAGATAATTGTTTGCTGGAAGATGCAATTGTAAGGTAAACATGTGAAAGCTCTAGTTCACATTCCGGTGGAAGAGTGGCGATGGCGGCGGCATGGGATCCCGCGGCTAAGATCATCATGGAATGGGCAAACAAAGGAGATGAGGACAAGTGTAGAATGGTAACATCAGATATCTTTTTGAATGAATGCAATCAAGAAAATTCAAAACAGTATCAAGTGCAACGGAAAATGGGTTCTTTCAGAGTTAATGGAATTAATGGTAAGGCTGGTTGTGAGGAATTTGATAATTATATGGAGGTTGATTTGGAAAGAACAGATACAGATAATTGCTTGGATAAGGAAAGTGGGTCCAAAAGAGTTGAGGTAAGTGTCCAAGGGTGGAATGATATGGGTCTGGGATCTAATAATTCAGAGGCCCACGCACAATGCAATAATTCTTGTCTCCCGATGGGTCACACAATTATTGGGCCGGTGAAAGAGAAGCAGATGGGTTGGGAGCTTATGCCACAAGAGACCAACAAGGAAGGTGGGCCGGGTCAGGGGTTAGGTAGGTGTTTTGGTTCGGGCTAGTCGGATCCCTCCTTGAGCGTTGCTAGACTATGCGGAACGGGCTGCACACTTCAGCATCCCCCATTCATTGATCACGCTCCTGCGTTCCATTGAGCTGAGGGGACATGATCCGGTGACGCATCTCAGAAGCCAACCGCGAGGCAACTGTAACGTTGTTGTAGAGAGCCTGGCAGCGAAGATCTATGAGGCTAGACATGACCAAGGTCCGGCAGTCGAGGGGTCGGATGGAAGAAGAGCGGACCTGGCAACCTAGGGAGGCCAAAAGGTGCAATTCCAGAAAGATGAGAATAGTGATGTAGAGGTCAGAGATGGGGATGAAGCTGTGGAACATAAAGATGTTGACGAAAAGGGTACAGAGGAGGCATGATCTAATGCAGAAGAGGAAGAAACAAATTAAAATGCTGATCAGAGGCTTACGCAGGAAGGTCAGTTAACCGAAAATAAAGAAACCCGGAAGTTGGCTGTGGAGTCTGGTGTGATTTTCTATGATGAAGAAGAAGACATTATGGTGATTTTACATAGTCAGAATGAAGCTATGGCGGCAAAATGAAAGATGACAAAACAAAAGGAGAAAGTTAGGAGGAATAGGCCCAAACAACATAAAAAAGTGTGTAAATTTTCTTTTAAATGATTTATAGTTGTTGGAATATTAGAGGATTAAGAGGGGATGGAAAGTTGAGTAAGGTGAAAGAGTTGAAAAAAGTTTAGATTGAATATGCTAGGATTGATTGAAACTAAAAGGGAGGTAGTGACTAAATTTGATGTTGTTCAATTGTGGGGTTGTGACACGGTGGGCTGGGATTATGTGGAATCAGTAGGAGCCTCTGGCGGTTTATTATTAATATGGGACGATTTGTTGTTTAAACTATTAAACTGCTATAAAGGAGATGGTTGGCTTTGCGTGCAAGGAATGAGTGAAGGATTTACAGCTAGTGGATTTACTGCTAACTGATCGAAAATTCACATGATTTCGAGGTTGTTCTTGTAGCCGCATAGATAGGGTTCTTGTCAGTGTGGAGTGGCTTGAGGAGTTTCCAGATACTTGTTTGAGAGGAAGACCTAGAGGGCTATCAAATCATTGCATGTTGATTCTAGAAGATGCGAGACTTAGTGCGGGTCCAAGACCTTTCCGAAGCTTAGACTCCTGGTTTACACATGAAGGGTTTCTGAGGATGGTAAAGGATGAGTGGAGAAACTTGGGTGATGAACAATTCACTAGTAAGCTGAAGGCCTTGACGATACCACTAAGGGGATGACACAAGGACAATTTTAGGGACATTGACAACAGGATAAAGAAGTTTGAGGAAGAGATTAAGAAGATTGATGACATGGTGAGTGCTGGTAGTTATGATGGAACATTGGAGGCTAGACGGAAGGCTCTTGTGACTTATTATGTAAAGTGGTATGCCAAAAAGGAGATTCATTAGAAGCAGATGTCTCAATCTCAACATGCTAGAGATATGGACAAGAACACCAGATACTTCCATAACCTAGCAACGGCTAGAAAAAGGAACAACAGAATCGATTCCCTAGTAATTAATGGCAGAGTGGTAAGGAACCAGGCCAAAATAAAAGTTGCAATTATAGGATTTTATAAAGAACTGTATTGACATGAATATTCTCCAAGGATTGGAATACGTGATGGGTTGGTAAAGCAGATTAATGAGGAAGAGGCAGCAGAGTTAGAGGTAATGCCATCACCTGAGGAAATACGAGAGGCGGTATGGAATTGTGAGTCTAGTAAAATGCCAGGTAGTGATGGATATAATATGAAGTTCATAAAAAAAATGTTAGGGTGAGATTGGCCAAGAGTTTACTGCAGCTGTGTTGGGTTTTTTCCAAAGTGCGAAGCTACCAACAGATACTAATGTAACATGGGTGGCGTTAGCTCTAAAATTTGCAGGAGCTAAGGAAATTAAAGACTTAAGGCCAATTAGTATGGTTGGTTGTGTCTATAAGGTGATATCCAAAGTCTTGGTGAGAAGAATGCGGTCAATAATGCCAGGTTTAGTGGGAAAGACTCAGTCTGCATTTATAAAGGGTCGCAAAATACATGATGGTGCTCTCATTGCTTGTGAGACGGTCCAATAGTTGAAGTTGCGTAAGAAGCAAGCGGCAATTATCAAACTAGACTTTTAGGTAGTGTTTGGTGGAGAGACAGAGACGGAAAGACTGAGACTGAGAGACAGAGACTAAGAGACAGGGATTGAAATAAATCTCAGTATTATGTTTGGTGCAAAATGGGAGACAGGAATTGAAACAAGAATGAAACTCTAATTTAATTTGCACAAAGGGAAAAATTGGAATTAATTAGTTGAAATGAAAGTATTTTAGGTATAAAATGTTATTAAAGTTTTAGTCTCTATCTCTAAAAATTTCAGTCTCCTGTGTCCCTACTTTTTGAGGTACTGAAATACTGAAATTTTAGAGACAGAGACAAAAATTTTAGTACCAGTCTCTGAACTAACAAACACGATACTGAGTCTCAGTCTCTCAGTCTCTGTCTCAGTACCTCAAAACAAACGCTACCTTAGAAAGCTTACGAGAGAGTGAAATAGAGCTTTGTGGATGTTGTGCTACAAAAGATGGGTTTCGGTCTTAGATGGAGGGCATGGGTGAAGGAATGTGTGACTACAATGTCTATGCTGGTTGATGAGCGGATATTTTATACGCTTTTTGGCATCACTTTCATATAGTTTTTAGTAATTTTTATTTAGTTTTTATTAAATTTTTATAGGTTTTAGTGTTAAATTCACAATTTTGGACTTTACTATGATTTTTTCTGTTTTTGGACAATTTCAGATATTTTTTGGCTGAAATTGAGGAATTGGAGCAGAAGTCTAATTCAGAGACAGAGAAAGCACTGCAGATGCTGTTCAGATCTGACCTTCCTGCATTCGGAAGAGCTTTTCTGGAGATACAGAAGTCCAAATGGAGCGCTCTCAACGGATATAGAAAGCTGACTTCCAGAGCTTTCCAGAAATATATAATAGTCCATACTTTGCTTCGTATTAGAAGGCTCAAAACTAGCGTCCAACGCAAGCTTCCTGCCTCTTTCCAGGCGTCCAGCGCCCAAAGAGCAAAACCCAGCGTCCAAAGGCCCAGAGAGGACCCCCGAGCTGGTGTTTCATATCTAGAAGACCTCATAGCACATGTATCTCATCAAGCTCAGCCCAAACACTTACCAAGTGGGCCCTAGAAGTGGATTTTAGCACTAAAAAGATTGTTGTACCCTTACTAGTCATTAGCTTAGTATTTAAGGGATTTTATTTATGTCATTCAGGGACCGTCATTACTTTTCTCATTATTCATGTTTTTCCATTATTTTTACTTTTAGTATGAGTTTCTAAACCTCCTATTTTGAGGGAAAGAGCCATGCTGAGTCCTATGAATTAGTAAAAGTACTATTGTTTCTTCTTCGATCCGTGTTTAATTTATCTCTAAGGTGTATATTCCGATCTTCATCGTGGTGAGCAGGATGATCTGACAAATTAGCTCTGTTCATCACATTAAGATGAATGTGCCTGACAAACACTCGCATCTACTTGGGTTCGTGTGAGTACTGACGAACGGGATTTTTGCTAGTGAAGAATTTCACAAATGAAACCTCGTAGAAAGTATAGTTTCTAAACTAACAGAAAATCCTTTTCGTACAAATAAATTTGGTTGTCACTAAAGCAAACCCAATAAAATTAAACCGAAGTATTTAAACCTCGGCTCGTCTCTCAAGGAATTGCAGGGAGGTGTAGTTATTATTGGTTATGAAAAAGTATCTTTTTGGGTTTTTGTAAAGGTTGATCAAGGAATGTAAATTGCAGGAATTAAACTAATAGTTAAGAAAGGCCCTTGGCAAGGTATGAGAATTAGAAGTCCTATCCTAGCTATCCTTATCAATTGTGATGAGAATTGTCCGTTGCTCCACTTAGTCAACCTCTAACTATGAAGGAAAGTCAAGTGGGAATAATCAATTTGATTCCTCAAGTCCTAGTAAAATCCTAAGGAAAGACTAGCTTTAGCGGAATTCGAATCAACTAACAACTTTCAATTATCAATCAACAAAGGAGCTTGATAACTCAAGAGTCTTCAATTACTCAACCAAAGCCAAAAGGAGAGAAATCTAACTTAAAATCCTCCCAAGCATTTTGTCAAACACTTGGAAGGCATAACATAAAAACATAGAAAACTATCAAGGAATATTAAATCCAAACAACCAATTGCAAACATCAATAATAACAAATGAGAAAAGAATGAAGAAAGGGACAATAGTTATGAAATACCTCAAATTGCATTAAATAGAAAATTGAATCTAACAAGAGAATTCATGAACCAAATAGCAACATAAAGTAATCAACAAAGGGAATAAATAAACTAGAATGCTAAGACAATTAAAAGTAGAAGAGAGACTAAATTAAAGTATAGTAGAAATCTCAAATTGAAGATAGTTAAACCTAAGAATCCTAAAATCTAAGAGAGAGGAGAGAGCCTCTCCCTCTAGAAAACTACATCTAAAACCTAAAATTATGTAAATGAATGTTGTGTCCATGCATGAATGATTGATTTCCCCATTCTGTAGCCTCTATTCTGTGTTCTCGGGCTTGGACTTGGGCCAAAAAGGAGCCCAGAAATCGCTCCCAGCATTTTCTGCACGTGGCGCATGTCACGCGTACGCGTAGGTCACGCGTACGCGTCGTTTGGCAAAAATCCTTGTCACGCGTATGCGTCAGTCACGCGTACGTGTTGCTTGTCTTCTGCGCTAGTCATGTGTGCACATCATCTACGCATACGCGTCGCTGCCAGCTTCCTAAAACTTCATCTTCTTGCAGTCCTTCCACTTTTGCATGTTTTCTTTCCATCCTCTAAGCCATTCTTGCCCTATAAGGCCTGAAAACACTTAATACACAGATCACCACATCGAATGGTAATAGAGGGTAATAAAAATTGATATTTTAAAGGCCTAGGAAACATGTTTTCAACTATATCACAAAATTAGGAAGGATTTGTAAAACCATGCAAATTATATGAGTAAGTGAGCAAAGAATTGATAAAATCCACTCAATTGAGCATAAGATAAACCATAAAATAGTGGTTTATCAAATATCCCCACACTTAAATATTAGCATGTTCTCATGCTAAGCTCAAGAGAAGATATAAAGGAGTGAAAATGAATGGTAGAATGTATGAAATGCAACCTATCTATATGAATGCAACTAAGTGTGAAATGCTTCTACCTACTTGGTTAAAAGTAAATAAATCTTTTAAGAACAAATATGAACTGGATTTCACTAATTCAAATTATAAAAATGAAGTACAAATAGACTTGCAAGAAGAAGATAGCTCATGAAAGCCGGGAACAAAGAATCGAGCATCGAACCCTCACTGGAAGTATATACACTCTAATTACTCAAGTGTTTAAGGTTTGACTCTCTCAGTTCTCCACTAACCTTGCTTTCTAAGACTTGCTCTTCTTCTACCAATCAACAGAAATTTAATGCACAAATACACATATCAAGAGGTATTTTAAGGGTTGTAATGGGGTTAGGGTCAAGGTAGGAATGTATTTGGTCAAGTGGACTAAAATCTGAATCCTTAATTAGCCTAAACTTTCCACCTAACTTAGACAATCCATGTAATCATAATACAATATCTAACTATCCATTAACCATGTTTTCCACATATTCATGCATCCTAATTTCGAGTACAGTACATATGCATTGCTTTCACCATTTACTTTGGGGGCATTTTGTCCCCTTTTATTATTTGCTATTTTTCTTTTCTTTTTCTCCTTTTTTTTCTTTTTTTTATTTTTATTTTTTTTTCTTTTATTTTTCTCAATACATATGATTAAATTATTGAATGTTGAGCATGTCCTAAATATTTCTTTCATATTTTCATAAAGATATACAACACCCAATTCTTAAACCAAATGTTTCCAAATCCAACTTCCCCACACTTAAATCATGAACACTCTCACTAGTCTAAGCTAACCAAGAATTTAAATTAAGGACATTATTGTTTTTCACTTAGAGTTAGTGATGTGCTAAAGTGAAGAATAAATGGGGTTAAAAGGTGATGAGCGGATAATTTATAGGCTTTTTGGCATTGTTTTTAGTATGTTTTTAGTATATTTTAGTTAGTTTTATTATGTTTTTATTAGTTTTCAAATAAAAATCACATTTTTGGACTTTACTATGAGTTTGTATATTTTTCTGTAATTTCAGGTATTTTCTGGCTGAAATTAAGGGACCTGAGCAAAAATCTGATTTAAAGGCTGAAAAAGGACTGCAAATGCTGTTGGATTCTGACCTCCCTGCACTAGAAGTGGATTTTCTGGAGCTACAGAAGCCCAATTGGTGCGCTCTCAATTGCGTTGGAAATTAGACATCCTGGGCTTTCCAAAAATATATAATAGTCCATACTTTGTCCGAGATTTGATGGCCCAAATAGGCGTTCCAAGTCAGCTTAAGAATTCTGGCGTCAAAACGCCAGAACTGGCACAAAAGCTGGAGTTAAACGCCCAAACTGGCACAAAAGCTGGCGTTTAACTCCAAGAAAAGTCTCTACACATGGAAGCTTCAATGCTCAATCCAAGCACACACCAAATGGGTCCGGAAGAAGATTTCTGCGTTAATTACTTATTTCTGTAACCCTAGGCTACTAGTTTTCTATAAATAGGACCTTTTGCTATTGTATTTTCATACTTTTGATAGACCTTTTCACGTTTGGGGGATGGCCTCACGGCCATGCCTAGACCCTTTTGTTCTTATGTATTTTCAACGGTGGAGTTTCTACACACCATAGATTAAGGTGTGGAACTCTGCTGTTCTTCACGAATTAATGCAATTACTACTGTTTTCTATTCAATTCACGCCTACTTCTTGTTCTAAGATATTCATTTGTACCCAAGAACATGATGAATGTGATGATTATGTGACACTCATCACCATTCTCCCCTATGAACGCGTGCCTGACAACCACCTCCGTTCTACATGCAATCAAGCTTGAATGTTTATCTCTTAGCCTTTTGGTTCATGACGCATGGTTGCCTCGCCTGACAACCGAGTCCTCCATTCCATGAAATCAGAGTCTTCGTGGTATAGGCGAGAATCAATTGGCAGCATTATTGAGATCCGGAAAGTCTAAACCTTATCTGTGGTATTCCGAGTAGGATCTGGGATGGGATGACTGTGACGAGCTTCAAACTCGTGAGTGTGGGACGTGTGACAGACGCAAAAGGATCAATGGATCCTATTCCGACATGATCGAGAACCAACAGCTGATTAGCTGATGTGGTGACAGCGCATCAGGACCATTTTCACTGAGAGGACGGGAGGTAGCCATTGACAACGGTGAAACCCAACATAAGCTTGCCATGGAAGGGAGTATGAATGATTGGAAGAAGGCAATGGGAAAGCAGAGGTTCAGGAGGAACAAAGCATCTTCATACGCTTATCTGAAATTCTCACCAATAAATTACATAAGTATCTCTATCTTTATTTTATATTTTATTTATCTTTTAATTATCAATTCTCCATAACCATTTGAATCCGCCTGACTGAGATTTACAAGATGACCATAGCTTGCTTCAAGCCGACAGTCTCTGTGGGATCGACCTTTACTCACGTAAGGTTTATTACTTGGACGACCCAGTGCACTTGCTGGTTAGTTGTGTGGAGTTGTGATAAAGAGTTGAGATTACAATTGTGCGTACCAACTTGTTGGCGCCATTGATGATCACAATTTCGTGCACCAAGTTTTTGTTGCCGTTGCCGGGGATTGTTCGAGTTTGGACAACTGACGGCTCATCTTGTTGCTTAGATTAGGTAATTTTATTTTATGTTTAATCTTTTTACTTTTTATTTTCGAAAAATTTTTTTTTTTAAAAATACAAAATTTTTTTTCTATTTTGTTCTTCAGAGTTTTTAAGAATGAATTCTAGAGTTTCATGATGATTTGTTGAAGTCTGGTTGGCTGTAAAGCCATGTCTAATCTTTTGGACCAAGGTTTCATGATGGTTTCTATCAATTTTGCTGTTGTGAGCAATGATCTGCTAAAGCTTGGCTGGCCATTGGCCATGTCTAGTGTTTTGGACCGGAGCTTTCTTTGAAAGCTTGGCTGGCTAGTAAGCCATGTCTAATTCCTGGACCGGAGTTTTAGACTAACATTGCAATGATTCCTGGAATTCTCATTAAAAATTTTGAATCCCTTTATTTTCCTTTCCATATAATTTTCGAAAAATCACAAAAAAATATTTATAAAATCATAAAAATAAAAAAATATTTTATGTTTCTTGTTTGAGTTTAGTGTTAATTTTAAAGTTTGGTGTAAATTGCATGTCTTTATTCTTCTTGCATTTTTCGAATATATGCATTATGTTCTTCATTGATCTTCAAGTTGTTCTTGATGATTTCATTGCTCTGATATTTAATTTATCTTATTTTGTGTCTTTTGTTGTTTCTTATATGCATTTTCAAATTGTTATAGTCCTTAGTATACAAACTTCTAAGTTTGGTGTCTTGCATGCATTGTTTATTTGATCTTAGTTGTATTTTTTTGTTTCTCATCATTAAAAAATTCAAAAAAAAATTCAAAATTGTCTTTTCAAGTCAATAACACAGAGAATTGAAGATTCAGAACACTCAGCAGAGGAATTACACAGAAAAAGCTGGGCGTTCAAAACGCCCAGTGAAGAAGGAAAACTGGCGTTTAAACGCCAGCCAGGGTACCTGGCTGGGAGTTAAACGCCCAAAAGGGTAGCATTTTGGGCGTTAAACGCCAGAATGGATACCATTCTGGGCGTTTAACGCCAGGATGACATAAGAGGAAAGATTTTGTTTTTAATTCAAATTTTTTTTTTCAAGTTTTCATAAGTTTTCAAAATCAAATCTTTTTCAAATCATATCTTTTCAAAATAAATTTCTTTCCATTTTTTTTGCTATTTTCGAAAATACTTGCTAACAATTAATGATTTGATTCAAAAATTTCAAGTATGTTGCTTTCTTGTTAAGAAAGGTTTAATATCTGAATCATATCTTTTAAATTTCTTGTTAGCCAAGTCATTAATTTTAAAATCAAATCTTTTTAAATTGTTTTTCAATTATATCCTTTCAATCATATCTTTTTAAAACCATATCTTTTCAATCATATCTTCTTAATCACATCTTTTTCAAAATAATTTTCAATCATATCTTTTTGATTTCTAATTTCAAAAATCTTTTTCAAAAATTACTTAATTTCTTTCCCAACTTTAATTCTCGAAAATCATCAATCAAATTTTCAAAATTTCTTTTAATTATTTCAAAATATTTTACTTTAATTTCAAAAATTCTTTCCCTCTTCTCACATCCTTCTATTTAAAGGACTAACACTCCTCCACTATCAACAATTCGAACTCTATCCCTCTTGATAAGTTCAAATTCTTCTCTTTCTACCTTCTCCTTCTATTCTTCTTTTCCTCTGACACTTCAAGGAATCTCTATACTGTGACATAGAGGATTCCATACTTTCTTCTTCTCTTTTCATATGAGCAGAAGCAAGGACAAAGGCATTCTTGTTGAAGCTGATCCTGAACCTGAAAGGACCTTGAAGAGAAAGCTAAGAGAAGCTAAAGTATAACTCTCTATAGAGGACCTAACAGAACTTTTCAAACAAAAAAAAAGACATGGCAGCCGAAAACAACAACAATGTCAACAATGCAAGGAAGATGCTTGGTGACTTTACTGCACCTACTCCCGACTTCTGTGGGAGAAGATCTCAATCCCTGCCATTGGAGCAAACAACTTTGAGCTCAAGCCTCAATTAGTTTCTCTGATGTAACAGAATTGTAAGTTTCATGGACTTCCAATGGAAGATCCTCATCAGTTCTTAGCTGAATTCCTGCAAATCTGTGACACTGTCAAGACCAATGGGATTGATCTCGAGGTCTACAAGCTTATGCTCTTTCCCTTTGCTGTAAGAGACAGAGCTAGAACATGGTTGGATTCACAACCTAAAGAAAGCCTGAACTTTTGGAAAAAGCTAGTCAATGCCTTCTTGGCAAAGTTCTTTCCACCTCAAAAATTGAGTAAGCTTAGAGTGGAAGTCCAAACCTTCAGACAGAAGGAAGGTAAATCCCTCTATGAAGTTTGAGAAAGATACAAGCAATTAATCAGAAGGTGCCCTTCTGACATGCTTTCAGAATGGATCATCATAGGTATCTTCTATGATGGTCTGTCTGAACTGTTCAAAATGTCATTGGACAGCTCTGCTGGAGGATCTCTTCATCTAAAGAAGATGCCTGCAGAAGCTCAGGAACTCATTGAGATGGTTGCAAATAACCAATTCATGTATACTTCTGAAAGGAACCCTATGAATAATGGGACAAATCAGAAGAAAGGAGTTCTTGAGATTGATACTCTGAATGCCATATTGGCTCAGAATAAAATATTGACTCAGCAAGTCAATATAATTTCTCAAAGTCTGTCTGGAATGCAAGCTGCACCAGGCAGTACTAAGGAAGCTTCATCTGAAGAAGAAGCTTATGATCCTGAGAACCCAACAATGGAAGAGGTGAATTACATGGGAGAACCCTATGGAAACACCTATAATCCTTCATGGAGAAATAATCCAAATCTCTCATGGAAGGACTAACAGAGGCCTCAACAAGGCTTCAATAACAATAATGGTGGAAGAAACAGGTTTAGAAATAGCAAACCTTTTCCATCATCTTCTCAGCAACAGACAGAGAATTCTAAGCAGAGCCACTCTGAATTAGCAACTGTAGTCTCTGATCTAATTAAAACCACTCAAAGTTTCATGACTGAAACAAGGTCATCCATTAGAAATTTGGAGGCACAAGTGGGTCAGCTGAGTAAGAAAGTTACAGAACTCCCTCCTAGTACTCTTCCAAGCAATACAGAAGAGAATCCAAAAGGAGAGTGCAAGGCCATCACCATGACCCACACGGCTGAATCTGGAGAGGAGGAAGAGGCAGTGATCTCCACTAAGGAAGATCTCACTGGACGTCCACTGGCCTCCAAGGAGTTCCCTCATGAGGAACCATGGGAATCTGAGGCTCACACTGAGACCATAGAGATTCCATTGAATTTACTTCTGCCATTCATGAGCTCTGATGAGTATTCTTCCTCTGAAAAGGATAAAGATGTTACTGAAGAGCAAGTTGCTAAGTACCTTAGAGCAATCATGAAACTAAATACCAAGTTATTTGGTAGTGAGACTTGGGAGGATGAACACCCTTGCTCACCAAAGAACTGGATGACTTGACTAGGCAGATATTACCCCAAAAGAGACAAGATCCTAGAAAGTTCTCAATACCTTGCACCATAGGCACCATAACCTTTGAAAAGGCTCTGTGTGACCTAGGGTCAAGCATAAACCTCATGCCTCTCTCTGTAATGGAGAAACTAGGAATTTTTGAGGTGCAAGCTGCAAGAATCTCATTAGAGATGGCAGACAATTCAAGGAAACAAGCTTATAGACTTGTAGAGGATGTCTTGGTAAAGGTTGAAGACCATTACATCCCTGCTGATTTCATAATCTTAGAGACTGGGAAGTGTATGGATGAATCCATCATCCTTGGCAGACCCTTCCTAGCCATAGCAAAAGCTGTGATTGATGTTGACAGAGGAGAATTGGTCCTTCAAGTGAATAAGGACTCCCTTGTGTTTAAGGCTCAAGGATCTCTCTCTGTAACTATGGAGAGGAAGCATGAAAAGCTTCTCTTAATACAAAGTCAAACAAAGCCCCCACATTCAAACTCTAAGTTTAGTGTTGGGAGGCCACAACCAAACTCTAAGTTTGGTGTTAAGAGGCCACAACCAAACTCTAAGTTTGGTGTTGAGAGGCCATCATCATGCTCTGAGTATTTGTGAGCTCCATGAGAGCCCACTGTCAAGCTACTGACATTAAAGAAGCGCTTGTTGGGAGGCAACCCAATTTTACTTATCTATGTTAAATTTCTATTGTTATTTTATATTTTCTATAGGTTGATGATCATGTGAAGTCATAAAAACAATTGAAAAAGTGAAAACAAACTGAAAAACAGAATGAAAAATAGCACACCCTGGAGGAGAAAGCTACTGGCGTTTAAACGCCAGTAAGGGCAGCAGAATGGGCGTTAAACGCCCAGTCTGGCACCATTCTAGGCGTTTAACACCAGAAAGGGGCACAGAGCTGGCGTTTAACGCCAGAAAAGGGCAAGAAGCTGGCGTTAAACGCCAGAAATGGGCAGCAACCTGGCGTTTAACACCAGGATTGGCAGAAAAGGGCATTTTGCACGCCACTTGGTGCAGGGATGAAAAATCCTTGACACCTCAGGATCTGTGGACCCCACAGGATCCCCACCTACCCCACCCCTCTCTCTCTTCTTCACCCATTCACCAATCACCTCAATACCTCTTCCCCAAAAACCCCTCACCTATCAAATCCTACCCTCTTGTCCATAAACCCTTCACCAATCCACATCCATCCATCATAAAATCCCACCTACCTCACCATTCAACTTCAAACCACTTTCCCTCCCAAACCCACCCTATATGGCCGAACCCTAACCCTCTCTCCACTCCTATATAAACCCATCTTCACTCCCTCATTTTTACACATCTTCAACACTACTTCTCCCCCCTTGGCCGAATCACTCCCACTTCTCCATCTCCTCCATTTACTTCTTCTTCTACTCCTTTCTTTCTTCTTTTGCTCGAGGACGAGCAACCCTTCTAAGTTTGGTGTGGTAAAAGTGTTGCTTTTTGTTTTTCCATAACAATTTATGGCACCAAAGGCCGGAGAAACCTCTAGAAAGAGGAAAGGGAAGGCAAAAGCTTCCACCTCCGAGTCATGGGAGATGGAGAGATTCATCTCAAAGGTGCATCAAGACCACTTCTATGAAGTCATGGCCAAGAAGAAAGTGATCCCCGAGGTCCCTTTCAAGCTCAAAAAGGGTGAATATCCGGAGATCCGACATGAGATTTGAAGAAGAGGTTGGGAAGTTCTCACCAACCCCATTCAACAAGTCGGAATCTTAATAGTTCAAGAGTTCTATGCCAATGCATGGATCACCAAGAACCATGATCAAAGTGTGAACTCGGACCCAAAGAATTGGCTTACAATGGTTTAGGGAAAATGCTTAGATTTTAGTCTGGAGAATGTAAGGTTGGCATTCAACTTGCCCATGATGCAAGGAGATGCACACCCCTACACTAGAAGGGTCAACTTTGATCAAAGGTTGGACCAAATCCTCAAAGACATTTGTGAAGAGAGCGCTCAATGGAAGAGAGATTCAAGAGGGAAGCCGGTTCAACTAAGAAGGCATGACCTCAAGCCCGTGGCTACCGGTCTGAAGTTACTATAGACCGGGCGATCATGATCCATAGCATCATGATTGGAGAGGAAGTAGAAGTTCATGAGGTTATATCCCAAGAACTCTACAAGGTGGCGGATAAGTCCTCCACTTTGTCAATGTTAGCCTTCCCTCATCTCATTTGTCACCTTTGCAATTCGGCTGGAATTGACATAAAGGAAGACACCCTCATTGATGAGGACAAGCCCATCACTAAGAAAAGGATAGAGCAAACAAGAGATCCCACTCATGGACAAGAGCATGAGAAAATTCCTCATCATGAAATTCCTGAGATACCTCAAGGGATGTATTTTCCTCCACAAACCTATTGGGAGCAAATTAACACCTACCTAGGAGAATTAAGTTCCAATATGGGACAACTAAGGGTAAAGCACCAAGAGCATTCTATCCTCCTCCATGAAATTAGAGAAGACCAAAAAGTTATGAGAGAGGAGCAACAAAGGCAAGGAAGAGATATTGAGGAGCTCAAGCACTCCATAAGATCTTCAAGAGGAAGAACAAGCCGCCATCACTAAGGTGGACCCGTTCTTTAATTTCCTTGTTCTTTACTTTCTATTTTTCGAATTTTTATGCTTTATGTTTATCTATGTTTGTGTCTTTATTACATGATCATTAGTGTCTTAGTGTCTATGCCTTAAAGTTATGAATGTCCTATGAATCCATCACCTTTCTTAAATAAAGAGTGTTTTAATTGAAAAGGAAAAGAAGTGCATGAATTTTAAATTTTAAAACAGTTTAATTATTCTGATGTGGTGGCAATAATTATTGTCTTCTAAATGAATGCTTGAACAGTGTATATTTTTGAATTTGTTGTTTATGAATGTTAAAACTGTTGGCTCTTGAAATAATGATGGAAAAGGAGAAATGTTATTTGATGATCTGAAAAATCATAAAATTGATTCTTGAAGCAAGAAAAAGCAGTGAAAAGCTTGCGGAAAAAAAAAAGAGTAAGAAAAAGAAAAAGCAAGCAGAAAAAGCCAATAGCCCTTTAAACCAAAAGGCAAGGGTAAAATAAAAAGGATCCAAGGCTTTGAGCATCAGTGTATAGGAGGGTCCACAGGAATAAAATCCTGGCCTAAGCGGCTAAACCAAGCTGTCCCTAACCATGTGCTTGTGGTGTGAAGGTGTCAAGTGAAAACTTGAGACTGAGCAGTTAAAGTCGTGGTCCAAAGCAAAAAAAAAAAGAGTGTGCTTAAGAGCTCTGGACACCTCTAATTGGGGACTCTAGCAAAGCTGAGTCACAATCTGAAAAGGTTCACCTAGTTATGTGTCTGTGGCATTTATGTATCCGGTGGTAATACTGGAAAACAAAATGCTTAGGGTCACGGCCAAGACTCATAAAGTAGCTATGTTCAAGAATCAATATACTTAACTAGGAGAATCAATAACACTATCTGAATTCTGAGTTCCTATAGATGGCAATCATTCTGAACTTCAAGGGATAAAGTGAGATGCCAAAACTATTCAGAAGTAAAAAGCTAAAGCTCATCTAATTAAGACTGATCTTCATAGATGTTTTTGGAATTCATTGTATATTCTCTTCTTTTTATCCTATTTGATTTTTATTTGCTTGGGGACAAGCAACAATTTAAGTTTGGTGCTGTGATGAGCGGATAATTTATACGCTTTTTGGCATTGTTTTTAGTATGTTTTTAGTATATTTTAGTTAGTTTTTATTATGTTTTTATTAGTTTTCAAATAAAAATTATATTTCTGGACTTTACTATGAGTTTGTGTATTTTTCTATAATTTCAGGTATTTTCTGGCTGAAATTGAGGGACCTGAGCAAAAATCTGATTCAGAGGTTGAAAAAGGACTGCAGATGCTGTTGGATTCTGACCTCCCTGCACTCGAAGTAGATTTTCTGGAGCTACAGAAGCCCAATTGACGCGCTCTCAATTGTGCTGGAAAATAGACATCCTGGGCTTTCCAGCAATATATAATAGTTCATACTTTGCCCGAGATTTGATGGCCCAAACAGGCGTTCCAAGTCAGCTTAAGAATTCTGGCGTCAAAACGCCAGAACTGGCACAAAAGCTGGAGTTAAACACCCAAACTGGCACAAAAGCTGGCGTTTAACTCCAAGAAAAGTCTCTACACATGGAAGCTTCAATGCTCAGCCCAAGCACACACCAAATAGGCCCAGAAGAAGATTTCTACGTTAATTACTTATTTCTGTAACCCTAGGCTACTAGTTTTCTATAAATAGGACCTTTTGCTATTGTATTTTCATACTTTTGATAGACCTTTTCACGTTTGGGGGCTAGCCTCACGGCCATGCCTAGACCCTTTTGTTCTTATGTATTTTCAACAGTGGAGTTTCTACACACCATAGATTAAGGTGTGGAGCTCTGCTGTTCTTCACGAATTAATGCAATTACTACTGTTTTCTATTCAATTCACGCCTACTTCTTGTTCTAAGATATTCATTCGTACCCAAGAACATGATGAATGTGATGATTATGTGACACTCATCACCATTCTCCCCTATGAACGCGTGCCTGACAACCACCTCCATTCTACATGCAATCAAGCTTGAATGTTTATCTCTTAGCCTTCTGGTTCATGACGCATGGTTGCCTCGCCTGACAATCGAGTCCTCCATTCCATGAAATCAGAGTCTTCGTGGTATAGGCGAGAATCAATTGGCAGCATTATTGAGATCTGGAAAGTCTAAACCTTGTCTGTGGTATTCCGAGTAGGATCTGGGATGGGATGACTGTGACGAGCTTCAAACTTGCGAGTGTGGGGCGTGTGACAGATGCAAAAGGATCAATGGATCCTATTCCGACATGATCGATAACCAATAGCTGATTAGCCGATGTGGTGACAGCGCATCAGGACCATTTTCACTGAGAGGACGGGAGATAACCATTGACAACGGTGAAACCCAACATAAGCTTACCATGGAAGGGAGTATGAATGATTGGAAGAAGGCAATGGAAAAGCAGAGGTTCAGGAGGAACAAAGCATCTTCATACGCTTATCTGAAATTCTTACCAATGAATTACATAAGTATCTCTATCTTTATTATATATTTTATTTATCTTTTAATTATCAATTCTCCATAACCATTTGAATCCGCCTGACTGAGATTTACAAGATGACCATAGATTGCTTCAAGCCGACAGTCTCCGTAGGATCGACCTTTACTCACATAAGGTTTATTACTTGGACGACCCAGTGCACTTGTTGGTTAGTTGTGCGGAGTTGTGATAAAGAGTTGAGATTACAATTGTGCGTACCAACTTGTTGGCGCCATTGATGATCACAATTTCGTGCACCAAAAGGTTCAACATTGGTTTACAAAGGATACTGAAAAGGTTAAGGCCATATGGGTATGTAAGCTCAGTGAAACAAGGCCTCAATCATATAAGTGCATGCATACATCAAACAGTGGAAATATAGTATTAAGCAAGACAAATATCACAATTTTAGAGAGAATAACACACACTAAAACAGAATATTGGTTGATAAAATGTAACCAATCAAATAGGCTCAAAATCTCACTGGTTTTGTGTGTTTGAGCTCTAAACCATGTTCCAAAATAATATTTCTTCAAACAAGTTCAATAAAAATTTTAATTTAAATTAGTGAAATGCTATAAAATAATTTCTTGGAAAAGAATTCATCGCTTCAACCAAGCAGTGGTAGAATATGCACAAAATCAAACAAACATGCAATCAAACATGCAAATGCAACAACTAATTTAACAAGGAAAATTAAACATTGGTGTTGAAATAGGAAATAACTAACCCACGGAAGTCAGTATCGACCTCCCCATACTTAAAGATTGCACCGCCCTCGGTGCATGCTAAGATGTGCAAGTGGACGGGTTGCTTTAACTGACACTTTTTTTTCCAAAGAATGTGCGTAGGAACTTGTTTGTCGCCCCATTGAAACGTCTTCCGGTTCCCTTCCTGGTGGCCATCCTGAAAGAAGAGAAAATGGAAGAAAAGTAACCCAAAAACGAAGATAGAAAACAAATAAAATATGGATGGGATAATGCCAAATAATAAGGGTCTCAATTACATGGTAGCTACAACATGCAAGTGAGAAAATAGTAGAAGTAAATGGCATATCAATAGTACAAAAATTGCGACAATGGGGAAGAGATAGTAGGTAATGAAAGACAATATAAATTCATGTCAATGCAAAAGGAATACATGTATCATAAGAGATTGGCAGTGACAGATAAAGAGTATTGCCCAACAGTGTAAAATAAGTCACTAAGCACCAAAATAATACCAGAAAAGATACAACAGTTGAATAAGAACATTTAACACCAATGGTAAAATAGGAAATTAAAAAAGGAGATAAAAATATGAATAAAATTAAAATGCAATGAAGGAAAGTATGCAAATGCAATATGTAAAAGAAAATGAAAGAGAATAAGGATGAGAAGAAAGTGAGAAAAGAAGAAGAAGGAGTTAGAAAGGAGAGAAGAAAGAAGAAGAAAGGATGGAAGAAAGGCGTAAGAGAGGAAAAACAGGGCGCGACGCACACACATGCATCATGCGTAAGCGTGAAAACTGAGTTGGCCATTCGACGCGTAAGTGTCGCCCACGCGTACGCGTGGGTGGCAAAACATGCACACTGATGCGTGAGCATCGGTCACGCGTACGTGTGACTGCTCGCGCGACTCCAGCATAGTGGCAGCCCAACTTTCTGTCGCTGATGCTTACGCGTGGTTTGAAAAATTAGCAGGGGACGTGTACGCGTAAGGCATGTGTACGCGTGGGTCTGGTTGTGCGCAGAGCACACCAGCCGTACGATTCTATCACAACTCTTTGTTCGTTGGATGGGAGAGCCAAATTGGACTCGACGCCCATGCGTGGCCTACGCGCACGCGTGGGTTGCCCCCTTTTTTTGTGAAATGCAGGTGGTGATGCAGAAATGATGAATGAACACTGATAAAAATAAAATAAAATAAAATAAAATAAAACTAATAATAAAAATGAAAGATCATACTATGGTGGGTTGTCTCCCACCTAGCACTTTTAGTTAAAGTCCTTAAGTTGGACATTTGGTGAGCTCTTTGTCATGGTGGCTTGTGCTTGAACTCATCTTGAAACTGCCACCAACGCTTGGACTTCCAATAAGCTTCAACATCTCCAAATAAATTCACCAGGCCTTGATGAAGTTCTCCACAAGCTTTGAGCTCCCAAAGTTGATCTTCTTGTATTCCCGGATCCCAAATCTTGTTTCTACACCCGTCTTTAAGTTGATCATCATGATTCCATCCGGGTGGTTTAGCCTTGGAATTCTCATTTAAGCACCCAAACATCCTCCTAGACCCAATCAATTGAGAATTGTACCAACCCTTGCAATTAGGTCTTGAGCTTCCAACCATAACGAACCTAGGATGGTGTTGCCAACTGCTAACCATCTCCCTTTTACTCTTGAAACCGCAGATAGCTCTAAGTTGTCCATCCGTTTCATGCAGACCATATTCAAGTGGGAAGGTAGAGTTTAAGGATAAGAATTTTACCCACTTGAATGTTGTGCTGGATCGTAATGGCTTGGGGGGAGGTATCTCCAGTGGTGGCCTTGCCAATGTATGCTTCACTCTCTTGGGCTCCTCTTTGATAATCTCCACCTCTTGACAAGCTTCTGCAACATTAACCTCTTCCTCAAGTTCAATGGGAGAGGATTCAATTGTGGATAGAAATTCATTGATTCTTGAATCTATCTCTTGATCAACCTCCTCAAAGTTTTCAACCATGACATGCCTTAGAGGTTGTACACCCTCCTCAACATCAAATTCAAACGTCTTGGAAGGAGGCTCTATGACTTGAGTTTCCCATGGAGGTTCAGCATCTCCTAAATCCTCAACCACTTCCTCTTCTTCAATAATTTCGGCATTCTCCACTTGCTCTAGTACAAAATCCAGCTCCTCCTTGATGACTTCCACCGCTTGACAACTTTCTTCAAGGGCCTCTCCTACCTCTACCTTTCGGGCCTCCTCTTGCTTCTCTTGAAGTATGTATGCGTGAACCTGATCCATTACGTCCCTAAGACGATCCCTTCTCTCTTGTTCCATGTCAATAGCATAGTTGGGATCATGTTGTTCTTGGATTGATGGATATGGGTGAAAAGTAAGTGCACCAGAGCTTGAGGGTTGAATATTGGGGGTAAAGGATGAATCCACACAAAATATAAGAGCTTGGAGAGTAGAGGTGAGACCGGTGAGAGTAGAGGTAAGTGTGGTTTGAAGCTCTCTTTGCCCTTGGCGAATAGCACTAAAGGTATCATCTATGGGAGCTTGGGGTGGATAGGAGGGTTCATTTGTTGGGAGAAAAGGTTCATAAAACGGATGTGGTTCTTCTTGATAAGGGTGTGGAGATGGTGTATATTGAGGTGGTGGTCCTGGGTATGGTTCATATGGTTCGTATGGTGGTTGGTGTGGTGGATAAGGGTTAGGGTCATATGGAGGTGAATGGTGGAAAGGGGCTTGTGAGTATGATGGTTCAGAGTTATGTTGAGGAGGTGGTTCATAAGCATATGGTGGGGCTTGTTGGTAACTACAAGGGGGTCCACTATATCCATCATCTTGGTACACACCCTGGAATGGCTCTTGACCATAGTAATTTGGTGGAGGTTGGTTGTCACGAAAAAGTCCACCATAACCATTGTCTTGGGATGCATCGTAGTATGGTCGTTGCCCCTGGCACATTGGGGGAGGTTGTTGCCGAAAGGGTTGATCAAATCCTTGTGGCTCCTCCCATCTTTGATTATTCCAACCTTGATGTATGTTTTCATTATAGCTTCCATTCCCTACAACATAATTTGAACCAAACTCGTAGTCAAAAGGGGGAGAATTCATAGTAACAAAAGAAAGTAAAAACAAAACCTAATAAGAAAATAATGAGAATAAACTCCTAAAACTAGAAACAACTAACAAAGAAACAGAAAAGCAAAATTATTCACAATATTCACAATAACTAATAATAAGGCACACGTTTGCAGATCCCCGGCAACGGCGCCATTTTGACGAACCGGATTTTTGCTAGTGAAGAATTTCACAAATAAAACCTCGTTGAAAGTATAGTTTATAAACCAATAGAAAATCCTTTACGTACAAATAAATTTGGTTGTCACTAAAGCAAACCCAATAAAATTAAACCGAAATATTTAAACCTCGGGTCGTCTCTCAAAGAATTGCAGGGAGGTGTAGTTATTATTGGTTATGGAAAAGTATCTTTTTGGATTTTTGTAAAGGTTGAATAAGGAATGTAAATTGCAGGAATTAAACTAATAGTTAAGAAAGGCCCTTGGCAAGGTATGAGAATTAGAAGTCCTATCCTAGCTATCCTTATCAATTGTGATGAGAATTGTCCGTTGCTCCACTTAGTCAACCTCTAACTATGAAGGAAAGTCAAGTGGGAATAATCAATTTGATTCCTCAAGTCCTAGTCAAATCCTAAGGAAAGACTAGCTTTAGTGGAATTTGAATCAACTAACAACTTTCAATTATCAATCAACAAAGGAGCTTGATAACTCAAGAGTCTCCAATTACTCAACCAAAGCCAAAAGGAGAGAAATCGAACTTAAGGGTGTGTGTGGTTCATGTATTACATTGTTATAAAGATTCCATTCCCATGGGAATTAAAGATACCCAAGGGGAAGGTGGGAATTGAAATGATGGTATTTTGATTCCCTGGAATCAAACTTGCTTAGGAATAGTTTTTCAAACTTTGAACCAAACATAGGAATATGATATTCCTATCTTAAAATTCCTAGAAATTATTTATAATTCCTCCAACCACACACACCCTAAAATCCTCCCAAGCATTTTGTCAAACACTTGGAAGGCATAACATAAAAACATAGAAAATTAGCAAGGAATATTAAATCCAAACAACCAATTACAAACATCAATAATAACAAATGTGAAAAGAACGAAGAACGGGGCAATAGTTATGAAATACCTCAAATTGCATTAAATAGAAAATTGAATCTAACAAGAGAATTCATGAACCAAATAGCAACATAAAGTAATCAACAAAGGGAATAAATAAACTAGAATGCTAAGACAATTAAAAGTAGAAGAGAGACTAAATTAAAGTAGAGTAGAAATCTCAAATTGAAGATAGTTAAACCTAAGAATCCTAAAACCTAAGAGAGAGGAGAGAGCCTCTTCCTCTAGAAAACTACATCTAAAACCTAAAATTATGTGAATGAATGTTGTATCCATGCATGAATGATTGATTCCTCCATTCTACAGCCTTTATTCTGTGTTCTCAGGCTTAGACTTCGGCCAAAAAGGAGCCCAGAAATCGCTCACAGCGCTTTCTGCAATTTCTGCACGTGGCGCATGTCACGCGTACGCGTTGCTTGTCTTTTGCGCTAGTCACGCGTGCGCGTCGTCTACGCGTACGCGTCGCTGCCATCTTCCTAAAACTTCATCTTCTTGCAGTCCTTCCACTTTTGCATGTTTTCTTTCCATCCTCTAAGCCATTCCTGCCCTATAAGGCCTGAAAACACTTAACACACATATCACGGCATCGAATGGTAATAGAGGGTAATAAAAATTGACAGTTTAAAGGCCTAGGAAACATGTTTTCAATTATATCACAAAATTAGGAAGGATTTGTAAAACCATACAAATTATATGAGTAAGTGAGCAAAGAATTGATAAAAACCACTCAATTGAGCATAAGATAAACCATAAAATAGTGGTTTATCAGTACCTGGAAGAAAAGCACGAGCCAACAGCTATGTTTATACATCTCTCAGACGGTTAATCCACGATTTCGTTGGGAACTTCTCGAGACACCAGTTCAGCCGATCTCCAGGGAGATTAGGGTCTCCGTGGTATAGGCTAGAATCCAAAAAAGCAGCGTTCTCTGATCCGAAAGATTCAACCTTGTCTGTGGCATTTTGAGTAGGATTGCCAAGAGAATGGACTGCTATGCCCTTCACCCTTCATCAGATTGAGTAACCACGGCCAATGGGCACAGCCGTATTCAACCTGTAGCAGAGGAGATCAATGACCACGGACAATGGCTTTGATCACTTATAGCCTGCCATAGAAGAAGATCATTCACAAGCAAAGAAGACAGTAGTACCAGAGTTACTTTAGAAAGACAAAATAACTCCAACTCTCAGCTCTATTCCCAGCGTATAATTCCTGTTAGTTAACTTCTTTTGATTCCACATGACTAAGACCTGCAAGACAACTATAGCTTGCTTCAAGCCACAATCCTTGTGGGATCGACCCTGACTCGCTCAGGTATTTCTTGGATGACCCAGTGCACTTGCTAGTATTGCTGCTGTACGAAATAGTGTGGGTTTTGTGTACACGCGCACCACTGGTGTTGATTAATGGGTCACCATCCAAATTGTTCAGGATAGAGAGAGGTTTTAGACAAGGAGATCATCTTTCTCCTTTTCTATTTGTTCTAGTTGTTGACGTCTTGCACATGATGGTGGGTGAGGCAGTCAGGAATGGACGCATTTCTCTACTGTTGGTGGGAAGGGACAACATAGAATTGTCGCATCTCCAATTTGCGGATGACACAATTTTATTTTGCCCACAGGATATAGAAACACTATTGAAATATAAGAGGCTTTTGCATTGTTTCGAGTTGATGTTTGGACTGAATATTAACTTTGATAAGTCAAATTTGATTTCGGTTATCTGTGAGCAGGAATGGGTGACGAATATGTGTGGTTTGTTAGGATGCACACCGAAGCTACTTTATCAATCAGGTACTTAGGAATATCTTTAGGTGCAAACCCCCGGTTGGTGAAGACCTGAAAACCGATCATAGACAAGGTGGAAGATAAGCTCAGTTTGTGGAAAGCTAAGTCCCTTAGCAAAGCTGGCAAGCTGGTTCTCAATTAAAATCTATTCTAAATAGTTTGCCATTTACTACTTAAGCTTGTATAAGATGCCAAAGACGGTTGCAGAAAATATAATCGGGCTACAGAGAAGGTTTTTGTGGAGTAAAGAAGATGGGAATAACGGTATACCACTTGTGAAATGGGAGATGATGCAAGCTCCAAAAAAGTTAGGCGGTTTGGGGTGGGTGATGCGTTAATCAGAAATGTGTCGCTTCTGTTCAAGTGGTGGTGGTGTTTTTCGAAGGAAGATTCTCCGTTGTGGAAGAAGGTAGTATGTTCTTGTAATCATTTGAATCCTTCTGTAATGTTGTCAAAACAGCCATTACCGTTAAGGAGTGGCCCGTGGAAAGATATTTGTCAACTTAATATTAAAGAGCCACATGCAAGAGATATGATGATTAGTGGTTTGGCTATGGAGGTGGAAAATGACAGACGTATTCATTTCTGGGAGGATGATTGGCTACAAAGTGGTCCGTTGGAAGATAGTTTTTCGAGACTCTTTTCCGTTTCAAATCAACAAGGATCCATCATAGGGGAGTGTGGGTTCTGGGATGATATAGAGTGGGTGTGGAACTTTCAGTAGAGGAGAGAGTTATTCCAATGGGAACTTGAGTTGCTCAATCAACTTCATGACTGATTACGACTAGTAAGAATGTCGCCTAGTAGAGATGATACAATTGTATGAAAATTTGATAAAATAGGTATCTATTCTACTAATTCATTTGTGCATGTGTTGCAGAAAGAGACTCTCCCGGAAGACATCACAAGCTACATCTTCACTAGTGCCATTTGGAGAGGATTGGTTCTTCCAAGAGTTGAACTCTTTGCGTGGTTTGTTTTAGTAAGCAGGATCAACATTAAAGAGAGACTGAGTAGGCTAGGAATCATACATCATAGCGATAAGATTTGTGTTTTGTGTAAAAAGGAAATAGAATTTGTGCACCATTTGTTTCTTGGTTGTGAATTTACTTAGCAGGTGTGGTGCACTTGGTTGACGGGTGCAGATAGAGCATGGGCTATTCCGGGGACTGTTAAAGAACTGTTTGAGAGTTGGATTGAAGTGTCTGGTCGTAATTCTGAGCAAAAGAAGTGGCTGATAGGATTCTTTGCGGTTATCTAGAATATTTGGTTAGAACGGAATAACAGAGTTTTCCAGAGATCTGAGACAGGTGTTGATGGAATCAAGACTAGGTCGTTTTTGAGTTGCAGGGAATGGTGTGGTGTTGATCCGTTTGGTTATTGATGGCAATGCCGGAGATGACAACGGATTATACTCTATAGTTCTATATCTTTATCTTGATTTCTCTGTTGTTTTCTTGTTCCTGCTTGCTTCACTTTAGTGTGTCGAGCTCACTTTTTAAAAAAAAAAAATGAATTGCATAATCACGAACCTACAAATAATATTTCATACCTTATCATCTCTATTGTAATTTTTCATATTCTCAAAAATTGGTTGACTGTGAACAACCTTATCAGGTGAGTCAGTCTATTGTTCAAATTTTTCAAATACTTCTGACATAGACACCGTGTTAAGGTCGAATTCAAATATCATACTATTTGAAATGATAACTACAACTGGTTGTGAATTTCTTTGGTCTATCCCAATCAAAATCAAACTCAAAGTTTCAATTGTACTAAATTTGTAATTTTTGCTCTTGAATATCAAAGTTTCTGATTGTGCTTCAGATATACTAAAATAATCGTCCTTTTTCCCTCTTGAACGTAGAGGTCTTATCCATTACATAGATTGCCTCTAATGATAATGAAGTGATACAATAAATTAGTGGTTATGGCAATTATTACAATTAACATTAATTAAGGACTATTATTATTATTATTATTATTATTATTATTATTATTATTATTATTATTATTATTATTATTATTATAATAATGGTAAATATGAATGTCAAATTGTAAAAAGGAATATTAATATATGATTCGGTTAATGTCTAATAGTTAAAGATATGTTATTATAATTAATATGATTAATATGTGAGAATCATTAAGAGTGTGATAAGTAGAATAATAAGAGAATGATAAAAGAGTGAGATAAAAAATTAAAATATAATTAACTTATTTAAATAAAATTAATTTAAAAAAATTGGGTAGTTATGACTAAAATATTTTGATTTTCAAACTTTTTCATATATATATATATATATGCGCAGGCGCTGGGATTACAGTTACACTGTTGCGAGCATCACTTGTTGTTAGTGGTAAATTATATGTTAAAAAGTCCATTAACCTATTGCTATTAGTTAGTTGTGATTATATTCATGTGAAGTAAGAATTGGTACATGTTTGAGTTATATATGTATCTTGATGCGGGTAGTCACATAGGCGGCCCCAATGAACCCTAATAATGCTCACAATGTTTATGAAGGACGACCACACACTTGTTTAATTAATTAGTTGAACATTATCACATCCATAAATGGCACCTCTCAAGGTTAGGTTCAGATTAATTGTATTCTAACTGGTTTTAACTGCTGATGAGTGATGAGTGATGATTCATCATGTCCTTGCTGCTACTCATTGATGAACTATGAATCAATAATTTTGACAATACATACATGTTCTTTAATTTGGTAATGTCTATATAATTTATGAAAAAGATATATTTTATTTTTGTATTTTATTTTAATTTAGTTTTAATTTTATTCCAATTAAAAAGTTTTAGTTATAATTTTTTATTAAAATTTTTATAATTAAAATTTTTAAAGAATTTAAAAAGATGTGTTGTTTGTTTGTTTTAATATATGTTTGCAATTGTTTAAAATGTGAAAACTAATTAAGAGATTTTAATAATTAAGTTGTGTTGTATGCTGAATTTTAGGTTAGTTATAGCAAAATGATTCCAAATCATCATTTGTGGATGTGTGATAGGGATAACGGCCAATCAAAGGGAGGGGAATAAACCTGAGTTCTTTGAGGGAGTTGATCAATTTATTGCATATGTATTCAACATAGAACCTCATAGGTCTCAACGAATTTCTAGGTGTTCATACATAAGTCTCGACTGACTAAGTTGGTGGTTGACACTGGCTATCCTATAGCATAAGTCTCAGTGTTGACACTGGCTATCCTATCACCCTTGTCACCTCTTATGATGATAAAATCATTGACTTTAGAGTCGATGATGACATTCATCCACCAGAAGAAGAGGACGAAAAAGAAGAAGAAGAAGAAAGGGATGATCGAGACGACTAAGAAGAAGAATTCGATGATCAGGAAGTAACATCCAAAGAAGATGATAAACAAGGGATTGACGGGAACGAAGAAGAATAAGAGGAATTCAAATGAGGGTAAATTTATGTTCAATTGTGTTATGTTATATGTTCAATTTAGTTCAAATATTATATTGCATGTTATACATTAGATTTATATTCATGGTAATCATTCTCTATATTATATATATTACATTTGAATTATGATGTTTTTAACTATTTTAATTATTTGTTTCAAATAGACATGTCTATGAGAGGTAGCGTGGGTGACTCACCCCCAACGACTATTCAGTCACCCTCTACATCTGTTATGCATGCAATGTCACAAGCACATGCTCTAAGAGAACAATTTTTCATCATGGTCTCGAACCCCAATTATCGAGGTCCTATAACTGTTGCTCCACCACGATCTGAGCTAGAGTAGACTCCTCCACTGCCTCCACCTCCTCAGCAGATTCCAACATCCATGTCATTACCTCCTGTGACTGACCCCACAGCAGTGCCAGCCTCCTCCCATAGATCCCAACCAGACCTCGCAGCACCACAAGTCACTAAGATATTGATTGGCCTGGTGGCATGACTGAGTAAACATTAAACTTCTTTAATCCATATATTTTATTTATATTTTATTCTCTTTTAATGTGTGTTTTTTACTAAGTGTAAATTATTCCATCGGAGTTTGCATAAGATAATAATGCTTGTACATAGAAGTGTACAAACATTAGCAAATTGTTCTATGACCACCCAGGACCCAATTACAAGAAGTTTTTCTTTGAGTTCTGCAAGAGATGGTTTGACAAGTGTACGGTAAGTTAGTTATTTAACATTAATTATATTTCAATTATGATTTTATGACATTAATTTTTAACCATTTATTATTTCATTGTGTAGGAGAAATTCATGTGGAATGAGGCCCACAACCAAATAAATAAGAATAACTTCCATCACCGCATAGCAAAGCGTCTTCAGCAGATGTTAGAGGATGTATAGATGAGAAGCGACCACCTGACGCAGTGGCTGTAACTCGACATTAAGAAGACCCTGTATGTACACTAGGAGACGGCTGAAGGTTGACATCGTCAAGTCATGAATAGGGCCAACAAGGCGTCAACCAGGACGTCGAGGTACACAGGGGGTTCGGTCATGATTATGAAGACAAAGGCTAAGATGGAATAACTTCTTTCCATACGCATAGCTAGTTTTATCTTTATTTCTTTAATTAATTTTGAGTTTTTGTAATATATTTATCCAATATGTGCAGATAAAGTCACTACAGCATCTAGTTTCAATGTTGGAGGTCTTTAAGTAAACCCGCACGCTTAGGGAGAACAAGGAGAGATTTCCTGATCAGCGGTCTACGAATTTTTATATAAGTTATCGACTTTTTTTAGAATTTAATAACACACAACTATATCACCTTTTATATTGACATTCATATTGAATGTGTTAGGATTTATATACTTAGAAGTTGGAGGTCGCGACACAGTAATCTCAGCAGACGGTATTATTTGAGCTGCAGAAGAACTGCATCTTTAGAGTCGGGTCGTTTTTCACCAGAAACCTGTGCATATCCACCTTCAGGACTTTCTCCACCTTGGGCACTAGCCCTGCAGGTCCATAGCTTGACCCAGTGCCTGTAGGATCAGGGTCACCAGCTCCATTTGGTTGAGGAAAGGTACAATTGGCTCCTCGCATGTATGGTGGAGAAGGATGCTTGGGATGCGGAGATGGAGTCCTTGTGGCAGGAGCGCAAATAGGAGCTAGAGTACATACAGCGTATGCGGCAACAGATGACTGCCTATTATGATTAGATGCACCCAGGGAGCAACGGTGCTATAACCGGCTCCTCCTCATCTACACTTGCACCATCCCAGACACCAACATCTACAGCGCCGCCGCATTAGGACCAACAACGAGAATATCAAGAGGAGGAAGACGACGATGATTAGAGGATCCGTAGAATTTAGTATTTTTTTTATAGTTTTCATATTACTATCCATTATTTTGTTGATAAGATTACGTCATTATATTGTAGTTTTTTATTTTATGAAACATATTTAATTTTTGTTAATTTTATTTAGTTTTAATTAGGTTATAATTATGATAAATATAGTTTAAAATATTAAATATACTTCTTATTAAAAAATTACCGTCAAATTTTGTGTGGAATAAATTCGACGATATATTTAATTTGTTTAATCTTATTTTTTAAATATTAGCATCGAAATTTTTAATGATAATTATGGTGCGAAAATTTTTTTTCAGTTAAATCCTCATTCGGAGCGGTCCGTATAAAAATTTCTGCATCTCGAAAAGTTTTACCATCCTACTTTGGGACTTAACTTTCTTTCACGTGGAGTAAAAAGTTTCTATTCTCCATTATTTGATAGCTACTCATTTATCTTTTTCTTATATTTTTTTTAACTATTTTATATATGGTGATAAGTAAATGTAAAAAAAGAATCGTTCTTCTTCCGTAGTGCATATATATATAATAAGAGCAATGTTAGGGGGCAGCAATTTTTGTGATTGTTAGCCATCAACTAGCCATCAATGATGATTTGATGGTATGAGATTGGTGTGAGATTTCATTCAATGGTTCACCTTTCTCTGCTGGTTACATGCTGGCTAAAATTCAATAAAACTGCTGGTCCCCTAGACTTTTCCATATAATAATAATATGTGTTCCAAACAAAACAATTGTTGTAGCTGAACATGACACATGCATTACCGTGACATATGGAATATCATATTAACTATAGTCACATGTATCTGAATACTGAATACACATCCATTTTTAGTACAAATTTATTTACTCAGATTTAGACATGAATGTCTACCTTTCAAGCTGGACCTTACCTATGCAAATTAATGGTAATATATTAATGCCGTTACTGCTTCATAAAAATAGGTGTACCACAAATCCGCACATATTCCAATATACATGCTACATCTCTATCAGTCCTATATCGATAGTATTTGCCATAACTATCAAATACGTAGTCACAAGATTGTACATTTGTACTACCTAATAATGACATAAACTAGCTATAATATTTTATTTTTCTTTTCTTTTTCTTTTTACTTGACAGAAACTATGTGCTTTTTATATTACAAATTCACAATAATATATCCTATTTTGATGACTCAATGAAAGTTGTCTCATAACTTAGGTTGAGGGTAACAAATAAATGTTATAGTCTTTTAAAATTACAAATTATTTGGATAAAAATTACAAACTAGAAGTAATTCGAGCTGAGATAGATATAGAACTTTTGGTAATTGTAGAAATAATATTTCTTTGATAACAATAATATACATATGATGTTGTTCTTGGGCATGAATACAATCACAATTATTTCTTATTACTATACTAATTAATTCTAAAACCTTTGAAAATACAGGCAGAAATTCACCACGAGTAATATTATTTGAATATAACATTTACAAGACATTTAGATAGGATATAAATTTTGATAAATTGCATATCCTATCTAATCTCATAGTAAAGGAGAGTATACCAATTAGCACAATGTCTTATAAATATTATATAAAAAATAACATTTCTCATTATTACCAATAGAAAATTAGAAGAACAACTGTATTTTGATTGTAGCTATATATCATCATATTTTTAGCACACCATATAGTAAGTAATATGCACACTTTACCAAAACACCCCTCCCTTTATTTTTGTTTCTTCTCTCAAGTTTCTTCAATGTTTCTTATTAGATGGAACTGTTCCATCTGTTCCAGAAAGCATGAGGTACTTATCCTTCCTAGTCAAATTGGTGCACTCAAACCCTAAAGTCCCACCAAGAACCCTCTGAATATAATTAGCAACTTCAATTGAAGATTTCCCTCCTTTGCAAGTCAACTCCACCGGCAATTGGTTCAAGAAAGTGACCTCATATGTAGGCATTGGATTCATGAACACAAAATAAGGGTCAAAGAATTTGTACCCATTAACGGAAGTACCATAAAACATACTCTGCTTAGTGTTAATTGCAACGGGAACAATCCTATCCGTTAATTCAGCAAAGAGTGCACTGAACCTCAATAGAAAGGGTTCCCTACAAGTTGTACCCTCAGGGCAAATTACCAAATCACCCTCCTCTAACAACCTCTTAATATTCTCAGCATCTCTTTCTCTTTCTCTGGACAATGCCACGGTCTTAATAGGTGAAATTAATGCGCTGAATTTGCTAATGCTATATGTCACACAACTAACTTTTCTTCCTAGAGCAACGGCTATGATAATTGGGTCCGTTACGGTTCTATGGTTGCAAATAAATAGGACACCTTTTTTGCCTTTACCTGGTGGTGGTGGAAGGGTACCCTTTCTAATTACCCTTATTCCTAAGAGCTTGTAATTGTACCAAGCAATTTTTTCAGGGAGAGGGATGTTAAGGTACACCCTTAGAATTGAGAGTATTATACCTATTGGCATCCATAGGAAGGTTAAAAGGGTAATTAGCGGGGTTGGCCTTTGAACTAAACGCCCTTCATGGAAGATAATTGGGCTTAGAAGCTTGTTTCTTGGTAAGGGATCACATTTGCTCCTTGGCACTATGTATGCTTCCTGTATAGGGAAAATTAAACATCATAAAAGGGAAATTACTTAATTAGATACATTCATGAAAACAAGTTGTATAGGATATAGGTTTGAAAATTGGTTTTAAGACACAAATGTAGAAACAATGAAATTGGAAAGAGCATAGATAAAGAGCTAATGCTTAAATGCTTCTTATTAAGTAAAAAGAACTATATTTTTTTGTTAATTAAATAAATTTTAGTTTTTTATTTATAATAGTGTTACATAGAATTAACGTAACTAATTATTTTTAATTATTAATTAGTCAATTATTTAAAAATATTAACTAAAAATATAGTGTTAGACTGTTGGACTAGAAGTGTTGAACTGTTGGTTAAAAATATTGGCTAATATAAATTAAAACGGTTAATCATCATTAAATTTTTCTCTTCTATTTATTATTATAATAATTATGAAGTAAAATATAAAATATAATAAATAAAAAACTAAAATTCATTTAATTAATAATTCTTTTTTGATATTTTTAATTAACAAAAAATACAATACTCTTTATTTAATTATGAAATATTTAAAAATGAGACTAAAGATAAAAATATAATTCTTCAATGTAAAACTTGTATCTTAATTGAAAAAATATAATATACTAGATAGATCATATTTCTTTAAAAAAAATATTTTTCAATTACAAACTTGATGCCTAAATAATATGCAGTTCATGCGTAAAATTATCAATAAAAAAATTATATAAGATGTCTCCTGGTAAAACAAAATGAAAAAAAAATATTTTATTCATATTCACACTTAAACATATGGTTTATTCTCAATGTCATTCGTCAAATGTGTGACTTTGAGATTAAAAATATAGGTCCCATCACCTGAACAAATCTTTAATTAAATGAACTAAATTTCAACATTTTGTCTTATTCATTTAAGTGGTTGTATATATTAGGTGAGGAATATATATTATTTCTCATTTTACTCATACCTTTAAACAATTACTATAATAATTCATTTGATTGCATACTTGCATAAATATATCCTTATTGATAGTGATAAACTATGTTTATGCCGTTACATAAATTAAATCACACACTGACACACATGCCATGTACGTAGGAATGAAATGGTTACTAATAAGTATTAAAAGATTGTTGAGCGTATGAAAAATAATAAAATGGAAATTAAAGTGTTGTCAATTCCTCAATCTGAGTTGAGTATGATTCATAAATCATAACTGAATACTAACCTAATATAATTAGGGAATTCTTGTAATCTCTTTGTTTTTTTTTTAGGTAAAATAAATAAATAACATACTAATGATGAGAGTATGAATATTTATAGCATGCTGTATCAAATTAAAGCCAGATCAAAGTGAAGTTGAAATATAAGGTGTATCCATATAATTAATTGGACCATAGAACATGGGAAGGACCACTTAGAAAGAGTTAAGTAGTGTAGTAAAGATCGAAAAAGATGGGATCGAAAACACAAGAAGGGGATGAAACAGTTTTGTCGTGCTAGAGAGATAGGAAAGTACATAAACAAAAACACATAAAGTAGTGATTCATCATCATCATGCATAGGGGAAATAGAACATGTCATAGTCATTAGGCTAAGTGTCTCACCAAATTTTCAGCGATTTGTGGATACCAGAGTCATATCAAAATTTAAGAATCATAAAGATATGTTAAACATATAATTTAATGATATAGATCTAGAAATAACAATTTTTAATTATTAATCATAATATTTAAGTAGTAGATAGTTGGTGCGTAAAAATTCTATACGTACGACCTAAAGAAGTACTTCACGAAGGTTTAAATATACAATATTTTTTCATCGTCATGAAATCATTTTAAAAAGACTGTTATAGATAAATGCACATAAATAATTATATTTTTAATACGTTTTGAATGAAAGTATTTATTTTTTAAAAGATTAAGTTATAGAGATACATGAATGTTTATATTTTTTAAGAAATTTTAAATGCAAGAATTTTTTTGGAGAGTTGTTACATAATTTTATATAATTTTTTTTATTTATTTTTTAATTTTTGATTCTATTCCTCAATTCGACAGATTAAAAATTAATCTACCATGGTATTCTATTTAAGGGTTTGTCGCTGGTCAATGGGTTGTTGTATGACCAAGACGGGATTCAAACTCCCAACACTTACTTATACAGACTAATAAGCTAACCATTAGACTAACCCAATTTGATTTTCTCTCTCTTTTTATTTATAATTATATAAGAATCAATAAAGATTAAATTCTAAATTTTTTCGCTATAAATACTATGATATATCCCATGTCATAAAATTATTTATTTCAAGAACTTATATTTATAGAAAAATATAAATAAATTATTATATCTCTAATATTAACACTCAAAAATCTGAAAGTATTTAAAAAAGAGTAAATGATAAAAACAACATTGAGATAAATATGAATTACTTAGTTGACTCTCCATCTAGATTTATACTTGCAAATATAGTGTCTCGCTCATCACTATATAATACCCTTAAAACATAATGAAGTTTCAAATAACGTTATTGTTAAAATGAGTTCTCTCTAATAATCATATCATATATTATAGGAGATTGATAAATAAATATATAAATATATAAAAGAGGGAGTACGTATATGTATATTCACCAACCTTGCAAATTGACATAAATTCATAGTCAGATAAACTATCTCCAAGTCCCAAATCTGGTAAGCTTTGAGGCCCAAATTCTTTCATAACAGCTTCTTTCTTGTGTTCACCAACCAATACCCCAGGCTCCTTAACAAACCCTGTTGCTCTTCCTGATTTTGTTACACTTAGTTCTGTCCCAAGAACCTTATCGGCACCCAAAAAGGTCTTTGCAAATGGTTCCACCATAATCCTTGGACTAGCGGTTACAATGTACCTTTTTTCAAAGGAATTGAACACTCTCCATGTTTTTGGATGTACGTCCTCAGCATAGAATCTTGGTAACACGGACCGAGACACTAGCTCAATATTCTTGATCTTCAGGCCTGCACAGGCAATGAAGATCAAGGTCTTGATTGCCAGTGTCTTAGATAAAAAAAGGTACGTAAAATATACAAAGGGCACCGAGGCTAAGAGAACTAATCCTCTTAGCATGCTGCCGGCTTCAATGGCTACAAGCATGTAGTAAGGAAAAGCGCTTCTCGACACGAAAAGCGTTCCGTCTAGGTCCGAAGCCACCACGTGCTGGTTTGATCGGTTTTCGATGTTACATTTGGAAATTGGTGGAAATTGGCTAAAGCTTCCCATGATCATGTCAAGGAGAGAAAATGCGAGAAGCCAAATAAAAATGAAAAAAAAAATGGAGAAGGAACTTAGGAAAATTAAAGAGTATGTGTGTTTTGATGTAGCTTTATAGATGTTAGAGAAATAATATAGCTTAGGAATGTTATGAAGAAAGAAGAGAGGGCGTGGAGGGGTTTAAAAGGAGGAGGATGTTGGTGAACAATTTTGAGCATGAAGTATAATTAATATAATGTGTGGTACATAGAGATTACCCCTTTTTTTTCTTCTAAAGTGAGAGATATATACTACGAGGGATGTGCGCCGCGAATTAATTATGAATATATATTTTTTTAATTCTTAAGTTACTTTAGAATTATTTGATGTAAATATAGTGTAATATATATAAAAAATGTTATATGTGTATACCCAAATTTAGTAATCAAATCCATCATATGTATTTGTGTGTAAAAGAGACCCAAAAAATGTATAAATTGTGTTGTAAAGGGACTAAAAAAATGTATAAAAATATTTGAGAAATAATAAAATATTAATTCAAAATTATTTTATTTTATATTTTTAATTATTATTTATCTTATTTTGTATTTCTAATATAATAAATATATAATTATAAATATTAAATTAAATAACATAATTTTAAAATGTTATCTCTCATTAAAAAATATATACCAAAGTTTGTTTAGCAGAAAATACTTTAGCTATTAAATAAAGTGACTAATGACTGTTGCTGTACCTACATTTTGCCGGACCAAAAACACATCTCAGGAATTACGTGACGAAATGGTTAAAAGAAAATAGTTTGACTTTGCAATTCCATAAAGGAAAAGTAAAACCTACATTTTAAAGAATGAAGTATAAAATCTAAACCTGAGATTGTGGGTTCGATTTCGATTCATATGTAGGGGGAGAAAAAAAACTGGTGAGAGAAATTGTTGTTTATATATGTGCTTGACCGTGTCTCATGACATTAGTTTCTTAGCCATCGAAGGAGGAGATATACCTTGGGGAAATCCAATATAATAATAATCTAAACTTTATATAAAATAGTAAAAATATCAGCCGGCCACTGCTAGCTAGCGTGATAAATATTAATAGAAACATGTGTCAATTATATGTGATAATTTATATATTATATCTATTACATATATAAAATCAACTATGATGTATGTATATATAAAAATATATATTATTTATATTAGAAATAAAATTATTTATATTATTTTTATTTATTAGTTTAAATTTTTAGAATGAATAGTTCTATGATATGATAACAAAATTCTGAGTTCGATTCTTGATAGGAATGGCAAAACTCACTAAAACGTGAGAATCCTTGCAGAGACTGTCCTAAATGAAAATCTGAAAATAGAAAATTTTTTCTGCAAAAAAAAAAATGCAGGATAAAATTTGTTTGAAACAGACACAGAAATCTAAACGCAAAAATCCAAACAAAAATTTTCATTTCGTTTTTGCTAATTCCTGAATTATTAAATTTATTTAAATATTTTTAATAATTTATTTTTAGTGTAAATTTTTTAGTCATTTCATATATATATATATATATATATATATATATATTAAAAAACCTAAACCTAATTTAAAAAATATCTTTCATTTTCTCTATAACACTAATATTGTACCATCCCACATTTTCAATCTCTTTTCTCTATAAATATGGCGTGTTATTTTATATTTTTAAACTTATAATCTTGAATAATATTCTATTTGTATGTTGTAATAATATTTTGTGATTTTTTAATTTTTTATTAGAATTTTTATAGAAATTATTAATATAAAGAGATGAGGAATGAAATCTTCTAAAAAAAATGAGGTCTTACAAAAAATGAAAATGGAGATAATATTCTTTCACAGAAAAAGAGATAAAATCTAGAAACAAAAATAAGGAGCACAAAGGCATTTTTTGTCCAAATCCTGTTTCGTTGTCATTCCTAATTTTTGGTGAACTCAAGGGTCAAATATAAAAAAAAAACATAAAATAAATAAAAAATTTATAAAAATCAAACAAAATTATTTTTAACGTATAGTTTATATTTTAATATATTTTATATAAATAATTAATTTCTATTATATACGCAACATACCGTATATATATTTGTTAGCAATGATTAATTAAATTTGGGCATTTTGGTTTAGTTTAAAATGTATCCACAAAAAGCAAGGGAAACTGATGAGTGGTGAGTGAAGGGAATGTGGTGGTGTATGTTATATTGGCGTGCATGGTCGGGCAGTAGTTGTGTGAGTAGTTGGAAGTCAACACCAAAATGCTGCGTTTCATTCAATTAGCCTACTTTTTAGTTCATTGACGCCTTCATTCCTTTGCTATGCCTAATATAAAAACATTATTACTAATGGCTCGGCTTAGCTTATATTGTTGCCCGTGTTGATTATGACTAGCTTGCTGATGCACTAGCTATGTGGCAAAATAATTCTCTGGTGGGAAGGGTACCTAACTAA